>NC_134354.1:420335217-420635217 GCF_048569485.1 Anomaloglossus baeobatrachus | reverse complement strand
TGTAGGCGTGGGTTTGTCTCCCTCTCACTCTCTCTCCCTAAGATGTGTCCGGCTGAGGCCAGGGTGCCACTCGAGGCCCAAACCAATTCTGGTTATCGCTTCTCGGCCTTTTGGCTAAGATCAAGAGTAGTGTTGTTCGAAGAGGTGGTTTAAGCTCCAGGCCACCTTAGTACAATGATACAATGCACACTGGAAGGTTGCGCTTGCTAGTACTCTGGGTGGATAGTATATTCATCTAGAGGAAAACATGGCCCTACCAGGATCGAGGCTATTAGACTGAGTAAGGGTGGGGGGCTATGGTACAACGTGCCCCAGGACTGACGACCCTGGAGTGAGTCTGAGCTTGCTGGCTTGGGACCCCGGCAAGCCTTGGGCTCTGTAGCACACCGTACCTTGCCTTTTCATACTTTTTGAGCATATTACCCTATCCCGGCCTTCTGGCTAGGAAGGGAAATTTTTATAATCCCGGTCGGAGGTCTGGTCAGCTTTGGGCTGAGAAACTAACACCCGGTTGGAGGTCTGGGTCAGCTTCGGCTGAGAAACCAACACCCGGTTGGAGGTCTGGGTCAGCTTCGGCTGAGAAACCAACACCCGGTTGGAGGTCCGGTTAGCCTTGGGCTGAGAAACCAACACCGGTTGACGGTCCAGGCAGTTTCGGCTGCGAAACCAACAACTAGTAGCTCTCTACTCCACTTGGGTAAGATGCCTGGGTGGACGCTGGGAGCAACGACAAGGCTCAACCAGGCTTCGGCTTGGGGGAGCACCGAAGATCCCTGACCCTTGCTGTGGCCTTCTGGCTCGGAGGGACGGGATTGATTTTTGGGGACCCTCTCCTCACGGTGGGGTCCACACGAATCCTAGCCTTTGCACTGTTTTTGGTGTGACTTCGGTCATGCATTTTTTGTGGTGCTTTGGAAAGCTTCATTAAATCAAAAAATCTGTTCTTATCAGTTTAATATCTGATACGTCCCCTATCTGGGGACCATATATTAAATGGATTTTTAGAACAGGGAGATGGAAAAAGAGCTTGCTCTGTCCACTCCACGCATTGACCTGGTATTGCAGTACCTCCAGGAACGGTGCACCCCTTCTTAACCCAGTTTCCAAAAGCAGAACTCAATTCACCTGATTCATATTAGCACGATTAACGAATTGAAAGAAAGCAAGCAACTTCATATGCACCTCAATTTGGCCCATTCACTTTTCACTTTTTACTTGCTTTATTCATCCAAATAGCAAACTCATCACCACTCAACTTCACCAACTCTGCTATGTCCCGTGCAGTATCTTGTTCTCAGTCTAATCTAGATCATGTGCAATTGAATGGAATAGATCCCTTTTGGACAAAGTGGAGTCAGCTGCTGCAGTGACCACAGGTGTGTTGCAACCTGCTGCATAGCCTGATACCGCAATATAAGGAACGTCAAATACTAAGAATGGGCGACCTATGAAAGAATTAGTACTTTCATTAAGTATACTAAACCGGCTAATTGGGAATAGACAAACTGTAAAAAGCCCTCTGAGAAAGCCCCCCCTCTAACCTTTGTTAGTACGCTTTTCTGTGGTCTGCCTGTTGATGTATTTTCCGTTTGAACAGTGCACAACATGAAGAGACGGAACACTGGCGGCTTGTCACAATGCCCCCCGATGACATCACAATAGCGCTGCTGCCTAGAAAGACAGCTGCACAGCAGAAATTGCTCTTTGGGTAGGAGGGTGGGCTAGTGGAAGGAGGGGTCAAGCCGTTTTTTTCCCGGGTGGTAGGGGGATCACAGGACAAGGGATGCGGGGGGTGAGAAGGGTTCAGAGGGCAGGGTTTGGGGGCTGGGAAGTGAAGGGAAAAGATTAGGGTTTGGGGATGATGAAAGGGCTTTCTACAGGTAAGGATGGCAAAGGGTGGCAGTGACGGAAAGTCAGGCGACCTGTCCTGTCCGTCTTTTTGTATCATGAATTGGAAAGACTGCAAGGGGCAGGGGAGGTGCTTGTGCCCAAAAGGAGGAGTTATTCAGATTCATTGCAGTGGGCGGCGGCTGCAAAGCGCACCATTCTTCGTGTTTTTGCTGTGCAAAGCAGCCTTTTCAAGGGTTGGCTTGGGTGACAAAATGTCTTCTGTAGGCGTGGGTTTGTCTCCCTCTCACTCTCTCTCCCTAAGATGTGTCCGGCTGAGGCCAGGGTGCCACTCGAGGCCCAAACCAATTCTGGTTATCGCTTCTCGGCCTTTTGGCTAAGATCAAGTGTAGTATCGTTCGAAAAGGTGGTTTAAGGCTCCGGCCACCTTAGTACAATGATGCAATGCACACTGGAAGGTTGCGCTTGTTAGTACTTTGGGAGGATAGTATATCCATCTAGAGGAAACCATGGCCCTACCAGGATCGAGGCTATTAGACTGAGTAAGTGTGGGGGTTATGGTGCAATGTGCCCCAGGAATGGACACCCTGGAGGGAGTCTGAACTTGCTAGGTTGGGACCCTAGTAAGCCTCAGACTCTGACGCACGCCGCGCCTTGCCTATTCATACTTTCCAAGCATATTGCCCTATCCCGGCCTTCTGGCTAAGAAGGGAAATTTTTATAATCCCGGTTGGAGGTCCGGTCAGCTTTGGGCTGAGAAACCAACACCCGGTTGGAGGTCCGGGTCAGCTTTGGCTGAGAAACCAACACCCGGTTGGAGGTCCGGTTAGCCTTGGGCTGAGAAACCAACACCCGGTTGGAGGTCCGGTCAGCCTTGGGCTGAGAAACCAACACCCGGTTGGAGGTCCGGTCAGCCTTGGGCTGAGAAACCAACACCGGTTGACGGTCCGGGCAGTCTCGGCTGCGAAACCAACGACTAGTAGCTCCCTACTCCACTTGGGTAAGATGCCTCGGTGGACGCTGGGAGCAACAACAAGGCTCAACCAGGCTTCGGCTTGGGGGAGCACCGAAGATCCCTGACCCTCGCTGTGGCCTTCTGGCTCGGAGGGACGGGGTTGATTTTTGGGGATCCTCTTCTCACGGAGGGTTCCACACGAATCCTAGCCTTTGCACTGTTTTTGGTGTGACTTCGGTCATGCATTTTTGCGGTGCTTTGGAAAGCTTCATTAAATCAAAAAATCTGTTCTTATCAGTTTAATATCTGATACGTCCCCTATCTGGGGACCATATATTAAATGGATTTTTAGAACAGGGAGATGGAAAAAGAGCTTGCTCTGTCCACTCCACGCATTGACCTGGTATTGCAGTACCTCCAGGAACGGTGCACCCCTTCTTAACCCAGTTTCCAAAAGCAGAACTCAATTCACCTGATTCATATTAGCACGATTAACGAATTGAAAGAAAGCAAGCAACTTCATATGCACCTCAATTTGGCCCATTCACTTTTCACTTTTTACTTGCTTTATTCATCCAAATAGCAAACTCATCACCACTCAACTTCACCAACTCTGCTATGTCCCGTGCAGTATCTTGTTCTCAGTCTAATCTAGATCATGTGCAATTGAATGGAATAGATCCCTTTTGGACAAAGTGGAGTCAGCTGCTGCAGTGACCACAGGTGTGTTGCAACCTGCTGCATAGCCTGATACCGCAATATAAGGAACGTCAAATACTAAGAATGGGCGACCTATGAAAGAATTAGTACTTTCATTAAGTATACTAAACCGGCTAATTGGGAATAGACAAACTGTAAAAAGCCCTCTGAGAAAGCCCCCCCTCTAACCTTTGTTAGTACGCTTTTCTGTGGTCTGCCTGTTGATGTATTTTCCGTTTGAACAGTGCACAACATGAAGAGACGGAACACTGGCGGCTTGTCACAATGCCCCCCGATGACATCACAATAGCGCTGCTGCCTAGAAAGACAGCTGCACAGCAGAAATTGCTCTTTGGGTAGGAGGGTGGGCTAGTGGAAGGAGGGGTCAAGCCGTTTTTTTCCCGGGTGGTAGGGGGATCACAGGACAAGGGATGCGGGGGGTGAGAAGGGTTCAGAGGGCAGGGTTTGGGGGCTGGGAAGTGAAGGGAAAAGATTAGGGTTTGGGGATGATGAAAGGGCTTTCTACAGGTAAGGATGGCAAAGGGTGGCAGTGACGGAAAGTCAGGCGACCTGTCCTGTCCGTCTTTTTGTATCATGAATTGGAAAGACTGCAAGGGGCAGGGGAGGTGCTTGTGCCCAAAAGGAGGAGTTATTCAGATTCATTGCAGTGGGCGGCGGCTGCAAAGCGCACCATTCTTCGTGTTTTTGCTGTGCAAAGCAGCCTTTTCAAGGGTTGGCTTGGGTGACAAAATGTCTTCTGTAGGCGTGGGTTTGTCTCCCTCTCACTCTCTCTCCCTAAGATGTGTCCGGCTGAGGCCAGGGTGCCACTCGAGGCCCAAACCAATTCTGGTTATCGCTTCTCGGCCTTTTGGCTAAGATCAAGTGTAGTATCTGTTCTTATCAGAACAAACTGAGCTAGCTACACTTGACGAGATACGATCAGGGAGACAAGCTCCGAAGCCCAGCCGAGACCGGAAGAGGGAGATCGGACGGAAGAAGAGCTTGGCAGAAAGAAGCAAGAAGACGAAGGCTCGGAGAAGACTTGGGGAGACCAGAGGAACTTCGAGGAGGAACACAGCGGGAGAAGACACCCGGAGAAGAATCCAAGATCCAGCTCCGGGAACTCAAGCAGGAACCAGCCATGGCAAGCAAGCCAGAGAAGGCAGCCAAGAAGGCTCAGGACCCAGGGACCTCCAGGAAGGCTCATCCAGAGGCTTCTTCGGCCCAAGAGGCCCCTACCTCCGACGCCAGCCAGCCGGAGGGAGCCTGGACGCCGCCTGAAAAGGCTCCAACCCTGGAGCCTTGGATGCGGCAGACGGTCGCCCTGAAGCTGAAGGCGGTGGATGGTAGGTTGCCGGACATGTCCAGCGACGTGTTCTGCAAGAAGATGATTCTGGATCAGGGCTTCTCCAGGGCGGAAACCCTGAGTGTCCAGACCTTCATGACTGGCATTTTTCTGGTAACCTTTGCCACGGTGAATGCCTGCAGGAGATACTGGGAGGCGATGAACGCAGCGATGCCGGACTCCCCTTTTCATTCTTTTTTAGGATCCTGTCCTATACAGAGGGATGAGAAGAGGATCACGGTCTCCATGCGGAACCCGCACACCCCAGGAAGAGACATCTCCACGTTCCTGGGACGTCTCTGCACAGTGGTGAGGGAGCCATCCCACATCCTTAACGGCAACGGATTCTGGACGGGTAAGTGGTCAGTAACCGTTCGACTCTACAGGGAACCAGCATCCGAGGATGGTCTCCAGCACCTGCCCCCGACATTCTCTCTGGGAAACTCCTTTGGTCTCATCTACTACCCGGACATGCCACACAACTGCAGGAAATGTGGCGGGAAAGGGCATTCGATGAAGACCTGCAAGGAGGACGCCTGCAGGGTTTGCCGGGTGACAGGACACAGCTCCAAGGACTGCCCAAAGAAGAAGACTTGCAACCTATGTGGACAGGCGGACCACCTTTACAAGGACTGCCCACAGCGGGAGAAATCCTGGGCAAGGGTTGCCGCGGCGACCCAGTATCAGGTAGTCACAGCTTCGTCGACCAAGGCAGCTACGACCAAGGCCACAGAGGCCAAGGACAAGGCGGCCAAGAACCCAGCGACCGTGGCTCCAGCCGATGCCCCAGCAGCCACGGAGTCCAGGGAAAAGAAGGGTAAGAAAACTGTTGCCCCCTCCCTGGTCCCCCCCCCTGTCACCCCTGTCCAAACCCCTCCCCCCCCGGCCAACCCTACTGAGGATTCCACTACCTCCACCTCATTTCCCTACTCCTCAGTTGGTCTCCTCACCCCCCCCCCAAAGCCCACTCTCCCTCCCCAGACCATGAGAGCAGAGGGCCTCAGCACTCTTGCACTTTTCACCGAGGAGGATTTTCCAGCTCTTGTCTCCTCAGGTACAGGCCAAAGGAAAAGGAAGGTGGAAGATAGTCCTGTCGCAGAACCTTCCAAGCTGTTCATTGTGGACCCCAATCCACCCCAGGAAGAGGAGGATGGCCTCCTCCCAGAACCGGACGTGTTGGAGCAGATGGTGGAGTCCCTTGTGGCCGAAGAAGAAATGGAGGAGTCGGAAGCCACTGAGGCACCATCCCTGCTCGATCAGCTAGAAGAAGAGGGTCTGCTGGAGATACCCTTACCAGCAGGTGCCAAAGAGGAAGAACCGCCCGACCGGAGTGGTAACTAAGGCACACCGCCTGCTCTAACTTTCTCTTTCCTCCAATGACTGCTAACATTAACATCTTTTCCATTAATGTTAGGAGCATCAGAGACAAGTTCCGACGTCAGACAATTTTTGCGTTCCTTAACACTCAGTCTAGTGATGTATTTTTCCTGCAGGAATGCTCCCTTCCCTCCTCTAGGTCCTTCAACCATCTGGCCAGGGAGTGGACCCATGGCCCATCCTACTGGTCTGGCGGGGGCGACTGTAGGTCCGCGGGGGTCGCCGTGCTGATCAGGGGAAGCGCCTTCACATTGGACTCTGTTCAGGAAATCGTCTGCGGCAGGTTACTGCTCGTGGATGGCACCTGGGCGGGAGAACCTGTCAGGTTCATCAATGTGTATGCTTCTCCTGTGAAGAGCGATCGACTGGAGCTCCTCCAAGCCCTGCGCCCTCAGCTCGCTACCACCAGGACGGTAGTGATGGCCGGGGATTTCAACTGCCCGATTGAGGAGGATGGACGCAGTTCTGGAACGGCTGCCAAGTTGGACGTCACATCCAAACTGCTCATTGAGATGATGACCGAAGCCTCTCTTGTGGACGTTGTTGGCTCCATCGGACACGGATCCGTGAACTATTCATGGTGCCGATCCGATGGCTCGCTGCGTTCCAGGATTGACTTTGTGTTTACCTCTCGGGCGGTTGGGCGGAGTGGGCACTCGATGGTCCCCTGCTTCTTCTCTGACCACAGAGCCATTCACTTTCAAGGTGTGCTGGGCCATGGCTTCCCCATTGGCCCGGGCTCCTGGAAGCTAAACTGCTCTCTGCTGGAAAAGGGTGAGATTCTGGAGGAGCTTAGAGCTGCCTACTCCACGTGGCGGGCATACAAGGCGGGCTTCCAGTCTGTTTCTGACTGGTGGGAATACGTTAAACTCGAGTTCCGTTTCTTCTTTCAGGCAAAGAGTCAACAACAGGCGTGTCTGAAGAGGAGGGACTTCAGGAGACTCCAGCGTGAGCTGCGTTCCCTGCAGGACCTTCTTCGATGCGGCTGGGACGTGAGAGAGGAGCTGGAGGAGACTAAGAGGAGCCTGAAAAGGCACTTCGAGGAGGAGTCCGAGCGAATTGTCTTCCGTTCCAAAGTGGAGAACCTGGAGAAGGGTGAGAAATGTAACTCGTTCTTTTTCAGGAAACTCCACGCCGGTCACACGCCCATGAATGAACTACGAGACGAGAGTGGAAGCATACGACGCGGGAAAGAGAATGTGATGAAGGTCGTCAGCGACTTCTACAGCGAACTCTACGCCCGCAAGACTACTGACCCCGAGGCCGCCGATAAGTTCCTGTCAGGTATCACTAACCATCTTGACCCTGCAGACGCGGCGGCCATGGACGTTCCTCTGACGGTGGACGAGCTGCTCTCGGCCGCCAAATCCTTTAGTTCTGGCAGGACACCGGGCAGTGACGGCCTCCCAGCAGAGCTCTATGTAGCGCTGGGAGACCTAATCTGTCCGGACCTGTTAGGGCTGTATGAGGAGATGGTGGTGGAGGGCAGAATGCCTCCATCTCTGAGGGAAGGAATGGTCACGATCCTGTACAAGCGTAAAGGAGAGAGGTGCGACCTGAAGAATTGGCGTCCCATCACCCTTCTGAATGTCGACTACAAGATCCTGGCCAAGACGATGGCAACGAGACTGAAGACGGTTATCGGACGGATCATCCACCCGGATCAGACCTGCGGCATCCCCGGACGTCGCATCGCAGACAGCCTGGCTCTCATGCGGGACACGGTCGAGTACATCAAAGCCCGCCGGGTGCACGCAGCCCTGATCTCGTTGGATCAGGAAAAGGCCTTCGACCGTGTTTCCCATGAGTTCCTGGGCAAAGCTCTGCACAGGTTAGGTTTGGGTAACATGTTTTGTTTGTATGTCCAACTAATGTATTTTGATATTCACAGCTCGGTGTTGGTAAACGGCTGGAAGACTGACCCCTTCCCGGTCCTCTCAGGGGTCAGACAAGGCTGTCCTCTGTCACCTCTTCTTTTTGTTTGTGTTATAGAACTCTTTGCAGAGGCTATCCGGCGGAATGGAGAGATCAGAGGGATCACCGCACCAGGACCAGAACGCTTCGAGGTCAAGTGCTCGCTCTACATGGACGACGTGACCGTCTTCTGCGCGGACCGGCGCTCAGTCGACACCCTCGTCCAGACCTGTGAGACCTTCGGATGGGCTTCGGGAGCCAAAGTCAACTGCGGGAAGTCGGAAGCCATGCTCTTCGGGGACTGGCAGCCGGCCTCTTCCGCCCCCTTCCCTTTCAGCATCCAGCCGGATTTCATCAAGGTTCTTGGAGTCTGGTTCGGGAAGGAAGGAGCAGCCCTCAAGTCCTGGGAGGAACGCTTGACCAAGATCACCCAACGGATCGGTCTGTGGAGCCTCAGACGCCTCACCTGTGAGGGCAAAGCACTGGTCCTGCGTAACGAGGTACTGCCCGTGCTGCAGTACACGGCCCAGGCCTGGCCCCCCCTTGCCACCGTGTGCAGGGCCATTACCAGGACGGTGTTTCGTTTTGTCTGGGGATCCAAGATGGACAGAGTAAAGCGGAGCATCATGTACAAGGATCCTCGCAAGGGTGGGAAGGGCGTACCCGATATCCCCACCCTCCTGCGATCCTCCTTCGTATGTGACTGCGTTCGCCGAACTCTGCGAGTCAAGAGAGGTTCCGCGGGTGGGTCCATGTCTCGCTTCTTCCTGCTCCCCCTTTGGAGACGGATAGGCTGGGACAAGTGGGACAGCTCCTTCCCCTACAACTGGACGGCGCCATGGTTCTACGGAGACGTGGTTCGGTTTGTGAGGGAACACCAACTGGAGGGACTCAAGCCTGATTTGTGGAAGCCAAAGACTATCCACAAACTCATCAGAGCCAAGGACGAAATGGAGAACATTCCAGGACTTCATCACGACACACTGGAGACTGTTTGGACAAACGTGTCATCGGCTGGATTGACCAACGGGCACAAGGACTTGTCATGGATGGCGATACAGGGCGGACTGCCCGTCCGGTCATTCATGCACGCCCGGAACCTGTGCAAAACCCGGTACTGCCCAAGGTGCCCCTTCGTGGAGGAAACATCGCTGCACGCCTTTTGGGACTGCCGTTTCGCACAGCGCCTGTTGGTTGCCCTGGAGGATGACCTGAGGAACTCCGTCCCCAGAGGGAGCCTATCGTACCATTCCGTACTTTATGGACTCTTCCCTGGGACTCACACCGTTGGAGCCATCCAGGAGGCTTGGCGCCTTATGAACTGCTTTAAGGACGCTATTTGGGTCGCCAGGAACCGGCTCATCTTGAAGAGGGAGAGGATGTCTATCCAGGATTGCCGCAGGCTGATCCACAGCCTGCTCAGAGACTATTCCATCATGGACAGTCCGGACGACAGCGCCGAGGAGGAGGTTTAGACCTCTTCCATGCCCCCTCCCTCCTTTTCCCGTTATGTGCGTCTTTCAATAAAGCTTCGGGCCTGTGATTTCCCCACCCTATCCCCCTTTTCCCCTACCCCCATCCCACAATCGCCGGTTCGTCGTTATTTATTGTCTAACTTTTTCTTTCAGCTTGAGTGTTATGGATAAGCATAGGAGCGTGATGTATAGTTTAGTGCGTCGTACGCTATGGCTATGTAAGAAGGATTGTATATTTCTGTGTGTACGGGGCTGCGGCACTGTACACGGTTTGTTACCTTTTTGTGAGTAGTGCATGAT
The DNA here is from genome assembly GCF_048569485.1 of Anomaloglossus baeobatrachus. NCBI lineage: Eukaryota > Metazoa > Chordata > Amphibia > Anura > Aromobatidae > Anomaloglossus > Anomaloglossus baeobatrachus. The sequence goes on along the minus strand of NC_134354.1, from coordinate 420,625,304 downwards.
AATAAAGATGCTGTTAAATCAAAAATCTGTTCTTATCAGTTTAATATCTGATACGTCCCCTATCTGGGGACCATATATTAAATGGATTTTTAGAACAGGGAGATGGAAAAAGAGCTTGCTCTGTCCACTCCACGCATTGACCTGGTATTGCAGTACCTCCAGGAACGGTGCACCCCTTCTTAACCCAGTTTCCAAAAGCAGAACTCAATTCACCTGATTCATATTAGCACGATTAACGAATTGAAAGAAAGCAAGCAACTTCATATGCACCTCAATTTGGCCCATTCACTTTTCACTTTTTACTTGCTTTATTCATCCAAATAGCAAACTCATCACCACTCAACTTCACCAACTCTGCTATGTCCCGTGCAGTATCTTGTTCTCAGTCTAATCTAGATCATGTGCAATTGAATGGAATAGATCCCTTTTGGACAAAGTGGAGTCAGCTGCTGCAGTGACCACAGGTGTGTTGCAACCTGCTGCATAGCCTGATACCGCAATATAAGGAACGTCAAATACTAAGAATGGGCGACCTATGAAAGAATTAGTACTTTCATTAAGTATACTAAACCGGCTAATTGGGAATAGACAAACTGTAAAAAGCCCTCTGAGAAAGCCCCCCCTCTAACCTTTGTTAGTACGCTTTTCTGTGGTCTGCCTGTTGATGTATTTTCCGTTTGAACAGTGCACAACATGAAGAGACGGAACACTGGCGGCTTGTCACAATGCCCCCCGATGACATCACAATAGCGCTGCTGCCTAGAAAGACAGCTGCACAGCAGAAATTGCTCTTTGGGTAGGAGGGTGGGCTAGTGGAAGGAGGGGTCAAGCCGTTTTTTTCCCGGGTGGTAGGGGGATCACAGGACAAGGGATGCGGGGGGTGAGAAGGGTTCAGAGGGCAGGGTTTGGGGGCTGGGAAGTGAAGGGAAAAGATTAGGGTTTGGGGATGATGAAAGGGCTTTCTACAGGTAAGGATGGCAAAGGGTGGCAGTGACGGAAAGTCAGGCGACCTGTCCTGTCCGTCTTTTTGTATCATGAATTGGAAAGACTGCAAGGGGCAGGGGAGGTGCTTGTGCCCAAAAGGAGGAGTTATTCAGATTCATTGCAGTGGGCGGCGGCTGCAAAGCGCACCATTCTTCGTGTTTTTGCTGTGCAAAGCAGCCTTTTCAAGGGTTGGCTTGGGTGACAAAATGTCTTCTGTAGGCGTGGGTTTGTCTCCCTCTCACTCTCTCTCCCTAAGATGTGTCCGGCTGAGGCCAGGGTGCCACTCGAGGCCCAAACCAATTCTGGTTATCGCTTCTCGGCCTTTTGGCTAAGATCCAGTGAGGGAAACCTTGCTGGGTCTGGCCTGTGGGCTTTTATGTGGAAGGCGACTTCCGACGCTGTGAAGACTGCGATCGTGTGCCTTGGGCATATTTCTTGTAATGGCAGCTATAAAGAACACGGTTCGTCTGACTGTCTCGGTGGAGAAGAAGAATTCCCTACAGTTAGGACATATAGTGGAGAGCGTGATCATGGAGCTGGGCGGCATTGAGCTGGATAAAGTGTTTTGTATGCAGGAGTTCCCATCTACTGGTCAGTATGACATTTCATTTTACCATGAGGAAGACTGTCTGAATTTTTACCAAGACCTGCAGAGGCACCATAAGCATGAGTATATGAGGTACATTTCTGTTACTCCTTTATTTTCTGCAGTGGAGAGACCCCTGACTGTTCATATGTATAATCCATTTACTGAGACCACCATGGTAAAGGCCTTTTTGGCAAGATACTGCTCCTCTGTGAAAGGTGGCATTCCCCAGAGAAATGTCTTTAATGTATTCAATGGAAATATTAAATTTTGGGTACGTTTTAGACCTGACCCAGAGGGTGTTGGAGGTATCATGCACCCCCCGGCCAATTTTTCAATTGGTGGGAATAGGGGGTTTCTCCATTACCCTGGGCAACCATCCTTTTGCCGGAGTTGTTTCCGATATGGACACATTAAAGAAAATTGCCAGCAGGGACTTACCTGCAGAAACTGCAAGAAAGCAGGGCATGAGGCTGCCAACTGCCCCTCCCCCCCTGTATGTGACCTGTGTGGGGATGGGGATCATACATGTAAGTCCTGCCCGACCCTTGGGGATCAGTACGTTCTGGAGAGGAGAAATTTTGACAGGAAACAGGCTAGATTTAATGTCCGTGCAAACATTCAACCTGCAAAATTTGTTGAAAAACCTGCAGGAATTGGAATGGAGCCTGTAATGCCTGCTGCAGTGGGGGATTCCCATCCTCCGCCTGCTCCTGCTATTGCTGAGCCTGTGTCTGTTGGGGAGTGTAGTGCTCTGCAGGAGGTCACTGGTGACTTGCAGGTGCTGCAGGCCTCCGCTGATTCTGCACCTGTGCTATGTGAGGTGGCTGAGACTCCAGAGGCTGCTCAGGGGAATGCTGCAATCAGCACTGACTTCCCCCAGCTGAGCAGCCCTGAGATGGACACCAGTACTGCTGACCTGTCTGCCCCTGGGGAAATCGCCATGTCATCATCCGACGAGGACGCTGCAGGTAACAGCAAGTATTCCCCTGCTGAGCTAGTGGCCTGCTTCCACAAGGTGGTCTCTAAGAGAAAAGACAAGAGACCAGTGAAGAGGCTGAAGACGGGGCCACGGGAGAAAGTTGATTTCTACTCCCAAAACCCCTTTGAGGTTCTAAGTCCAGACTCCAATGCCAGCACTACTTCTCTTTCAGGGGTCATTGAAGACCCTATATCTCCAGGCCAATGCTTCCTATCTAATGAAGATGTGGGAGGGTTAGCAGATGTTATCCACTTTGCCAGTGGGACTTGAATGGTTTCTGTTTTGATGCTTTTTTTCCTTTGTTTAATTTTTCAGCATGGCTTTGCAACTGAATATTGCCTCTCAGAATGTGAGGGTGTTTCAGTCGTCATATAAGCGTGCGTGTGTGCTTGATTTCTTATCTTCAAAAAATTGTGATGTGGTGTGTGTGCAGGAATGTGGGCTGAATAGGGAACCTAAGAAGAGTGAGTGGGGTTTTGGGGAGGTGGTGTGGTCATTTTCTGCTATAAATAAGAATGATGGGGTGGGGGTTTTGATTCAAAATAAGGACATTAGGATAAAGCAAACTGTAATTGTAGAAGAGGGTAGATGTGTGTGTGTTATTTTATGTTATAGGGGGTGGGAATTTAAGCTTATTAATATCTATGCCCCTGCTGATAAAAATCAGAGACTCGCTCTTTTTGAGAAATTGCGTTTTTTTCTGCATGGTAAAATTCCTATTTTTGTTGTTGGTGATTTAAACTGCATCCTGGACAAAAGGGGCAGAGCCGGTTCATACGAGTCCAAGGTGGACGTGACCGGAAATTTATGGAATCGTTTAATTTCAGAGTTTTCGTTAAAGGACGCTGTGGATTCCAAGCCAGGACCCTTTACCTACCATGCAGATGATGGTCAGACCGAGTCCCGTTTGGACTATTTTTTCTTTTCTTCCACTGGGGTAAAATGTGTTAATTATTCGCAAGAAAGGGTTGTTTTCTCTGATCATGAGTGTCTGGTGGGGAGTTTTGAAATTGCTAATTTGTTTTATGGACGTGGTGTGTGGAAAATGAATGTCAGTCTGTTGCAGGATGAAAGGGTGAAGAAGGATTTTGTAAGGCAGTATGCATGGTGGGCTGCAAGGAAAAAAGGGTTTCCAAATTTATTGTTATGGTGGGATTGGGTGAAAGTGAGAATCAGTGTGTTTTTCAGGAAAGCTGGGTACAGGAAAGCCAGAAAGAGGAGAAATCTGTACAAGTGGCAGAATAGGAGGATTTCCTACCTGCATAAATGCAAATCTCTGGGTCTGGATGTAAAGTATGAGCTGGAGAAAGCTAAACGTGAGATGAAAGAGTGGTTTGGGGAGGAGGGCAGGAAAATTATTCCGAGATCTAAAATTGAGGTGAGAGAGAAGAATGAGAAGTGTACCAGTTTCTTCTTTAAGAAGATGTGTGGGGGTGGGCGAGAGATGAATGTAATGTTGGATGAGAATGGTAGTGAGGTGCATGGGAAGGATGTGATCGGTGTATTGGCTGACTATTATAAGTCCCTGTATGGAGTGAAGGACTGCGATCTGGGGGAGGATGAGGAGGTTCTGAATGTGATTGACAACTTTGTACCTGAATCTGAGTTTCCTTTTTTGCTGAGTGACATTACGGAGGATGAAGTGAAGGAGGTGATTTTTAAGTCTGCTAAAAACAAGTCTCCAGGGGGTGATGGGATCCCTTGGGAGTTCTATAGTAAGTATTGGGATATTGTTGGGAAGGATGTGGTGTCTATTATGAAGTGTTTGTTTTCTGGTTGCAGGATGACGGACAGTATGAAGCAAGGAGTGGTGGTATTGCTGTTTAAGAAAGGTGACAGGCGAGTGGTGGGTAATTGGCGTCCGATCACGCTACTAAATGTGGATTATAAAATATTTGCCAAGCTTTTAGCCAATCGCATGAGGGAGGTAATCTCACATGTTATTATGGAGGATCAGGGGTGTGCGGTTCCTAAGAGGAGGATTCATGAAAATGTGATGTTAGTGAGAGATATGATTGGGGATTGTATGGCGAGGAAGAAGGGGGTGATTGTATGTGTGCTTGATTTTGAGAAGGCATTTGATAGGGTGGCGCATGTGTATTTGTTTTGTGTGTTGAGGAAAATGGGCTTTCCGGAGCATTTGGTTAGTTTATTGTATGGGCTCTATGAAGGGGCTAGAAGTAAGATTCAGGTGAATGGCTTTTTTACTGATAGCTTTGAGATACTTTCTGGGGTTCGGCAGGGGTGCCCTCTGTCACCCATTTTGTTTATTTGTGCTATAGAGCCGTTGTTACAATCTATTAGGAAGGATAAAGTGGTTAAAGGTCTATTGGTTCCGGGTAGTGGAGGAAAACATGTTAAAGCTTTAGGCTATATGGATGACATTTGTATTCTCTGTGAGAATGTCTGTGACGTGTCGAGAGTCAAGCTTCTGGTTAATTTGTTTTGTGTGGCTTCTGCCTTTAAAATTAATTGGGCCAAAAGTAAGATGAAAGGTTTTGGTCTGCCACGTGTTTTACATGATGATCAGATGGAGTGTGTCAGTTCCAGTGTTAGGATCTTAGGTATGGATTTTGATGAAGAGCTGAAAGGTAAGGAAAGTTGGGAGGAGTTAGGGGGTAAAATAGCTAAAAAATTGGAGTTCTGGAGGTTGAGGGATTTGTCCTTTACAGGAAAGGTCTTGATTGTGAAGAGTATCATTTTGCCTATGATACTTTATATTGCTTTGGTTTTTCCTCCATCAACTGTGGCTTTGAAAAAGATAAATCGGGTGCTTTTCTTGTTTTTGTGGGGATGCGGCATGGAAAGGGCGAAACGGGAGATATTGATGAAAAAGAAAAAGCATGGTGGTTTGGATTTTCCAAACTTGGAGGTTTTTATTGGTATAAACTATGTGGCTTTTTTCTGTGAGGTTTTTTCTAAAGATACTAAAGCCTCTTGTATGTTGAAGTATCAAGCAGGTTCTATGCTAGGAAGGCTGAAGTGGACTGTGCAGGATCTGAGGAAACCTTTTGCCTTCATTTGTCCTGAGTGGTACCTGTTTGTTGAGCTGTTTGTGAAGAAGTTCAGACTTGAGAAGTTTACTGTGAGTCAGTTCATGAAGGAGAAAAAGGAGATAAAAAGGTTGTGTGTGGACGGTTTTGCATGTGGTATCAGTGGTTTGAAATCTGCTGAGTATGAGGAAGTATGGGAAAAACTGAAAAAGTATGAAATCTCTAACAAACAGAAAGATCTGTTATGGATGTCTTGGCATGGTGTGCTGCCGGTAAGATCTGTGCAGAAGAGGAGGGGATTGGTACCCTCAGAGAGGTGCCCGAGGACTGGATGTGGTGATACTGAGGATGTGGAACATGTTTTCTGGTCTTGTGGACATGCAAAGGACGTATGGAGTAATTTGGGTAAGTTGTGTTGGGAGTTGACGGGTGTAAGAGCTTTAACAGCTAAAATGGTTATGTTTGGTCTGTGTAGCTTGAGCACGAGGAAAGAAAGAGTGTTTTGGTTGTTTCTGGCATGTGTGAAGGAAGTTCTGTGGAATACCAGGAATTTGTATGTATATAGGAATGAGAATCTTGAAGTGAATGATTGTGTCAGGATGGTTTTGGACAAACTGTATTTCTGCTATAAATGGGATGGTGAAAGAGGTATGGATGCTGAGGGTGAATGGAAATTTCTGAAATGGAAACACTGGGTGTAATGGTTTATACTTTTCTGCTTTTGGTTACTGATTTACGGCTATGGGTGTGTTATACACATTTTTATCACTCTTTTGAAATAAAATTGCCATGAGGATGAGTTTACGTTGCATCCGGTTAAGTTGTGAAACCTCTCTGAGGTGACACTTCTGATTCTGGATGATTACGCAACCTGAATGGTTTAAAAAAAAAAAAAAAAAAAATCTGTGAGGCTCGACAGATGCAATGCACACTGGAAGGTTGCGCTTGCTAGTACTCTTAATGTATAGTATATTCATCTAGAGGAAAACATGGCCCTACCAGGATCGAGGCTATTAGACTGAGTAAGTGTGGGGGCTATGGTGCAATGTGCCCCAGGACTGACGACCCTGGAGTGAGTCTGAGCTTGCTGGCTTGGGACCCCGGCGAGCCTTGGGCTCTGTAGCACACCGTACCTTGCCCTTTCATACTTTCTGAGCATATTGCTCTATCCCGGCCTTCTGGCTAGGAAGGAAAATTTTTATAATCATGGTCGGAGGTCCGTTCAGCTTTGGGCTGAGAAACCAACACCCGGTTGGAGGTCCGGGTCAGCTTCGGCTGAGAAACCAACACCCGGTTGGAGGTCTGGGTCAGCTTCGGCGGAGAAACCAACACCCGGTTGGAGGTCCGGGTCAGCTTCGGCTGAGAAACCAACACCCGGTTGGAGGTCCGGTTAGCCTTGGGCTGAGAAACCAACACCGGTTGACGGTCCGGGCAGTTTCGGCTGCGAAACCAACAACTAGTAGCTCTCTACTCCACTTGGGTAAGATGCCTGGGTGGACGCTGGGAGCAACGACAAGGCTCAACCAGGCTTCGGCTTGGGGGAGCACCGAAGATCCCTGACCCTTGCTGTGGCCTTCTGGCTCGGAGGGACGGGGTTGATTTTTGGGGACCCTCTCCTCACGGAGGGGTCCACACGAATCCTAGCCTTTGCACTGTTTTTGGTGTGACTTCGGTCATGCATTTTTTGCGGTGCTTTGGAAAGCTTCATTAAATCAAAAATCTGTTCTTATCAGTTTAATATCTGATACGTCCCCTATCTGGGGACCATATATTAAATGGATTTTTAGAACAGGGAGATGGAAAAAGAGCTTGCTCTGTCCACTCCACGCATTGACCTGGTATTGCAGTACCTCCAGGAACGGTGCACCCCTTCTTAACCCAGTTTCCAAAAGCAGAACTCAATTCACCTGATTCATATTAGCACGATTAACGAATTGAAAGAAAGCAAGCAACTTCATATGCACCTCAATTTGGCCCATTCACTTTTCACTTTTTACTTGCTTTATTCATCCAAATAGCAAACTCATCACCACTCAACTTCACCAACTCTGCTATGTCCCGTGCAGTATCTTGTTCTCAGTCTAATCTAGATCATGTGCAATTGAATGGAATAGATCCCTTTTGGACAAAGTGGAGTCAGCTGCTGCAGTGACCACAGGTGTGTTGCAACCTGCTGCATAGCCTGATACCGCAATATAAGGAACGTCAAATACTAAGAATGGGCGACCTATGAAAGAATTAGTACTTTCATTAAGTATACTAAACCGGCTAATTGGGAATAGACAAACTGTAAAAAGCCCTCTGAGAAAGCCCCCCCTCTAACCTTTGTTAGTACGCTTTTCTGTGGTCTGCCTGTTGATGTATTTTCCGTTTGAACAGTGCACAACATGAAGAGACGGAACACTGGCGGCTTGTCACAATGCCCCCCGATGACATCACAATAGCGCTGCTGCCTAGAAAGACAGCTGCACAGCAGAAATTGCTCTTTGGGTAGGAGGGTGGGCTAGTGGAAGGAGGGGTCAAGCCGTTTTTTTCCCGGGTGGTAGGGGGATCACAGGACAAGGGATGCGGGGGGTGAGAAGGGTTCAGAGGGCAGGGTTTGGGGGCTGGGAAGTGAAGGGAAAAGATTAGGGTTTGGGGATGATGAAAGGGCTTTCTACAGGTAAGGATGGCAAAGGGTGGCAGTGACGGAAAGTCAGGCGACCTGTCCTGTCCGTCTTTTTGTATCATGAATTGGAAAGACTGCAAGGGGCAGGGGAGGTGCTTGTGCCCAAAAGGAGGAGTTATTCAGATTCATTGCAGTGGGCGGCGGCTGCAAAGCGCACCATTCTTCGTGTTTTTGCTGTGCAAAGCAGCCTTTTCAAGGGTTGGCTTGGGTGACAAAATGTCTTCTGTAGGCGTGGGTTTGTCTCCCTCTCACTCTCTCTCCCTAAGATGTGTCCGGCTGAGGCCAGGGTGCCACTCGAGGCCCAAACCAATTCTGGTTATCGCTTCTCGGCCTTTTGGCTAAGATCAAGTGTAGTATCTGTGAGGCTCGGCAGATGCAATGCACACTGGAAGGTTGCGCTTGCTAGTACTCTTAATGTATAGTATATTCATCTAGAGGAAAACATGGCCCTACCAGGATCGAGGCTATTAGACTGAGTAAGTGTGGGGGCTATGGTGCAATGTGCCCCAGGACTGACGACCCTGGAGTGAGTCTGAGCTTGCTGGCTTGGGACCCCGGCGAGCCTTGGGCTCTGTAGCACACCGTACCTTGCCCTTTCATACTTTCTGAGCATACTGCTCTATCCCGGCCTTCTGGCTAGGAAAGAAAATTTTTATAATCATGGTCGGAGGTCCGTTCAGCTTTGGGCTGAGAAACCAACACCCGGTTGGAGGTCCGGGTCAGCTTCGGCTGAGAAACCAACACCCGGTTGGAGGTCTGGGTCAGCTTCGGCTGAGAAACCAACACCGGGTTGGAGGTCCGGGTCAGCTTCGGCTGAGAAACCAACACCCGGTTGGAGGTCCGGTTAGCCTTGGGCTGAGAAACCAACACCGGTTGACGGTCCGGGCAGTTTCGGCTGCGAAACCAACAACTAGTAGCTCTCTACTCCACTTGGGTAAGATGCCTGGGTGGACGCTGGGAGCAACGACAAGGCTCAACCAGGCTTCGGCTTGGGGGAGCACCGAAGATCCCTGACCCTTGCTGTGGCCTTCTGGCTCGGAGGGACGGGGTTGATTTTTGGGGACCCTCTCCTCACGGAGGGGTCCACACGAATCCTAGCCTTTGCACTGTTTTTGGTGTGACTTCGGTCATGCATTTTTTGCGGTGCTTTGGAAAGCTTCATTAAATCAAAAATCTGTTCTTATCAGTTTAATATCTGATACGTCCCCTATCTGGGGACCATATATTAAATGGATTTTTAGAACAGGGAGATGGAAAAAGAGCTTGCTCTGTCCACTCCACGCATTGACCTGGTATTGCAGTACCTCCAGGAACGGTGCACCCCTTCTTAACCCAGTTTCCAAAAGCAGAACTCAATTCACCTGATTCATATTAGCACGATTAGCGAATTGAAAGAAAGCAAGCAACTTCATATGCACCTCAATTTGGCCCATTCACTTTTCACTTTTTACTTGCTTTATTCATCCAAATAGCAAACTCATCACCACTCAACTTCACCAACTCTGCTATGTCCCGTGCAGTATCTTGTTCTCAGTCTAATCTAGATCATGTGCAATTGAATGGAATAGATCCCTTTTGGACAAAGTGGAGTCAGCTGCTGCAGTGACCACAGGTGTGTTGCAACCTGCTGCATAGCCTGATACCGCAATATAAGGAACGTCAAATACTAAGAATGGGCGACCTATGAAAGAATTAGTACTTTCATTAAGTATACTAAACCGGCTAATTGGGAATAGACAAACTGTAAAAAGCCCTCTGAGAAAGCCCCCCCTCTAACCTTTGTTAGTACGCTTTTCTGTGGTCTGCCTGTTGATGTATTTTCCGTTTGAACAGTGCACAACATGAAGAGACGGAACACTGGCGGCTTGTCACAATGCCCCCCGATGACATCACAATAGCGCTGCTGCCTAAAAAGACAGCTGCACAGCAGAAATTGCTCTTTGGGTAGGAGGGTGGGCTAGTGGAAGGAGGGGTCAAGCCGTTTTTTTCCCGGGTGGTAGGGGGATCACAGGACAAGGGATGCGGGGGGTGAGAAGGGTTCAGAGGGCAGGGTTTGGGGGCTGGGAAGTGAAGGGAAAAGATTAGGGTTTGGGGATAATGAAAGGGCTTTCTACAGGTAAGGATGGCAAAGGGTGGCAGTGACGGAAAGTCAGGCGACCTGTCCTGTCCGTCTTTTTGTATCATGAATTGGAAAGACTGCAAGGGGCAGGGGAGGTGCTTGTGCCCAAAAGGAGGAGTTATTCAGATTCATTGCAGTGGGCGGCGGCTGCAAAGCGCACCATTCTTCGTGTTTTTGCTGTGCAAAGCAGCCTTTTCAAGGGTTGGCTTGGGTGACAAAATGTCTTCTGTAGGCGTGGGTTTGTCTCCCTCTCACTCTCTCTCCCTAAGATGTGTCCGGCTGAGGCCAGGGTGCCACTCGAGGCCCAAACCAATTCTGGTTATCGCTTCTCGGCCTTTTGGCTAAGATCAAGTGTAGTATCTGTTCTTATCAGTTTAATATCTGATACGTCCCCTATCTGGGGACCATATATTAAATGGATTTTTAGAACAGGGAGATGGAAAAAGAGCTTGCTCTGTCCACTCCACGCATTGACCTGGTATTGCAGTACCTCCAGGAACGGTGCACCCCTTCTTAACCCAGTTTCCAAAAGCAGAACTCAATTCACCTGATTCATATTAGCCCGATTTAATGAATTGGAAGAAAGCATACGTCTTCATATGCACCTCAATTTGGCCCATTCACTTTTCACACTTCCTCCTTTTGTTTTTTATCTTTCACACTTTTGACTTTCTTTATTCATCCAAATAGCAAACTCATCACCACTCAACCTGACCAACTCGGCTATGTCCCCGTGCTGCAGTTCTCTGTCTTATCTAGATCATTTGCAATTGAATGGAATAGATCCCTTTTGGACAAAGTGGATTCACCTGCTGCTGCAGTGACCACAGGTGTGATAACATCTAGAATTGGCATCTGGTGCGATCTCTCCGCTTCCACTCCAAAGAAAGTTACCTGTTTATTCCTATCATGCATTGGTTTTTGGGGTTTTCTTTGAGTAATGATGATCTCTTTAGTAGTCTGTTGGCGCCCTCTCCTGGAGGAATAGTTTGCTTGCTCTTGGACATTCTAAAAGAGAGGTCATGATAGACATTGAGCTTCTGAGCTCAATTGGGGACAGTCATGGGTGATGAATGTTTGCAACCTACTGCGAAGCCTCATACCGCAATATAAGGAACGTCAAATACTAAGAAAGGGCGGCCTATGAAAGAATTACTACTTTCAATAAGTACACTTAAACGGCTAATTGGGAATAGAAAAACTGTAAAAAGCCCTCTGAGAAAGCCCCCCTCTAACCTTTGATAGTAAGCTTTTCTGTAGTCTGCCTGTTGATGTATTTTCCGTTTGAACAGTGCACAACATGAAGAGACGGAACACTGGCGGCTTGTCACAATGCCCCCCGCTGACATCACAATAGCGCTGCTGCCTAGAAAGCTAGCTGCACAGCAGAAGTTTCTCTTTGGGTGGGAGGTGGGCTAGTGGAAGGAGGGGGCAAGCTTTTTTTTTTTTTTTTTTTTTCCCGGGTGGTAGGGGGATGATAGGAGAAGGGATGCGGGTGGTGAGAAGGGTACAGAGGGCAGGGTTTGGGGGCTGGGAAGGAAAGGGAAAAGATTAGGGTTTGGGGATGATGAAAGGGCTTTCTACGGGTAAGGATGGCAAAGGGTGGCAGTGACGGGAAGTCAGGCGACCTGTCCTGTCCGTCTTTATGTATCATGAATTGGAAAGACTGCAAGGGGGAGGGGAGTTGCTTGCGCCCAAAAGGAGGAGTTATTCAGATTCATTGCAGTGGGCGGCGGCTGCAAAGCGCACCATTCTTCGTGTTTTTGCTGTGCAAAGCAGCCTTTTCAAGGGTTGGCTTGGGTGACAAAATGTCTTCTGTAGGCGTGGGTTTGTCTCCCTCTCACTCTCTCTCCCTAAGATGTGTCCGGCTGAGGCCAGGGTGCCACTCGAGGCCCAAACCAATTCTGGTTATCGCTTCTCGGCCTTTTGGCTAAGATCAAGTGTAGTATCTGTGAGGCTCGGCAGATGCAATGCACACTGGAAGGTTGCGCTTGCTAGTACTCTTAATGTATAGTATATTCATCTAGAGGAAAACATGGCCCTACCAGGATCGAGGCTATTAGACTGAGTAAGTGTGGGGGCTATGGTGCAATGTGCCCCAGGACTGACGACCCTGGAGTGAGTCTGAGCTTGCTGGCTTGGGACCCCGGCGAGCCTTGGGCTCTGTAGCACACCGTACCTTGCCCTTTCATACTTTCTGAGCATACTGCTCTATCCCGGCCTTCTGGCTAGGAAAGAAAATTTTTATAATCATGGTCGGAGGTCCGTTCAGCTTTGGGCTGAGAAACCAACACCCGGTTGGAGGTCCGGGTCAGCTTCGGCTGAGAAACCAACACCCGGTTGGAGGTCCGGGTCAGCTTCGGCTGAGAAACCAACACCCGGTTGGAGGTCCGGGTCAGGTTCGGCTTAATGAATTGGAAGAAAGCATACGTCTTCATATGCACCTCAATTTGGCCCATTCACTTTTCACACTTCCTCCTTTTGTTTTTTATCTTTCACACTTTTTACTTTCTTTATTCATCCAAATAGCAAACTCATCACCACTCAACCTGACCAACTCGGCTATGTCCCGTGCTGCAGTATCTTGTCCTCTGTCTTATCTAGATCATTTGCAATTGAATGGAATAGATCCCTTTTGGACAAAGTGGATTCACCTGCTGCTGCAGTGACCACAGGTGTGATAAGATCTAGAATTGGCATCTGGTGCGATCTCTCCGCTTCCACTCCAAATAAAGTTACCTGTTTATTCCTATCATGCATTGGTTTTTGGTGTTTTCTTTGAGCAATGATGATGGCTTCAGTGATCTGTTGGCTCCCCCTCCTGGAGGAAGAGCTCCGGGAACTCAAGCAGGAACCAGCCATGGCAAGCAAGCCAGAGAAGGCAGCCAGGAAGGCTCAGGACCCAGGGACCTCCAGGAAGGCTCATCCAGAGGCTTCTTCGGCCCAAGAGGCCCCTACCTCCGACGCCAGCCAGCCGGAGGGAGCCCGGACGCCGCCTGAAAAGGCTCCAACCCTGGAGCCTTGGATGCGGCAGACGGTCGCCCTGAAGCTAAAGGCGGTGGATGGTAGGTTGCCGGACATGTCCAGCGACGTGTTCTGCAAGAAGATGATTCTGGATCAGGGCTTCTCCAGGGCGGAAACCCTGAGTGTCCAGACCTTCATGACTGGCATTTTTCTGGTAACCTTTGCCACGGTGAATGCCTGCAGGAGATACTGGGAGGCGATGAACGCAGCGATGCCGGACTCCCCTTTTCATTCTTTTTTAGGATCCTGTCCTATACAGAGGGATGAGAAGAGGATCACGGTCTCCATGCGGAACCCGCACACCCCAGGAAGAGACATCTCCACGTTCCTGGGACGTCTCTGCACAGTGGTGAGGGAGCCATCCCACATCCTTAACGGCAACGGATTCTGGACGGGTAAGTGGTCAGTAACTGTTCGACTCTACAGGGAACCAGCATCCGAGGATGGTCTCCAGCACCTGCCCCCGACATTCTCTCTGGGAAACTCCTTTGGTCTCATCTACTACCCGGACATGCCACACAACTGCAGGAAATGTGGCGGGAAAGGGCATTCGATGAAGACCTGCAAGGAGGACGCCTGCAGGGTTTGCCGGGTGACGGGACACAGCTCCAAGGACTGCCCAAAGAAGAAGACTTGCAACCTATGTGGACAGGCGGACCACCTTTACAAGGACTGCCCACAGCGGGAGAAATCCTGGGCAAGGGTTGCCGCGGTGACCCAGTATCGGGTAGTCACAGCTTCGTCGACCAAGGCAGCTACGACCAAGGCCACAGAGGCCAAGGACAAGGCGGCCAAGAACCCGGCGACCGTGGCTCCAGCCGATGCCCCAGCAGCCACGGAGTCCAGGAAAAAGGGTAAGAAAACTGTTGCCCCCTCCCTGGTCCCCCCCCCTGTCACCCCTGTCCAAACCCCTCCCCCCCCCGGCCAACCCTACTGAGGATTCCACTACCTCCACCTCATTTCCCTACTCCTCAGTTGGTCTCCTCACCCCCCCCCCAAAGCCCACTCTCCCTCCCCAGACCATGAGAGCAGAGGACCTCAGCACTCTTGCACTTTTCACCGAGGAGGATTTTCCAGCTCTTGTCTCCTCAGGTACAGGCCAAAGGAAAAGGAAGGTGGAAGATAGTCCTGTCGCAGAACCTTCCAAGCTGTTCATTGTGGATCCCAATCCACCCCAGGAAGAGGAGGATGGCCTCCTCCCAGAACCGGACGTGTTGGAGCAGATGGTGGAGTCCCTTGTGGCCGAAGAAGAAATGGAGGAGTCGGAAGCCACGGAGGCACCATCCCTGCTCGATCAGCTAGAAGAAGAGGGTCTGCTGGAGATACCCTTACCAGCAGGTGCCAAAGAGGAAGAACCGCCCGACCGGAGTGGTAACTAAGGCACACCGCCTGCGCTAACTTTCTCTTTCCTCCAATGACTGCTAACATTAACACCTTTTCCATTAATGTTAGGAGCATCAGAGACAAGTTCCGACGCCAGACAATTTTTGCGTTCCTTAACACTCAGTCTAGTGATGTATTTTTCCTGCAGGAATGCTCCCTTCCCTCCTCTAGGTCCTTCAACCATCTGGCCAGGGAGTGGACCCATGGCCCATCCTACTGGTCCGGCGGAGGCGACTGTAGGTCCGCGGGGGTCGCCGTGCTGATCAGGGGAAGCGCCTTCACATTGGACTCTGTTCAGGAAATCGTCTGCGGCAGGTTACTGCTCGTGGATGGCACCTGGGCGGGAGAACCTGTCAGGTTCATCAATGTGTACGCTTCTCCTGTGAAGAGCGATCGACTGGAGCTCCTCCAAGCCCTGCGCCCTCAGCTCGCTACCGCCAGGACGGTAGTGATGGCCGGGGATTTCAACTGCCCGATTGAGGAGGATGGACGCAGTTCTGGAACGGCTGCCAAGTTGGACGTCACATCCAAACTGCTCATTGAGATGGTGACCGAAGCCTCTCTTGTGGACGTTGTTGGCTCCATCGGACACGGATCCGTGAACTATTCATGGTGCCGATCCGATGGCTCGCTGCGTTCCAGGATTGACTTTGTGTTTACCTCTCGGGCGGTTGGGCGGAGTGGGCACTCGATGGTCCCCTGCTTCTTCTCTGACCACAGAGCCATTCACTTTCAAGGTGTGCTGGGCCATGGCTTCCCCATTGGCCCGGGCTCCTGGAAGCTGAACTGCTCTCTGCTGGAAAAGGGTGAGATTCTGGAGGAGCTTAGAGCTGCCTACTCCACGTGGCGGGCCTACAAGGCGGGCTTCCAGTCTGTTTCTGACTGGTGGGAATACGTTAAACTCGAGTTCCGTTTCTTCTTTCAGGCAAAGAGTCAACAACAGGCGGGTCTGAAGAGGAGGGACTTCAGGAGACTCCAGCGTGAGCTGCGTTCCCTGCAGGACCTTCTTCGATGCGGCTGGGACGTGAGAGAGGAGCTGGAGGAGACTAAGAGGAGCCTGAAAAGGCACTTCGAGGAGGAGTCCGAGCGAATTGTCTTCCGTTCCAAAGTGGAGAACCTGGAGAAGGGTGAGAAATGTAACTCGTTCTTTTTCAGGAAACTCCACGCCGGTCACACGCCCATGAATGAACTACGAGACGAGAGTGGCAGCATGCGACGCGGGAAAGAGAACGTGATGAAGGTCGTCAGCGACTTCTACAGCGAACTCTACGCCCGCAAGACTACTGACCCCGAGGCCGCCGATAAGTTCCTGTCAGGTATCACTAACCATCTTGACCCTGCAGACGCGGCGGCCATGGATGTTCCTCTGACGGTGGACGAGCTGCTCTCGGCCGCCAAATCCTTTAGTTCTGGCAGGACACCGGGCAGTGACGGCCTCCCAGCAGAGCTCTATGTAGCGCTGGGAGACCTAATCTGTCCGGACCTGTTAGGGCTGTATGAGGAGATGGTGGTGGAGGGCAGAATGCCTCCATCTCTGAGGGAAGGAATGGTCACGATCCTGTACAAGCGTAAAGGAGAGAGGTGCGACCTGAAGAATTGGCGTCCCATCACCCTTCTGAACGTCGACTACAAGATCCTGGCCAAGACGATGGCAACGAGATTGAAGACTGTTATCGGACGGATCATCCACCCGGATCAGACCTGCGGCATCCCCGGACGTCGCATCGCAGACAGCCTGGCTCTCATGCGGGACACGGTCGAGTACATCAAAGCCCGCCGGGTGCACGCAGCCCTGATCTCGTTGGATCAGGAAAAGGCCTTCGACCGTGTTTCCCATGAGTTCCTGGGCAAAGCTCTGCACAGGTTAGGTTTGGGTAACATGTTTTGCTTGTATGTCCAACTAATGTATTTTGATATTCACAGCTCGGTGTTGGTAAACGGCTGGAAGACTGACCCCTTCCCGGTCCTCTCAGGGGTCAGACAAGGCTGTCCTCTGTCACCTCTTCTTTTTGTTTGTGTTATAGAACTCTTTGCAGAGGCTATCCGGCGGAATGGAGAGATCAGAGGGATCACCGCACCAGGACCAGAACGCTTCGAGGTCAAGTGCTCGCTCTACATGGACGACGTGACCGTCTTCTGCGCGGACCGGCGCTCAGTCGACACCCTCGTCCAGACCTGTGAGACCTTCGGACGGGCTTCGGGAGCCAAAGTCAACTGCGGGAAGTCGGAAGCCATGCTCTTCGGGGACTGGCAGCCGGCCTCTTCCGCCCCCTTCCCTTTCAGCATCCAGCCGGATTTCATCAAGGTTCTTGGAGTCTGGTTCGGGAAGGAAGGAGCAGCCCTCAAGTCCTGGGAGGAACGCTTGACCAAGATCACCCAACGGATCAGTCTGTGGAGCCTCAGACGCCTCACCTGTGAGGGCAAAGCACTGGTCCTGCGTAACGAGGTACTGCCCGTGCTGCAGTACACGGCCCAGGCCTGGCCCCCCCTTGCCACCGTGTGCAGGGCCATTACCAGGACGGTGTTTCGTTTTGTCTGGGGATCCAAGATGGACAGAGTAAAGCGGAGCATCATGTACAAGGATCCTCGCAAGGGTGGGAAGGGCGTACCCGATATCCCCACCCTCCTGCGATCCTCCTTCGTATGTGACTGCGTTCGCCGAACTCTGCGAGTCAAGAGAGGTTCCGCGGGTGGGTCCATGTCTCGCTTCTTCCTGCTCCCCCTTTGGAGACGGTTAGGCTGGGACAAGTGGGACAGCTCCTTCCCCTACAACTGGACGGCGCCATGGTTCTACGGAGACGTGGTTCGGTTTGTGAGGGAACACCAACTGGAGGGACTCAAGCCTGATTTGTGGAAGCCAAAGACTATCCACAAACTCATCAGAGCCAAGGACGAAATGGAGAACATTCCAGGACTTCATCACGACACACTGGAGACTGTTTGGACAAACGTGTCATCGGCTGGATTGACCAACGGGCACAAGGACTTGTCATGGATGGCGATACAGGGCGGACTGCCCGTCCGGTCATTCATGCACGCCCGGAACCTGTGCAAAACCCGGTACTGCCCAAGGTGCCCCTTCGTGGAGGAAACATCGCTGCACGCCTTTTGGGACTGCCGTTTCGCACAGCGCCTGTTGGTTGCCCTGGAGGATGACCTGAGGAACTCCGTCCCCAGAGGGAGCCTATCGTACCATTCCGTACTTTATGGACTCTTCCCTGGGACTCACACCGTTGGAGCCATCCAGGAGGCTTGGCGCCTTATGAACTGCTTTAAGGACGCTATTTGGGTCGCCAGGAACCGGCTCATCTTGAAGAGGGAGAGGATGTCTATCCAGGATTGCCGCAGGCTGATCCACAGCCTGCTCAGAGACTATTCCATCATGGACAGTCCGGATGACAGCGCCGAGGAGGAGGTTTAGACCTCTTCCATGCCCCCTCCCTCCTTTTCCCGTTATGTGCGTCTTTCAATAAAGCTTCGGGCCTGTGATTTCCCCACCCTATCCCCCTTTTCCCCTACCCCCATCCCCCAATCGCCGGTTCGTCGTTATTTATTGTCTAACTTTTTCTTTCAGCTTGAGTGTTATGGATAAGCATAGAAGCGTGATGTATAGTTTAGTGCGTCGTACTCTATGGCTATGTAAGAAGGATTGTATATTTCTGTGTGTACGGGGCTGCGGCACTGTACACGGTTTGTTACCTTTTTGTGAGTAGTGCATGATAATAAAGATGCTGTTAAATCAAAAAATCTGTTCTTATCAGTACCCGGTTGGAGGTCCGGTTAGCCTTGGGCTGAGAAACCAACACCGGTTGACGGTCCGGGCAGTTTCGGCTGCGAAACCAACAACTAGTAGCTCTCTACTCCACTTGGGTAAGATGCCTGGGTGGACGCTGGGAGCAACGACAAGGCTCAACCAGGCTTCGTCTTGGGGGAGCACCGAAGATCCCTGACCCTTGCTGTGGCCTTCTGGCTCGGAGGGACGGGGTTGATTTTTGGGGACCCTCTCCTCACGGAGGGGTCCACACGAATCCTAGCCTTTGCACTGTTTTTGGTGTGACTTCGGTCATGCATTTTTTGCGGTGCTTTGGAAAGCTTCATTAAATCAAAAATCTGTTCTTATCAGTTTAATATCTGATACGTCCCCTATCTGGGGACCATATATTAAATGGATTTTTAGAACAGGGAGATGGAAAAAGAGCTTGCTCTGTCCACTCCACGCATTGACCTGGTATTGCAGTACCTCCAGGAACGGTGCACCCCTTCTTAACCCAGTTTCCAAAAGCAGAACTCAATTCACCTGATTCATATTAGCACGATTAACGAATTGAAAGAAAGCAAGCAACTTCATATGCACCTCAATTTGGCCCATTCACTTTTCACTTTTTACTTGCTTTATTCATCCAAATAGCAAACTCATCACCACTCAACTTCACCAACTCTGCTATGTCCCGTGCAGTATCTTGTTCTCAGTCTAATCTAGATCATGTGCAATTGAATGGAATAGATCCCTTTTGGACAAAGTGGAGTCAGCTGCTGCAGTGACCACAGGTGTGTTGCAACCTGCTGCATAGCCTGATACCGCAATATAAGGAACGTCAAATACTAAGAATGGGCGACCTATGAAAGAATTAGTACTTTCATTAAGTATACTAAACCGGCTAATTGGGAATAGACAAACTGTAAAAAGCCCTCTGAGAAAGCCCCCCCTCTAACCTTTGTTAGTACGCTTTTCTGTGGTCTGCCTGTTGATGTATTTTCCGTTTGAACAGTGCACAACATGAAGAGACGGAACACTGGCGGCTTGTCACAATGCCCCCCGATGACATCACAATAGCGCTGCTGCCTAGAAAGACAGCTGCACAGCAGAAATTGCTCTTTGGGTAGGAGGGTGGGCTAGTGGAAGGAGGGGTCAAGCCGTTTTTTTCCCGGGTGGTAGGGGGATCACAGGACAAGGGATGCGGGGGGTGAGAAGGGTTCAGAGGGCAGGAATTAGGGGCTGGGAAGTGAAGGGAAAAGATTAGGGTTTGGGGATGATGAAAGGGCTTTCTACAGGTAAGGATGGCAAAGGGTGGCAGTGACGGAAAGTCAGGCGACCTGTCCTGTCCGTCTTTTTGTATCATGAATTGGAAAGACTGCAAGGGGCAGGGGAGGTGCTTGTGCCCAAAAGGAGGAGTTATTCAGATTCATTGCAGTGGGCGGCGGCTGCAAAGCGCACCATTCTTCGTGTTTTTGCTGTGCAAAGCAGCCTTTTCAAGGGTTGGCTTGGGTGACAAAATGTCTTCTGTAGGCGTGGGTTTGTCTCCCTCTCACTCTCTCTCCCTAAGATGTGTCCGGCTGAGGCCAGGGTGCCACTCGAGGCCCAAACCAATTCTGGTTATCGCTTCTCGGCCTTTTGGCTAAGATCAAGTGTAGTATCGTTCGAAAAGGTGGTTTAAGGCTCCGGCCACCTTAGTACAATGATGCAATGCACACTGGAAGGTTGCGCTTGTTAGTACTTTGGGAGGATAGTATATCCATCTAGAGGAAACCATGGCCCTACCAGGATCGAGGCTATTAGACTGAGTAAGTGTGGGGGCTATGGTGCAATGTGCCCCAGGATTGACGACCCTGGAGTGAGTCTGAGCTTGCTGGCTTGGGACCCCGGCGAGCCTTGGGCTCTGTAGCACACCGTACCTTGCCCTTTCATACTTTCTGAGCATATTGCTCTATCCCGGCCTTCTGGCTAGGAAGGGAAATTTTTATAATCATGGTCGGAGGTCCGTTCAGCTTTGGGCTGAGAAACCAACACCCGGTTGGAGGTCCGGGTCAGCTTTGGCTGAGAAACCAACACCCGGTTGGAGGTCCGGGTCAGCTTCGGCTGAGAAACCAACACCCGGTTGGAGGTCCGGGTCAGCTTCGGCTGAGAAACCAACACCCGGTTGGAGGTCCGGGTCAGGTTCGGCTGAGAAACCAACACCCGGTTGGAGGTCCGGTTAGCCTTGGGCTGAGAAACCAACACCGGTTGACGGTCCGGGCAGTTTCGGCTGCGAAACCAACAACTAGTAGCTCTCTACTCCACTTGGGTAAGATGCCTGGGTGGACGCTGGGAGCAACGACAAGGCTCAACCAGGCTTCGGCTTGGGGGAGCACCGAAGATCCCTGACCCTTGCTGTGGCCTTCTGGCTCGGAGGGACGGGGTTGATTTTTGGGGACCCTCTCCTCACGGAGGGGTCCACACGAATCCTAGCCTTTGCACTGTTTTTGGTGTGACTTCGGTCATGCATTTTTTGCGGTGCTTTGGAAAGCTTCATTAAATCAAAAATCTGTTCTTATCAGTTTAATATCTGATACGTCCCCTATCTGGGGACCATATATTAAATGGATTTTTAGAACAGGGAGATGGAAAAAGAGCTTGCTCTGTCCACTCCACGCATTGACCTGGTATTGCAGTACCTCCAGGAACGGTGCACCCCTTCTTAACCCAGTTTCCAAAAGCAGAACTCAATTCACCTGATTCATATTAGCACGATTAACGAATTGAAAGAAAGCAAGCAACTTCATATGCACCTCAATTTGGCCCATTCACTTTTCACTTTTTACTTGCTTTATTCATCCAAATAGCAAACTCATCACCACTCAACTTCACCAACTCTGCTATGTCCCGTGCAGTATCTTGTTCTCAGTCTAATCTAGATCATGTGCAATTGAATGGAATAGATCCCTTTTGGACAAAGTGGAGTCAGCTGCTGCAGTGACCACAGGTGTGTTGCAACCTGCTGCATAGCCTGATACCGCAATATAAGGAACGTCAAATACTAAGAATGGGCGACCTATGAAAGAATTAGTACTTTCATTAAGTATACTAAACCGGCTAATTGGGAATAGACAAACTGTAAAAAGCCCTCTGAGAAAGCCCCCCCTCTAACCTTTGTTAGTACGCTTTTCTGTGGTCTGCCTGTTGATGTATTTTCCGTTTGAACAGTGCACAACATGAAGAGACGGAACACTGGCGGCTTGTCACAATGCCCCCCGATGACATCACAATAGCGCTGCTGCCTAGAAAGACAGCTGCACAGCAGAAATTGCTCTTTGGGTAGGAGGGTGGGCTAGTGGAAGGAGGGGTCAAGCCGTTTTTTTCCCGGGTGGTAGGGGGATCACAGGACAAGGGATGCGGGGGGTGAGAAGGGTTCAGAGGGCAGGGTTTGGGGGCTGGGAAGTGAAGGGAAAAGATTAGGGTTTGGGGATGATGAAAGGGCTTTCTACAGGTAAGGATGGCAAAGGGTGGCAGTGACGGAAAGTCAGGCGACCTGTCCTGTCCGTCTTTTTGTATCATGAATTGGAAAGACTGCAAGGGGCAGGGGAGGTGCTTGTGCCCAAAAGGAGGAGTTATTCAGATTCATTGCAGTGGGCGGCGGCTGCAAAGCGCACCATTCTTCGTGTTTTTGCTGTGCAAAGCAGCCTTTTCAAGGGTTGGCTTGGGTGACAAAATGTCTTCTGTAGGCGTGGGTTTGTCTCCCTCTCACTCTCTCTCCCTAAGATGTGTCCGGCTGAGGCCAGGGTGCCACTCGAGGCCCAAACCAATTCTGGTTATCGCTTCTCGGCCTTTTGGCTAAGATCAAGTGTAGTATCTGTGAGGCTCGGCAGATGCAATGCACACTGGAAGGTTGCGCTTGCTAGTACTCTTAATGTATAGTATATTCATCTAGAGGAAAACATGGCCCTACCAGGATCGAGGCTATTAGACTGAGTAAGTGTGGGGGCTATGGTGCAATGTGCCCCAGGACTGACGACCCTGGAGTGAGTCTGAGCTTGCTGGCTTGGGACCCCGGCGAGCCTTGGGCTCTGTAGCACACCGTACCTTGCCCTTTCATACTTTCTGAGCATACTGCTCTATCCCGGCCTTCTGGCTAGGAAAGAAAATTTTTATAATCATGGTCGGAGGTCCGTTCAGCTTTGGGCTGAGAAACCAACACCCGGTTGGAGGTCCGGGTCAGCTTCGGCTGAGAAACCAACACCCGGTTGGAGGTCTGGGTCAGCTTCGGCTGAGAAACCAACACCCGGTTGGAGGTCCGGGTCAGCTTCGGCTGAGAAACCAACACCCGGTTGGAGGTCCGGTTAGCCTTGGGCTGAGAAACCAACACCGGTTGACGGTCCGGGCAGTTTCGGCTGCGAAACCAACAACTAGTAGCTCTCTACTCCACTTGGGTAAGATGCCTGGGTGGACGCTGGGAGCAACGACAAGGCTCAACCAGGCTTCGGCTTGGGGGAGCACCGAAGATCCCTGACCCTTGCTGTGGCCTTCTGGCTCGGAGGGATGGGGTTGATTTTTGGGGACCCTCTCCTCACGGAGGGGTCCACACGAATCCTAGCCTTTGCACTGTTTTTGGTGTGACTTCGGTCATGCATTTTTTGCGGTGCTTTGGAAAGCTTCATTAAATCAAAATCTGTGAGGCTCGGCAGATGCAATGCACACTGGAAGGTTGCGCTTGCTAGTACTCTTAATGTATAGTATATTCATCTAGAGGAAAACATGGCCCTACCAGGATCGAGGCTATTAGACTGAGTAAGTGTGGGGGCTATGGTGCAATGTGCCCCAGGACTGACGACCCTGGAGTGAGTCTGAGCTTGCTGGCTTGGGACCCCGGCGAGCCTTGGGCTCTGTAGCACACCGTACCTTGCCCTTTCATACTTTCTGAGCATATTGCTCTATCCCGGCCTTCTGGCTAGGAAGGAAAATTTTTATAATCATGGTCGGAGGTCCGTTCAGCTTTGGGCTGAGAAACCAACACCCGGTTGGAGGTCCGGGTCAGCTTCGGCTGAGAAACCAACACCCGGTTGGAGGTCTGGGTCAGCTTCGGCTGAGAAACCAACACCCGGTTGGAGGTCCGGGTCAGCTTCGGCTGAGAAACCAACACCCGGTTGGAGGTCCGGTTAGCCTTGGGCTGAGAAACCAACACCGGTTGACGGTCCGGGCAGTTTCGGCTGCGAAACCAACAACTAGTAGCTCTCTACTCCACTTGGGTAAGATGCCTGGGTGGACGCTGGGAGCAACGACAAGGCTCAACCAGGCTTCGGCTTGGGGGAGCACCGAAGATCCCTGACCCTTGCTGTGGCCTTCTGGCTCGGAGGGACGGGGTTGATTTTTGGGGACCCTCTCCTCACGGAGGGGTCCACACGAATCCTAGCCTTTGCACTGTTTTTGGTGTGACTTCGGTCATGCATTTTTTGCGGTGCTTTGGAAAGCTTCATTAAATCAAAAATCTGTTCTTATCAGTTTAATATCTGATACGTCCCCTATCTGGGGACCATATATTAAATGGATTTTTAGAACAGGGAGATGGAAAAAGAGCTTGCTCTGTCCACTCCACGCATTGACCTGGTATTGCAGTACCTCCAGGAACGGTGCACCCCTTCTTAACCCAGTTTCCAAAAGCAGAACTCAATTCACCTGATTCATATTAGCACGATTAACGAATTGAAAGAAAGCAAGCAACTTCATATGCACCTCAATTTGGCCCATTCACTTTTCACTTTTTACTTGCTTTATTCATCCAAATAGCAAACTCATCACCACTCAACTTCACCAACTCTGCTATGTCCCGTGCAGTATCTTGTTCTCAGTCTAATCTAGATCATGTGCAATTGAATGGAATAGATCCCTTTTGGACAAAGTGGAGTCAGCTGCTGCAGTGACCACAGGTGTGTTGCAACCTGCTGCATAGCCTGATACCGCAATATAAGGAACGTCAAATACTAAGAATGGGCGACCTATGAAAGAATTAGTACTTTCATTAAGTATACTAAACCGGCTAATTGGGAATAGACAAACTGTAAAAAGCCCTCTGAGAAAGCCCCCCCTCTAACCTTTGTTAGTACGCTTTTCTGTGGTCTGCCTGTTGATGTATTTTCCGTTTGAACAGTGCACAACATGAAGAGACGGAACACTGGCGGCTTGTCACAATGCCCCCCGATGACATCACAATAGCGCTGCTGCCTAGAAAGACAGCTGCACAGCAGAAATTGCTCTTTGGGTAGGAGGGTGGGCTAGTGGAAGGAGGGGTCAAGCCGTTTTTTTCCCGGGTGGTAGGGGGATCACAGGACAAGGGATGCGGGGGGTGAGAAGGGTTCAGAGGGCAGGGTTTGGGGGCTGGGAAGTGAAGGGAAAAGATTAGGGTTTGGGGATGATGAAAGGGCTTTCTACAGGTAAGGATGGCAAAGGGTGGCAGTGACGGAAAGTCAGGCGACCTGTCCTGTCCGTCTTTTTGTATCATGAATTGGAAAGACTGCAAGGGGCAGGGGAGGTGCTTGTGCCCAAAAGGAGGAGTTATTCAGATTCATTGCAGTGGGCGGCGGCTGCAAAGCGCACCATTCTTCGTGTTTTTGCTGTGCAAAGCAGCCTTTTCAAGGGTTGGCTTGGGTGACAAAATGTCTTCTGTAGGCGTGGGTTTGTCTCCCTCTCACTCTCTCTCCCTAAGATGTGTCCGGCTGAGGCCAGGGTGCCACTCGAGGCCCAAACCAATTCTGGTTATCGCTTCTCGGCCTTTTGGCTAAGATCAAGTGTAGTCCCTTCATTGGGTTTTCCTTGGTCTTGGCTGGGAGGGGCCCAGGCTTGCACAACCGCCGGCCTCGGGGATTGTTGCGCCTTCTGGTGCTTACGTCCCCTTGTGCTGGTTGGTTCCCGGGCTCGGGGGGCGATCACTCGCGGCACTGTCGCTTTTGTGCGGTGACCGGCGTGCCTTCGGGCAATTATGTAAATATTGGGTGACTTGTCATCCAAACTCGATGGACCGCTGTTGGTATGATCGGATTGTCCCTGATGGGATAGCCAACTTAAAAAAAAATCTGTTCTTATCAGTTTAATATCTGATACGTCCCCTATCTGGGGACCATATATTAAATGGATTTTTAGAACAGGGAGATGGAAAAAGAGCTTGCTCTGTCCACTCCACGCATTGACCTGGTATTGCAGTACCTCCAGGAACGGTGCACCCCTTCTTAACCCAGTTTCCAAAAGCAGAACTCAATTCACCTGATTCATATTAGCACGATTAACGAATTGAAAGAAAGCAAGCAACTTCATATGCACCTCAATTTGGCCCATTCACTTTTCACTTTTTACTTGCTTTATTCATCCAAATAGCAAACTCATCACCACTCAACTTCACCAACTCTGCTATGTCCCGTGCAGTATCTTGTTCTCAGTCTAATCTAGATCATGTGCAATTGAATGGAATAGATCCCTTTTGGACAAAGTGGAGTCAGCTGCTGCAGTGACCACAGGTGTGTTGCAACCTGCTGCATAGCCTGATACCGCAATATAAGGAACGTCAAATACTAAGAATGGGCGACCTATGAAAGAATTAGTACTTTCATTAAGTATACTAAACCGGCTAATTGGGAATAGACAAACTGTAAAAAGCCCTCTGAGAAAGCCCCCCCTCTAACCTTTGTTAGTACGCTTTTCTGTGGTCTGCCTGTTGATGTATTTTCCGTTTGAACAGTGCACAACATGAAGAGACGGAACACTGGCGGCTTGTCACAATGCCCCCCGATGACATCACAATAGCGCTGCTGCCTAGAAAGACAGCTGCACAGCAGAAATTGCTCTTTGGGTAGGAGGGTGGGCTAGTGGAAGGAGGGGTCAAGCCGTTTTTTTCCCGGGTGGTAGGGGGATCACAGGACAAGGGATGCGGGGGGTGAGAAGGGTTCAGAGGGCAGGGTTTGGGGGCTGGGAAGTGAAGGGAAAAGATTAGGGTTTGGGGATGATGAAAGGGCTTTCTACAGGTAAGGATGGCAAAGGGTGGCAGTGACGGAAAGTCAGGCGACCTGTCCTGTCCGTCTTTTTGTATCATGAATTGGAAAGACTGCAAGGGGCAGGGGAGGTGCTTGTGCCCAAAAGGAGGAGTTATTCAGATTCATTGCAGTGGGCGGCGGCTGCAAAGCGCACCATTCTTCGTGTTTTTGCTGTGCAAAACAGCCTTTTCAAGGGTTGGCTTGGGTGACAAAATGTCTTCTGTAGGCGTGGGTTTGTCTCCCTCTCACTCTCTCTCCCTAAGATGTGTCCGGCTGAGGCCAGGGTGCCACTCGAGGCCCAAACCAATTCTGGTTATCGCTTCTCGGCCTTTTGGCTAAGATCAAGTGTAGTATCTGTTCTTATCAGTTTAATATCTGATACGTCCCCTATCTGGGGACCATATATTAAATGGATTTTTAGAACAGGGAGATGGAAAAAGAGCTTGCTCTGTCCACTCCACGCATTGACCTGGTATTGCAGTACCTCCAGGAACGGTGCACCCCTTCTTAACCCAGTTTCCAAAAGCAGAACTCAATTCACCTGATTCATATTAGCACGATTAACGAATTGAAAGAAAGCAAGCAACTTCATATGCACCTCAATTTGGCCCATTCACTTTTCACTTTTTACTTGCTTTATTCATCCAAATAGCAAACTCATCACCACTCAACTTCACCAACTCTGCTATGTCCCGTGCAGTATCTTGTTCTCAGTCTAATCTAGATCATGTGCAATTGAATGGAATAGATCCCTTTTGGACAAAGTGGAGTCAGCTGCTGCAGTGACCACAGGTGTGTTGCAACCTGCTGCATAGCCTGATACCGCAATATAAGGAACGTCAAATACTAAGAATGGGCGACCTATGAAAGAATTAGTACTTTCATTAAGTATACTAAACCGGCTAATTGGGAATAGACAAACTGTAAAAAGCCCTCTGAGAAAGCCCCCCCTCTAACCTTTGTTAGTACGCTTTTCTGTGGTCTGCCTGTTGATGTATTTTCCGTTTGAACAGTGCACAACATGAAGAGACGGAACACTGGCGGCTTGTCACAATGCCCCCCGATGACATCACAATAGCGCTGCTGCCTAGAAAGACAGCTGCACAGCAGAAATTGCTCTTTGGGTAGGAGGGTGGGCTAGTGGAAGGAGGGGTCAAGCCGTTTTTTTCCCGGGTGGTAGGGGGATCACAGGACAAGGGATGCGGGGGGTGAGAAGGGTTCAGAGGGCAGGGTTTGGGGGCTGGGAAGTGAAGGGAAAAGATTAGGGTTTGGGGATGATGAAAGGGCTTTCTACAGGTAAGGATGGCAAAGGGTGGCAGTGACGGAAAGTCAGGCGACCTGTCCTGTCCGTCTTTTTGTATCATGAATTGGAAAGACTGCAAGGGGCAGGGGAGGTGCTTGTGCCCAAAAGGAGGAGTTATTCAGATTCATTGCAGTGGGCGGCGGCTGCAAAGCGCACCATTCTTCGTGTTTTTGCTGTGCAAAGCAGCCTTTTCAAGGGTTGGCTTGGGTGACAAAATGTCTTCTGTAGGCGTGGGTTTGTCTCCCTCTCACTCTCTCTCCCTAAGATGTGTCCGGCTGAGGCCAGGGTGCCACTCGAGGCCCAAACCAATTCTGGTTATCGCTTCTCGGCCTTTTGGCTAAGATCAAGTGTAGTATCTGTTCTTATCAGTTTAATATCTGATACGTCCCCTATCTGGGGACCATATATTAAATGGATTTTTAGAACAGGGAGATGGAAAAAGAGCTTGCTCTGTCCACTCCACGCATTGACCTGGTATTGCAGTACCTCCAGGAACGGTGCACCCCTTCTTAACCCAGTTTCCAAAAGCAGAACTCAATTCACCTGATTCATATTAGCACGATTAACGAATTGAAAGAAAGCAAGCAACTTCATATGCACCTCAATTTGGCCCATTCACTTTTCACTTTTTACTTGCTTTATTCATCCAAATAGCAAACTCATCACCACTCAACTTCACCAACTCTGCTATGTCCCGTGCAGTATCTTGTTCTCAGTCTAATCTAGATCATGTGCAATTGAATGGAATAGATCCCTTTTGGACAAAGTGGAGTCAGCTGCTGCAGTGACCACAGGTGTGTTGCAACCTGCTGCATAGCCTGATACCGCAATATAAGGAACGTCAAATACTAAGAATGGGCGACCTATGAAAGAATTAGTACTTTCATTAAGTATACTAAACCGGCTAATTGGGAATAGACAAACTGTAAAAAGCCCTCTGAGAAAGCCCCCCCTCTAACCTTTGTTAGTACGCTTTTCTGTGGTCTGCCTGTTGATGTATTTTCCGTTTGAACAGTGCACAACATGAAGAGACGGAACACTGGCGGCTTGTCACAATGCCCCCCGATGACATCACAATAGCGCTGCTGCCTAGAAAGACAGCTGCACAGCAGAAATTGCTCTTTGGGTAGGAGGGTGGGCTAGTGGAAGGAGGGGTCAAGCCGTTTTTTTCCCGGGTGGTAGGGGGATCACAGGACAAGGGATGCGGGGGGTGAGAAGGGTTCAGAGGGCAGGGTTTGGGGGCTGGGAAGTGAAGGGAAAAGATTAGGGTTTGGGGATGATGAAAGGGCTTTCTACAGGTAAGGATGGCAAAGGGTGGCAGTGACGGAAAGTCAGGCGACCTGTCCTGTCCGTCTTTTTGTATCATGAATTGGAAAGACTGCAAGGGGCAGGGGAGGTGCTTGTGCCCAAAAGGAGGAGTTATTCAGATTCATTGCAGTGGGCGGCGGCTGCAAAGCGCACCATTCTTCGTGTTTTTGCTGTGCAAAGCAGCCTTTTCAAGGGTTGGCTTGGGTGACAAAATGTCTTCTGTAGGCGTGGGTTTGTCTCCCTCTCACTCTCTCTCCCTAAGATGTGTCCGGCTGAGGCCAGGGTGCCACTCGAGGCCCAAACCAATTCTGGTTATCGCTTCTCGGCCTTTTGGCTAAGATCAAGTGTAGTCCCTTCATTGGGTTTTCCTTGGTCTTGGCTGGGAGGGGCCCAGGCTTGCACAACCGCCGGCCTCGGGGATTGTTGCGCCTTCTGGTGCTTACGTCCCCTTGTGCTGGTTGGTTCCCGGGCTCGGGGGGCGATCACTCGCGGCACTGTCGCTTTTGTGCGGTGACCGGCGTGCCTTCGGGCAATTATGTAAATATTGGGTGACTTGTCATCCAAACTCGATGGACCGATTTTGGTATGATCGGATTGTCCCTGATGGGATAGCCAACTTAAAAAAAATCTGTTCTTATCAGTTTAATATCTGATACGTCCCCTATCTGGGGACCATATATTAAATGGATTTTTAGAACAGGGAGATGGAAAAAGAGCTTGCTCTGTCCACTCCACGCATTGACCTGGTATTGCAGTACCTCCAGGAACGGTGCACCCCTTCTTAACCCAGTTTCCAAAAGCAGAACTCAATTCACCTGATTCATATTAGCACGATTAACGAATTGAAAGAAAGCAAGCAACTTCATATGCACCTCAATTTGGCCCATTCACTTTTCACTTTTTACTTGCTTTATTCATCCAAATAGCAAACTCATCACCACTCAACTTCACCAACTCTGCTATGTCCCGTGCAGTATCTTGTTCTCAGTCTAATCTAGTTCATGTGCAATTGAATGGAATAGATCCCTTTTGGACAAAGTGGAGTCAGCTGCTGCAGTGACCACAGGTGTGTTGCAACCTGCTGCATAGCCTGATACCGCAATATAAGGAACGTCAAATACTAAGAATGGGTGACCTATGAAAGAATTAGTACTTTCATTAAGTATACTAAACCGGCTAATTGGGAATAGACAAACTGTAAAAAGCCCTCTGAGAAAGCCCCCCCTCTAACCTTTGTTAGTACGCTTTTCTGTGGTCTGCCTGTTGATGTATTTTCCGTTTGAACAGTGCACAACATGAAGAGACGGAACACTGGCGGCTTGTCACAATGCCCCCCGATGACATCACAATAGCGCTGCTGCCTAGAAAGACAGCTGCACAGCAGAAATTGCTCTTTGGGTAGGAGGGTGGGCTAGTGGAAGGAGGGGTCAAGCCGTTTTTTTCCCGGGTGGTAGGGGGATCACAGGACAAGGGATGCGGGGGGTGAGAAGGGTTCAGAGGGCAGGGTTTGGGGGCTGGGAAGTGAAGGGAAAAGATTAGGGTTTGGGGATGATGAAAGGGCTTTCTACAGGTAAGGATGGCAAAGGGTGGCAGTGACGGAAAGTCAGGCGACCTGTCCTGTCCGTCTTTTTGTATCATGAATTGGAAAGACTGCAAGGGGCAGGGGAGGTGCTTGTGCCCAAAAGGAGGAGTTATTCAGATTCATTGCAGTGGGCGGCGGCTGCAAAGCGCACCATTCTTCGTGTTTTTGCTGTGCAAAGCAGCCTTTTCAAGGGTTGGCTTGGGTGACAAAATGTCTTCTGTAGGCGTGGGTTTGTCTCCCTCTCACTCTCTCTCCCTAAGATGTGTCCGGCTGAGGCCAGGGTGCCACTCGAGGCCCAAACCAATTCTGGTTATCGCTTCTCGGCCTTTTGGCTAAGATCAAGTGCTTTTCAGGCAGGAGATCCTAGTTGACGGGCACTCGGGTACCCCTCTCCTTGGCCTGGCAGGATCGTCCACTTCGGTGGGCTTCACCTGCCTGCTGCTTTTGGGGAGAGGGATTAGTCCCAGGGTAACGGGTTGCGATCCCCACCAGCGCTCAGGTGTTCTCTGTACAGAACTCTGGGTGCGCAGGTTGCAAGTGGCGGCAATTTGCATTTGTTGCGTTTTTCCATGGAGGTTGACCCCAACCTCGTGCCTCCCTTTGCGAGGCTGAAAAATACCGTCCGGGTCCACTTTACGGATGGTGGTTCCGATTCTAGGAATTTGGGGTATGTAGTCCAGGACGTGCTCGAGAAACTTCTCCATGTGAGGAAGGAAGAAATTTTGTCCATCCAGGACTACCCCAGACGTGGAGACTATGATGTTACGTTCACAGGAGAAGGGATTTTCAGAGATGTATTGAACAGGGTAAGACAGGTTGAAGATGATCCAGTGTTAAATGGGATCCAGGTTATCGAGCACGTCCTGGATGAGGTAAAAATGGTTGTTGTAAAAATATTCTCACCTTTTGTTACTGCTCCTGAAATCATGTCCTTTTTAGCTATTTATTTCAAGAGTGTTAAGTGTATTG
The DNA here is from genome assembly GCF_048569485.1 of Anomaloglossus baeobatrachus. Taxonomy (NCBI): domain Eukaryota; kingdom Metazoa; phylum Chordata; class Amphibia; order Anura; family Aromobatidae; genus Anomaloglossus; species Anomaloglossus baeobatrachus. The sequence continues at coordinate 420,593,631 of NC_134354.1, read as the reverse complement.
GTAAGATTTTAAATGAATTTAATATATGGACATCTAAATGGAAATTTTTAGTCAAATGCGTAAGGAATCCTTACGTACCGGGTGGGGTGCAGCTCCCACCCGCCCGGTTCAAGATAGGACAAACAAATGGGGATTTTTATTTTTCTGGTATGCCCGCTTATTGTAGGATCTGTGGAAAATATGGCCATGCTAAAGACCATTGTAAGTCAACATGTAGGAATTGTGCTGCTCAGGATCATGAAACAAAAGATTGTAAAAAGGAAAAGAAATGCAGTTTTTGTCAGACCCCTGGTCATTTTTATTTTTCATGTCCTCACAGGTTCCGGGAGGAGGAGCAGAGGGGAAAGCCCAACACATCCGGACAGGAGCCATCAGATCGGACCACCCATCAGGAGGAGGAACAACAACCCGGAGCCTCAGGAGGTGGCGAGAGTGTGCCACCTGACGGTGGCTCCTCCGAGGCTGTGACGGGTAAAAAATCTGACCACAAGAGCTGGCTACATGACCACAGGGAAGGCAAAAGGAGGGCTGAGAAAGATCAAAAAGGTACCGTCGGTAAGACCAAGAGGGAGCGACAAAAGGTCGACACCGAGTCCCACACGCAGTCTGGGTCTCCTAATACCGAGGGTGGTGACTGGTCAGTGGTTTCCCGAAAAAAGAAGAAAGATAGTTCTGTGGGGGCAGTTTGTGGGGAACAGATGGACACGTCTCCGGAAGGGGTTGTGGACGCTGGGCCCCCTCCTGGGGTCCTGGACCCTGTCCCTTCGGGTGGGGTTCGGGACCTTGCTGCCTCCGGGGACTCAGAGGCTCTGCCATGTGCACAACCCCCCACTGTAAGACGACCTTCCTTAGGTCAGGGGGGTGTGGCGGAGCCTCAAGGGGACCCACCTGATACAGACCTAAACGATCAGCCAATGGAGACCCAGCGCGTGGTGCCTGTCAGCCCTCCGAGCTACGCCGATGTAGTGTCGGGTTCTTTTCCAAGTGGTAGTCTTTCCTCCTCCACGGAGTCGCTCATTACGGTCGGATCGATTGAGAGCGAGAGCGCAAATTCGGTGGTCTGATCGGGCTCCTCGGATAGGTAAACTTCTTGCTCTTACTAACCCACTAACCTTTTTTTATGATGGCAGAGCTGAAAGGTATTTCTCTTAATGTAAGAGGCATAAAAACTAAAATAAGAAGAACCGCCCTTTTAAATTTTTTAACATGCCTTACTGCATCAGTGTTCTTTTTACAGGAGTGTAACATCCCAAATAAGATGTCTTATCAAAAATATAAGGAAGAGTGGAAACATGGGCCATCCGTCTGGTCAGGGTCTAATGCCATAGGATCAGCAGGGGTCGCTATACTTTTTAAAGGGGATGTTTTAATTGATTTTATCCAGGAAATTTTACCAGGTCGCATTTTATTGGTTAAAGCTTTTATACATGGTAAAAGATGGCAGTTTTTAAATTTTTATGGGTCACCTGATAAAAATGAGAGAACTGAAATGTTAGAGCTTTTACCTTTATTTATTAATAATTCTGAACCTTTTATTTTGGCAGGCGATTTTAATTGTGTTTTAAAAGGTGAAAACCGGCGTTCCAGTTCTGTAAGTAGAAATTATGACAAAACCTCGGGAATACTAAGTAACATCATAAAAGACGCCAGATTAATTGATGTATATAAAGAGTGTAATAGAGGTAGCCCGGAGGACGCCGGTTTCACCTGGAGCAATGCTATTTGTAGCTCAAGGATAGATTTTATCTTTGGTTCAGACAAAATAATACCTACGAAATGTGAAGTTTTAACCAATATTTTTTCAGATCACAAACTTTTATCTTTTAGTGTCAAAACAAATGAAAACAAGAAGTGTGGTAAGAAAACTTGGAAAATGAATGTGTCCCTTTTAAATGACCCACAGATTTTATCAGATTTTATTACATTTTATCAAAAATGTAGGAGGGATAAAAGCCCTAATCTTTCTATAAGTGCATGGTGGGAGAGGATGAAGGTAAAAATAAGAGATTTTTTTATTAAAAAAAGTATACATAAAGCCAAAGAAAGATATGAGGTGTATAAAGCCCTAAATACCCGGTTACAGACATTGATTAAATTTAAAGATAATGGTTTGGAGGTGGATAATGATATTTTAAAATTAAAAGAGGAAATAGCAAAATGGATAGAGCAAAAAGGTAAAGAAATTATTTTCCGCTCCAGAGTCAAAAATATAGAAAAAGATGAAAAATGCTCCCGTTATTTCTTCATGAAAAATAAAAAGGAAAAGGTAATATTTGATAATATTGATGGGGAAAAGAATATAACAACTATGTTGGGAAAAGTGGAGGAATATTTTACTAATCTTTTTAATGAGAAAACAGTTGATCAAAATTTACTGAATGATTCATTAGAAGAACTAAACTGTGTTTTAGACCCGACCTCCCAAGAGTTTTTATCCCAAGTTTTAACCCATCAAGAGATTTTAGAAACTATTAAGAGTTTTAAAAGCGGTAAAGTTCCTGGTCCTGATGGCATCCCCATAGAGTTTTATGTGAGTTTTTATGACATTTTAAAAGATGATTTGTTTTCTCTTTTTACTGAGGTTTTTAACAATAAGATTTTACTTAATTCATGGAAGAAAGGAGAAGTCTCATTGTTATTCAAAAAAGGTGACAAATCAAAGCTGGAGAATTGGAGGCCCATTACCCTTCTAAACTGTGATTATAAAATAATGGCCAAAATCTGTGCAAATCGACTTAAAACGGTAATTAGCAAAATTGTGCATTCAAACCAAGTATGCAGAGTGCCAGGAAGGAGTATATGGGATAACCTGAATCTAGTAAAAGATTGTATGGAGGATGTCAAGAGCAGAAAAGGGAAAATGGCGATTTTATCAATTGATTTTGAAAAAGCATTTGATCGTGTCTCACATTTTTACCTTTTTAAAGTTTTAGAAAAGATGGGCATACCAGACGGGTTTTTATTATCTCTTAAGGCGTTTTATACTGATTGCACAAGTAAGATTTTAGTAAATGGTTTTAAGTCACAGGATGTGCTTTTAAAATCAGGGGTGAAGCAGGGGTGCCCCTTGTCCCCACTACTTTTTATCTGTGCACTTGAACCCTTACTGTGTGCTATACGGCGAGATGAGAGGATCCGTGGTGTACCTCTACCTGGGGGCAAAGGAGTGGAGGCCAAGGTAGTAGGTTACATGGATGACGTGGCATTCCTCTGTCGTGACGCCCCTTCGCTGACAAGAGCTATTGATCGTATTCAACCCTTTTGTTTGTCCTCAGGTTTTAAGATAAATTTTAATAAATGTAATATTTTAAATGTGGGGGGAATGCTTTTAACTGATGTTTCCATTGCTGTAACTGAGTCCCTTACTATTTTAGGTGTAACATTCAGTGAGCAAAATGATGGTGGTAGTAGTTGGGACTCAGTTGCTCAGAAAGTTAATATGAAAATATGCATGTGGAACATGAGAAAACTGACAATGGAGGGTAAAGTATTGATTTTAAAAATGGTGATTTTACCCCTTTTATTGTATCTCAGTCTTGTTTTCCCCCCACCTGTGAATGTTTTAAAGAAAATTACTAAAAATTGTTTTACCTTTTTCTGGGGCTCTAAAATGGAGAAGCTGAAAAGAGAGATTGTCATAAAACAAAAGACAAATGGTGGTAAAGATTTTCCTGATTTTAATAGGTTTCTTTTAATCCATTTTTTCTGTTACTGTTTTAATGCCATTTTTAAAGATCACTATTGGTCCTATTTTATGCGTTTTAACACAGGTTTTTTTATGAGAAAGTTTGGATGGTTTGAAATTGTTTTATCTCTCCCCCATGCTTTTAACCTGCCAGCGCATTATGAGATTTTAAGGAAAATAGTGTCTGATTTTAGCCTAAGTAAGAAAAAAGTAGAGGAATTAACTAATAGTAAGAAACTAATAAAGGAACTACGTAATGATGAGGCAATATGCAGTATTAACAGATTTGATGATGATAAAAGTAAATGTATTTGGAAATTAATTAGTGTCTTTTATCTTTTTAATGAACAGAGAGATCTGGCTTGGAGCTGTGCGCACCAGTGTCTTCCTTGCCGGGCATTCCAGTATAGAAGAGGATTTGTGAGGTCTGCCATCTGCCCAAGATCCGGATGCCAAGAACAAGAGACTGTAAAGCATATATTATGGACTTGTTGGTTTGCAAAACGGTTCTGGAGAAGACTTTGCCCCCTGTTGGAAAAGATGGCAGGCCTCAAGGACTTGGACTATCATGCCATATTGTACGGACTTGTGGAATGCCCAACACCGGACCAAAAAATAATGGCTTGGAAGACACTGAACTGTGCCAAGTCAGCTCTCTGGAAAGCACGGAACATTGCTATTTTTAAACAAGATATTTTATCAGTGAATGATGTTTTAAAATTATGTATTAGCGAAATGTATATTTATTTTTTAATTGACAAGAAAAAGGACGTAACTGTGTCCAAAAAATGGCTTGCCAGCCAATGGAATTCTTTCATTTAAATGTTTGTACATGTTTTATTGCTTTTACATATATGTTATTATAAATTTCATTCGCTGTAAATCTTGTTAAATTTTAAAATAAACTGGTTTTACCCCTAAGAGGGGGTAGCCAAATTAAAAAAAAAATCTGTTCTTATCAGTTTAATATCTGATACGTCCCCTATCTGGGGACCATATATTAAATGGATTTTTAGAACAGGGAGATGGAAAAAGAGCTTGCTCTGTCCACTCCACGCATTGACCTGGTATTGCAGTACCTCCAGGAACGGTGCACCCCTTCTTAACCCAGTTTCCAAAAGCAGAACTCAATTCACCTGATTCATATTAGCACGATTAACGAATTGAAAGAAAGCAAGCAACTTCATATGCACCTCAATTTGGCCCATTCACTTTTCACTTTTTACTTGCTTTATTCATCCAAATAGCAAACTCATCACCACTCAACTTCACCAACTCTGCTATGTCCCGTGCAGTATCTTGTTCTCAGTCTAATCTAGATCATGTGCAATTGAATGGAATAGATCCCTTTTGGACAAAGTGGAGTCAGCTGCTGCAGTGACCACAGGTGTGTTGCAACCTGCTGCATAGCCTGATACCGCAATATAAGGAACGTCAAATACTAAGAATGGGCGACCTATGAAAGAATTAGTACTTTCATTAAGTATACTAAACCGGCTAATTGGGAATAGACAAACTGTAAAAAGCCCTCTGAGAAAGCCCCCCCTCTAACCTTTGTTAGTACGCTTTTCTGTGGTCTGCCTGTTGATGTATTTTCCGTTTGAACAGTGCACAACATGAAGAGACGGAACACTGGCGGCTTGTCACAATGCCCCCCGATGACATCACAATAGCGCTGCTGCCTAGAAAGACAGCTGCACAGCAGAAATTGCTCTTTGGGTAGGAGGGTGGGCTAGTGGAAGGAGGGGTCAAGCCGTTTTTTTCCCGGGTGGTAGGGGGATCACAGGACAAGGGATGCGGGGGGTGAGAAGGGTTCAGAGGGCAGGGTTTGGGGGCTGGGAAGTGAAGGGAAAAGATTAGGGTTTGGGGATGATGAAAGGGCTTTCTACAGGTAAGGATGGCAAAGGGTGGCAGTGACGGAAAGTCAGGCGACCTGTCCTGTCCGTCTTTTTGTATCATGAATTGGAAAGACTGCAAGGGGCAGGGGAGGTGCTTGTGCCCAAAAGGAGGAGTTATTCAGATTCATTGCAGTGGGCGGCGGCTGCAAAGCGCACCATTCTTCGTGTTTTTGCTGTGCAAAGCAGCCTTTTCAAGGGTTGGCTTGGGTGACAAAATGTCTTCTGTAGGCGTGGGTTTGTCTCCCTCTCACTCTCTCTCCCTAAGATGTGTCCGGCTGAGGCCAGGGTGCCACTCGAGGCCCAAACCAATTCTGGTTATCGCTTCTCGGCCTTTTGGCTAAGATCAAGTGTAGTATCTGTTCTTATCAGTTTAATATCTGATACGTCCCCTATCTGGGGACCATATATTAAATGGATTTTTAGAACAGGGAGATGGAAAAAGAGCTTGCTCTGTCCACTCCACGCATTGACCTGGTATTGCAGTACCTCCAGGAACGGTGCACCCCTTCTTAACCCAGTTTCCAAAAGCAGAACTCAATTCACCTGATTCATATTAGCACGATTAACGAATTGAAAGAAAGCAAGCAACTTCATATGCACCTCAATTTGGCCCATTCACTTTTCACTTTTTACTTGCTTTATTCATCCAAATAGCAAACTCATCACCACTCAACTTCACCAACTCTGCTATGTCCCGTGCAGTATCTTGTTCTCAGTCTAATCTAGATCATGTGCAATTGAATGGAATAGATCCCTTTTGGACAAAGTGGAGTCAGCTGCTGCAGTGACCACAGGTGTGTTGCAACCTGCTGCATAGCCTGATACCGCAATATAAGGAACGTCAAATACTAAGAATGGGCGACCTATGAAAGAATTAGTACTTTCATTAAGTATACTAAACCGGCTAATTGGGAATAGACAAACTGTAAAAAGCCCTCTGAGAAAGCCCCCCCTCTAACCTTTGTTAGTACGCTTTTCTGTGGTCTGCCTGTTGATGTATTTTCCGTTTGAACAGTGCACAACATGAAGAGACGGAACACTGGCGGCTTGTCACAATGCCCCCCGATGACATCACAATAGCGCTGCTGCCTAGAAAGACAGCTGCACAGCAGAAATTGCTCTTTAGGTAGGAGGGTGGGCTAGTGGAAGGAGGGGTCAAGCCGTTTTTTTCCCGGGTGGTAGGGGGATCACAGGACAAGGGATGCGGGGGGTGAGAAGGGTTCAGAGGGCAGGGTTTGGGGGCTGGGAAGTGAAGGGAAAAGATTAGGGTTTGGGGATGATGAAAGGGCTTTCTACAGGTAAGGATGGCAAAGGGTGGCAGTGACGGAAAGTCAGGCGACCTGTCCTGTCCGTCTTTTTGTATCATGAATTGGAAAGACTGCAAGGGGCAGGGGAGGTGCTTGTGCCCAAAAGGAGGAGTTATTCAGATTCATTGCAGTGGGCGGCGGCTGCAAAGCGCACCATTCTTCGTGTTTTTGCTGTGCAAAGCAGCCTTTTCAAGGGTTGGCTTGGGTGACAAAATGTCTTCTGTAGGCGTGGGTTTGTCTCCCTCTCACTCTCTCTCCCTAAGATGTGTCCGGCTGAGGCCAGGGTGCCACTCGAGGCCCAAACCAATTCTGGTTATCGCTTCTCGGCCTTTTGGCTAAGATCAAGTGTAGTCCCTTCATTGGGTTTGCCTTGGTCTTGGCTGGGAGGGGCCCGGGCTTGCACAACCGCCGGCCTCGGGGATTGTTGCGCCTTTTGGTGCTTACGTCCCCTTATGGCTGGTGGTTCCTGGGCTCGGGAGGCGATCACCTGCGGCACTGCGCTTTTGTGTGGTGGCCGATGACCGTTTTCTGAAATTTGCGGATGAAATCTCATCTGTTCTTATCAGTTTAATATCTGATACGTCCCCTATCTGGGGACCATATATTAAATGGATTTTTAGAACAGGGAGATGGAAAAAGAGCTTGCTCTGTCCACTCCACGCATTGACCTGGTATTGCAGTACCTCCAGGAACGGTGCACCCCTTCTTAACCCAGTTTCCAAAAGCAGAACTCAATTCACCTGATTCATATTAGCACGATTAACGAATTGAAAGAAAGCAAGCAACTTCATATGCACCTCAATTTGGCCCATTCACTTTTCACTTTTTACTTGCTTTATTCATCCAAATAGCAAACTCATCACCACTCAACTTCACCAACTCTGCTATGTCCCGTGCAGTATCTTGTTCTCAGTCTAATCTAGATCATGTGCAATTGAATGGAATAGATCCCTTTTGGACAAAGTGGAGTCAGCTGCTGCAGTGACCACAGGTGTGTTGCAACCTGCTGCATAGCCTGATACCGCAATATAAGGAACGTCAAATACTAAGAATGGGCGACCTATGAAAGAATTAGTACTTTCATTAAGTATACTAAACCGGCTAATTGGGAATAGACAAACTGTAAAAAGCCCTCTGAGAAAGCCCCCCCTCTAACCTTTGTTAGTACGCTTTTCTGTGGTCTGCCTGTTGATGTATTTTCCGTTTGAACAGTGCACAACATGAAGAGACGGAACACTGGCGGCTTGTCACAATGCCCCCCGATGACATCACAATAGCGCTGCTGCCTAGAAAGACAGCTGCACAGCAGAAATTGCTCTTTGGGTAGGAGGGTGGGCTAGTGGAAGGAGGGGTCAAGCCGTTTTTTTCCCGGGTGGTAGGGGGATCACAGGACAAGGGATGCGGGGGGTGAGAAGGGTTCAGAGGGCAGGGTTTGGGGGCTGGGAAGTGAAGGGAAAAGATTAGGGTTTGGGGATGATGAAAGGGCTTTCTACAGGTAAGGATGGCAAAGGGTGGCAGTGACGGAAAGTCAGGCGACCTGTCCTGTCCGTCTTTTTGTATCATGAATTGGAAAGACTGCAAGGGGCAGGGGAGGTGCTTGTGCCCAAAAGGAGGAGTTATTCAGATTCATTGCAGTGGGCGGCGGCTGCAAAGCGCACCATTCTTCGTGTTTTTGCTGTGCAAAGCAGCCTTTTCAAGGGTTGGCTTGGGTGACAAAATGTCTTCTGTAGGCGTGGGTTTGTCTCCCTCTCACTCTCTCTCCCTAAGATGTGTCCGGCTGAGGCCAGGGTGCCACTCGAGGCCCAAACCAATTCTGGTTATCGCTTCTCGGCCTTTTGGCTAAGATCAAGTGTAGTATCTGTTCTTATCAGTTTAATATCTGATACGTCCCCTATCTGGGGACCATATATTAAATGGATTTTTAGAACAGGGAGATGGAAAAAGAGCTTGCTCTGTCCACTCCACGCATTGACCTGGTATTGCAGTACCTCCAGGAACGGTGCACCCCTTCTTAACCCAGTTTCCAAAAGCAGAACTCAATTCACCTGATTCATATTAGCACGATTAACGAATTGAAAGAAAGCAAGCAACTTCATATGCACCTCAATTTGGCCCATTCACTTTTCACTTTTTACTTGCTTTATTCATCCAAATAGCAAACTCATCACCACTCAACTTCACCAACTCTGCTATGTCCCGTGCAGTATCTTGTTCTCAGTCTAATCTAGATCATGTGCAATTGAATGGAATAGATCCCTTTTGGACAAAGTGGAGTCAGCTGCTGCAGTGACCACAGGTGTGTTGCAACCTGCTGCATAGCCTGATACCGCAATATAAGGAACGTCAAATACTAAGAATGGGCGACCTATGAAAGAATTAGTACTTTCATTAAGTATACTAAACCGGCTAATTGGGAATAGACAAACTGTAAAAAGCCCTCTGAGAAAGCCCCCCCTCTAACCTTTGTTAGTACGCTTTTCTGTGGTCTGCCTGTTGATGTATTTTCCGTTTGAACAGTGCACAACATGAAGAGACGGAACACTGGCGGCTTGTCACAATGCCCCCCGATGACATCACAATAGCGCTGCTGCCTAGAAAGACAGCTGCACAGCAGAAATTGCTCTTTGGGTAGGAGGGTGGGCTAGTGGAAGGAGGGGTCAAGCCGTTTTTTTCCCGGGTGGTAGGGGGATCACAGGACAAGGGATGCGGGGGGTGAGAAGGGTTCAGAGGGCAGGGTTTGGGGGCTGGGAAGTGAAGGGAAAAGATTAGGGTTTGGGGATGATGAAAGGGCTTTCTACAGGTAAGGATGGCAAAGGGTGGCAGTGACGGAAAGTCAGGCGACCTGTCCTGTCCGTCTTTTTGTATCATGAATTGGAAAGACTGCAAGGGGCAGGGGAGGTGCTTGTGCCCAAAAGGAGGAGTTATTCAGATTCATTGCAGTGGGCGGCGGCTGCAAAGCGCACCATTCTTCGTGTTTTTGCTGTGCAAAGCAGCCTTTTCAAGGGTTGGCTTGGGTGACAAAATGTCTTCTGTAGGCGTGGGTTTGTCTCCCTCTCACTCTCTCTCCCTAAGATGTGTCCGGCTGAGGCCAGGGTGCCACTCGAGGCCCAAACCAATTCTGGTTATCGCTTCTCGGCCTTTTGGCTAAGATCAAGTGTAGTATCTGTTCTTATCAGAACAAACTGAGCTAGCTACACTTGACGAGATACGATCAGGGAGACGAGCTCCGAAGCCCAGCCGAGACCGGAAGAGGGAGATCGGACGGAAGAAGAGCTTGGCAGAAAGAAGCAAGAAGACGAAGCCTCGGAGAAGACTTGGGGAGACCAGAGGAACTTCGAGGAGGAACACAGCGGGAGAAGACACCCGGAGAAGAATCCAAGATCCAGCTCCGGGAACTCAAGCAGGAACCAGCCATGGCAAGCAAGCCAGAGAAGGCAGCCAAGAAGGCTCAGGACCCAGGGACCTCCAGGAAGGCTCATCCAGAGGCTTCTTCGGCCCAAGAGGCCCCTACCTCCGACGCCAGCCAGCCGGAGGGAGCCCGGACGCTGCCTGAAAAGGCTCCAACCCTGGAGCCTTGGATGCGGCAGACGGTCGCCCTGAAGCTAAAGGCGGTGGATGGTAGGTTGCCGGACATGTCCAGCGACGTGTTCTGCAAGAAGATGATTCTGGATCAGGGCTTCTCCAGGGCGGAAACCCTGAGTGTCCAGACCTTCATGACTGGCATTTTTCTGGTAACCTTTGCCACGGTGAATGCCTGCAGGAGATACTGGGAGGCGATGAACGCAGCGATGCCGGACTCCCCTTTTCATTCTTTTTTAGGATCCTGTCCTATACAGAGGGATGAAAAGAGGATCACGGTCTCCATGCGGAACCCGCACACCCCAGGAAGAGACATCTCCACGTTCCTGGGACGTCTCTGCACAGTGGTGAGGGAGCCATCCCACATCCTTAACGGCAACGGATTCTGGACGGGTAAGTGGTCAGTAACCGTTCGACTCTACAGGGAACCAGCATCCGAGGATGGTCTCCAGCACCTGCCCCCGACATTCTCTCTGGGAAACTCCTTTGGTCTCATCTACTACCCGGACATGCCACACAACTGCAGGAAATGTGGCGGGAAAGGGCATTCGATGAAGACCTGCAAGGAGGACGCCTGCAGGGTTTGCCGGGTGACGGGACACAGCTCCAAGGACTGCCCAAAGAAGAAGACTTGCAACCTATGTGGACAGGTGGACCACCTTTACAAGGACTGCCCACAGCGGGAGAAATCCTGGGCAAGGGTTGCCGCGGCGACCCAGTATCGGGTAGTCACAGCTTCGTCGACCAAGGCAGCTACGACCAAGGCCACAGAGGCCAAGGACAAGGCGGCCAAGAACCCGGCGACCGTGGCTCCAGCCGATGCCCCAGCAGCCACGGAGTCCAGGAAAAAGAAGGGTAAGAAAACTGTTGCCCCCTCCCTGGTCCCCCCCCCTGTCACCCCTGTCCAAACCCCTCCCCCCCCGGCCAACCCTACTGAGGATTCCACTACCTCCACCTCATTCCCCTACTCCTCAGTTGGTCTCCTCACCCCCCCCCCAAAGCCCACTCTCCCTCCCCAGACCATGAGAGCAGAGGGCCTCAGCACTCTTGCACTTTTCACCGAGGAGGATTTTCCAGCTCTTGTCTCCTCAGGTACAGGCCAAAGGAAAAGGAAGGTGGAAGATAGTCCTGTCGCAGAACCTTCCAAGCTGTTCATTGTGGACCTCAATCCACCCCAGGAAGAGGAGGATGGCCTCCTCCCAGAACCGGACGTGTTGGAGCAGATGGTGGAGTCCCTTGTGGCCGAAGAAGAAATGGAGGAGTCGGAAGCCACTGAGGCACCATCCCTGCTCGATCAGCTAGAAGAAGAGGGTCTGCTGGAGATACCCTTACCAGCAGGTGCCAAAGAGGAAGAACCGCCCGACCGGAGTGGTAACTAAGGCACACCGCCTGCTCTAACTTTCTCTTTCCTCCAATGACTGCTAACATTAACATCTTTTCCATTAATGTTAGGAGCATCAGAGACAAGTTCCGACGTCAGACAATTTTTGCGTTCCTTAACACTCAGTCTAGTGATGTATTTTTCCTGCAGGAATGCTCCCTTCCCTCCTCTAGGTCCTTCAACCATCTGGCCAGGGAGTGGACCCATGGCCCATCCTACTGGTCTGGCGGGGGCGACTGTAGGTCCGCGGGGGTCGCCGTGCTGATCAGGGGAAGCGCCTTCACATTGGACTCTGTTCAGGAAATCGTCTGCGGCAGGTTACTGCTCGTGGATGGCACCTGGGCGGGAGAACCTGTCAGGTTCATCAATGTGTATGCTTCTCCTGTGAAGAGCGATCGACTGGAGCTCCTCCAAGCCCTGCGCCCTCAGCTCGCTACCGCCAGGACGGTAGTGATGGCCGGGGATTTCAACTGCCCGATTGAGGAGGATGGACGCAGTTCTGGAACGGCTGCCAAGTTGGACGTCACATCCAAACTGCTCATTGAGATGGTGACCGAAGCCTCTCTTGTGGACGTTGTTGGCTCCATCGGACACGGATCTGTGAACTATTCATGGTGCCGATCCGATGGCTCGCTGCGTTCCAGGATTGACTTTGTGTTTACCTCTCGGGCGGTTGGGCGGAGTGGGCACTCGATGGTCCCCTGCTTCTTCTCTGACCACAGAGCCATTCACTTTCAAGGTGTGCTGGGCCATGGCTTCCCCATTGGCCCGGGCTCCTGGAAGCTGAACTGCTCTCTGCTGGAAAAGGGTGAGATTCTGGAGGAGCTTAGAGCTGCCTACTCCACGTGGCGGGCCTACAAGGCGGGCTTCCAGTCTGTTTCTGACTGGTGGGAATACGTTAAACTCGAGTTCCGTTTCTTCTTTCAGGCAAAGAGTCAACAACAGGCGTGTCTGAAGAGGAGGGACTTCAGGAGACTCCAGCGTGAGCTGCGTTCCCTGCAGGACCTTCTTCGATGCGGCTGGGACGTGAGAGAGGAGCTGGAGGAGACTAAGAGGAGCCTGAAAAGGCACTTCGAGGAGGAGTCCGAGCGAATTGTCTTCCGTTCCAAAGTGGAGAACCTGGAGAAGGGTGAGAAATGTAACTCGTTCTTTTTCAGGAAACTCCACGCCGGTCACACGCCCATGAATGAACTACGAGACGAGAGTGGAAGCATGCGACGCGGGAAAGAGAATGTGATGAAGGTCGTCAGCGACTTCTACAGCGAACTCTACGCCCGCAAGACTACTGACCCCGAGGCCGCCGATAAGTTCCTGTCAGGTATCACTAACCATCTTGACCCTGCAGACGCGGCGGCCATGGACGTTCCTCTGACGGTGGACGAGCTGCTCTCGGCCGCCAAATCCTTTAGTTCTGGCAGGACACCGGGCAGTGACGGCCTCCCAGCAGAGCTCTATGTAGCGCTGGGAGACCTAATCTGTCCGGACCTGTTAGGGCTGTATGAGGAGATGGTGGTGGAGGGCAGAATGCCTCCATCTCTGAGGGAAGGAATGGTCACGATCCTGTACAAGCGTAAAGGAGAGAGGTGCGACCTGAAGAATTGGCGTCCCATCACCCTTCTGAATGTCGACTACAAGATCCTGGCCAAGACGATGGCAACGAGACTGAAGACGGTTATCGGACGGATCATCCACCCGGATCAGACCTGCGGCATCCCCGGACGTCGCATCGCAGACAGCCTGGCTCTCATGCGGGACACGGTCGAGTACATCAAAGCCTGCCGGGTGCACGCAGCCCTGATCTCGTTGGATCAGGAAAAGGCCTTCGACCGTGTTTCCCATGAGTTCCTGGGCAAAGCTCTGCACAGGTTAGGTTTGGGTAACATGTTTTGTTTGTATGTCCAACTAATGTATTTTGATATTCACAGCTCGGTGTTGGTAAACGGCTGGAAGACTGACCCCTTCCCGGTCCTCTCAGGGGTCAGACAAGGCTGTCCTCTGTCACCTCTTCTTTTTGTTTGTGTTATAGAACTCTTTGCAGAGGCTATCCGGCGGAATGGAGAGATCAGAGGGATCACCGCACCAGGACCAGAACGCTTCGAGGTCAAGTGCTCGCTCTACATGGACGACGTGACCGTCTTCTGCGCGGACCGGCGCTCAGTCGACACCCTCGTCCAGACCTGTGAGACCTTCGGACGGGCTTCGGGAGCCAAAGTCAACTGCGGGAAGTCGGAAGCCATGCTCTTCGGGGACTGGCAGCCGGCCTCTTCCGCCCCCTTCCCTTTCAGCATCCAGCCGGATTTCATCAAGGTTCTTGGAGTCTGGTTCGGGAAGGAAGGAGCAGCCCTCAAGTCCTGGGAGGAACGCTTGACCAAGATCACCCAACGGATCGGTCTGTGGAGCCTCAGACGCCTCACCTGCGAGGGCAAAGCACTGGTCCTGCGTAACGAGGTACTGCCCGTGCTGCAGTACACGGCCCAGGCCTGGCCCCCCCTTGCCACCGTGTGCAGGGCCATTACCAGGACGGTGTTTCGTTTTGTCTGGGGATCCAAGATGGACAGAGTAAAGCGGAGCATCATGTACAAGGATCCTCGCAAGGGTGGGAAGGGCGTACCCGATATCCCCACCCTCCTGCGATCCTCCTTCGTATGTGACTGCGTTCGCCGAACTCTGCGAGTCAAGAGAGGTTCCGCGGGTGGGTCCATGTCTCGCTTCTTCCTGCTCCCCCTTTGGAGACGGTTAGGCTGGGACAAGTGGGACAGCTCCTTCCCCTACAACTGGACGGCGCCATGGTTCTACGGAGACGTGGTTCGGTTTGTGAGGGAACACCAACTGGAGGGACTCAAGCCTGATTTGTGGAAGCCAAAGACTATCCACAAACTCATCAGAGCCAAGGACGAAATGGAGAACATTCCAGGACTTCATCACGACACACTGGAGACTGTTTGGACAAACGTGTCATCGGCTGGATTGACCAACGGGCACAAGGACTTGTCATGGATGGCGATACAGGGCGGACTGCCCGTCCGGTCATTCATGCATGCCCGGAACCTGTGCAAAACCCGGTACTGCCCAAGGTGCCCCTTCGTGGAGGAAACATCGCTGCATGCCTTTTGGGACTGCCGTTTCGCACAGCGCCTGTTGGTTGCCCTGGAGGATGACCTGAGGAACTCCGTCCCCAGAGGGAGCCTATCGTACCATTCCGTACTTTATGGACTCTTCCCTGGGACTCACACCGTTGGAGCCATCCAGGAGGCTTGGCGCCTTATGAACTGCTTTAAGGACGCTATTTGGGTCGCCAGGAACCGGCTCATCTTGAAGAGGGAGAGGATGTCTATCCAGGATTGCCGCAGGCTGATCCACAGCCTGCTCAGAGACTATTCCATCATGGACAGTCCGGACGACAGCGCCGAGGAGGAGGTTTAGACCTCTTCCATGCCCCCTCCCTCCTTTTCCCGTTATGTGCGTCTTTCAATAAAGCTTCGGGCCTGTGATTTCCCCACCCTATCCCCCTTTTCCCCTACCCCCATCCCCCAATCGCCGGTTCGTCGTTATTTATTGTCTAACTTTTTCTTTCAGCTTGAGTGTTATGGATAAGCATAGGAGCGTGATGTATAGTTTAGTGCGTCGTACTCTATGGCTATGTAAGAAGGATTGTATATTTCTGTGTGTACGGGGCTGCGGCACTGTACACGGTTTGTTACCTATTTGTGAGTAGTGCAGGATAATAAAGATGCTGTTAAATCAAAAAATCTGTTCTTATCAGAACAAACTGAGCTAGCTACACTTGACGAGATACGATCAGGGAGACAAGCTCCGAAGCCCAGCCGAGACCGAAAGAGGGAGATCGGACGGAAGAAGAGCTTGGCAGAAAGAAGCAAGAAGACGAAGGCTCGGAGAAGACTTGGGGAGACCAGAGGAACTTCGAGGAGGAACACAGCGGGAGAAGACACCCGGAGAAGAATCCAAGATCCAGCTCCGGGAACTCAAGCAGGAACCAGCCATGGCAAGCAAGCCAGAGAAGGCAGCCAAGAAGGCTCAGGACCCAGGGACCTCCAGGAAGGCTCATCCAGAGGCTTCTTCGGCCCAAGAGGCCCCTACCTCCGACGCCAGCCAGCCGGAGGGAGCCCGGACGCCGCCTGAAAAGGCTCCAACCCTGGAGCCTTGGATGCGGCAGACGGTCGCCCTGAAGCTGAAGGCGGTGGATGGTAGGTTGCCGGACATGTCCAGCGACGTGTTCTGCAAGAAGATGATTCTGGATCAGGGCTTCTCCAGGGCGGAAACCCTGAGTGTCCAGACCTTCATGACTGGCATTTTTCTGGTAACCTTTGCCACGGTGAATGCCTGCAGGAGATACTGGGAGGCGATGAACGCAGCGATGCCGGACTCCCCTTTTCATTCTTTTTTAGGATCCTGTCCTATTCAGAGGGATGAGAAGAGGATCACGGTCTCCATGCGGAACCCGCACACCCCAGGAAGAGACATCTCCACGTTCCTGGGACGTCTCTGCACAGTGGTGAGGGAGCCATCCCACATCCTTAACGGCAACGGATTCTGGACGGGTAAGTGGTCAGTAACCATTCGACTCCACAGGGAACCAGCATCCGAGGATGGTCTCCAGCACCTGCCCCCGACATTCTCTCTGGGAAACTCCTTTGGTCTCATCTACTACCCGGACATGCCACACAACTGCAGGAAGTGTGGCGGGAAAGGGCATTCGATGAAGACCTGCAAGGAGGACGCCTGCAGGGTTTGCCGGGTGACAGGACACAGCTCCAAGGACTGCCCAAAGAAGAAGACTTGCAACCTATGTGGACAGGCGGACCACCTTTACAAGGACTGCCCACAGCGGGAGAAATCCTGGGCAAGGGTTGCCGCGGCGACCCAGTATCGGGTAGTCACAGCTTCGTCGACCAAGGCAGCTACGACCAAGGCCACAGAGGCCAAGGACAAGGCGGCCAAGAACCCAGCGACCGTGGCTCCAGCCGATGCCCCAGCAGCCACGGAGTCCAGGGAAAAGAAGGGTAAGAAAACTGTTGCCCCCTCCCTGGCCCCCCCCCCTGTCACCCCTGTCCAAACCCCTCCCCCCCCGGCCAACCCTACTGAGGATTCCACTACCTCCACCTCATTTCCCTACTCCTCAGTTGGTCTCCTCACCCCCCCCCCAAAGCCCACTCTCCCTCCCCAGACCATGAGAGCAGAGGGCCTCAGCACTCTTGCACTTTTCACCGAGGAGGATTTTCCAGCTCTTGTCTCCTCAGGTACAGGCCAAAGGAAAAGGAAGGTGGAAGATAGTCCTGTCGCAGAACCTTCCAAGCTGTTCATTGTGGACCCCAATCCACCCCAGGAAGAGGAGGATGGCCTCCTCCCAGAACCGGACGTGTTGGAGCAGATGGTGGAGTCCCTTGTGGCCGAAGAAGAAATGGAGGAGTCGGAAGCCACTGAGGCACCATCCCTGCTCGATCAGCTAGAAGAAGAGGGTCTGCTGGAGATACCCTTACCAGCAGGTGCCAAAGAGGAAGAACCGCCCGACCGGAGTGGTAACTAAGGCACACCGCCTGCTCTAACTTTCTCTTTCCTCCAATGACTGCTAACATTAACATCTTTTCCATTAATGTTAGGAGCATCAGAGACAAGTTCCGACGTCAGACAATTTTTGCGTTCCTTAACACTCAGTCTAGTGATGTATTTTTCCTGCAGGAATGCTCCCTTCCCTCCTCTAGGTCCTTCAACCATCTGGCCAGGGAGTGGACCCATGGCCCATCCTACTGGTCTGGCGGGGGCGACTGTAGGTCCGCGGGGGTCGCCGTGCTGATCAGGGGAAGCGCCTTCACATTGGACTCTGTTCAGGAAATCGTCTGCGGCAGGTTACTGCTCGTGGATGGCACCTGGGCGGGAGAACCTGTCAGGTTCATCAATGTGTATGCTTCTCCTGTGAAGAGCGATCGACTGGAGCTCCTCCAAGCCCTGCGCCCTCAGCTCGCTACCGCCAGGACGGTAGTGATGGCCGGGGATTTCAACTGCCCGATTGAGGAGGATGGACGCAGTTCTGGAACGGCTGCCAAGTTGGACGTCACATCCAAACTGCTCATTGAGATGGTGACCGAAGCCTCTCTTGTGGACGTTGTTGGCTCCATCGGACACGGATCCGTGAACTATTCATGGTGCCGATCCGATGGCTCGCTGCGTTCCAGGATTGACTTTGTGTTTACCTCTCGGGCGGTTGGGCGGAGTGGGCACTCGATGGTCCCCTGCTTCTTCTCTGACCACAGAGCCATTCACTTTCAAGGTGTGCTGGGCCATGGCTTCCCCATTGGCCCGGGCTCCTGGAAGCTGAACTGCTCTCTGCTGGAAAAGGGTGAGATTCTGGAGGAGCTTAGAGCTGCCTACTCCACGTGGCGGGCCTACAAGGCGGGCTTCCAGTCTGTTTCTGACTGGTGGGAATACGTTAAACTCGAGTTCCGTTTCTTCTTTCAGGCAAAGAGTCAACAACAGGCGTGTCTGAAGAGGAGGGACTTCAGGAGACTCCAGCGTGAGCTGCGTTCCCTGCAGGACCTTCTTCGATGCGGCTGGGACGTGAGAGAGGAGCTGGAGGAGACTAAGAGGAGCCTGAAAAGGCACTTCGAGGAGGAGTCCGAGCGAATTGTCTTCCGTTCCAAAGTGGAGAACCTGGAGAAGGGTGAGAAATGTAACTCGTTCTTTTTCAGGAAACTCCACGCCGGTCACACGCCCATGAATGAACTACGAGACGAGAGTGGAAGCATACGACGCGGGAAAGAGAATGTGATGAAGGTCGTCAGCGACTTCTACAGCGAACTCTACGCCCGCAAGACTACTGACCCCGAGGCCGCCGATAAGTTCCTGTCAGGTATCACTAACCATCTTGACCCTGCAGACGCGGCGGCCATGGACGTTCCTCTGACGGTGGACGAGCTGCTCTCGGCCGCCAAATCCTTTAGTTCTGGCAGGACACCGGGCAGTGACGGCCTCCCAGCAGAGCTCTATGTAGCGCTGGGAGACCTAATCTGTCCGGACCTGTTGGGGCTGTATGAGGAGATGGTGGTGGAGGGCAGAATGCCTCCATCTCTGAGGGAAGGAATGGTCACGATCCTGTACAAGCGTAAAGGAGAGAGGTGCGACCTGAAGAATTGGCGTCCCATCACCCTTCTGAATGTCGACTACAAGATCCTGGCCAAGACGATGGCAACGAGACTGAAGACGGTTATCGGACGGATCATCCACCCGGATCAGACCTGCGGCATCCCCGGACGTCGCATCGCAGACAGCCTGGCTCTCATGCGGGACACGGTCGAGTACATCAAAGCCCGCCGGGTGCACGCAGCCCTGATCTCGTTGGATCAGGAAAAGGCCTTCGACCGTGTTTCCCATGAGTTCCTGGGCAAAGCTCTGCACAGGTTAGGTTTGGGTAACATGTTTTGTTTGTATGTCCAACTAATGTATTTTGATATTCACAGCTCGGTGTTGGTAAACGGCTGGAAGACTGACCCCTTCCCGGTCCTCTCAGGGGTCAGACAAGGCTGTCCTCTGTCACCTCTTCTTTTTGTTTGTGTTATAGAACTCTTTGCAGAGGCTATCCGGCGGAATGGAGAGATCAGAGGGATCACCGCACCAGGACCAGAACGCTTCGAGGTCAAGTGCTCGCTCTACATGGACGACGTGACCGTCTTCTGCGCGGACCGGCGCTCAGTCGACACCCTCGTCCAGACCTGTGAGACCTTCGGACGGGCTTCGGGAGCCAAAGTCAACTGCGGGAAGTCGGAAGCCATGCTCTTCGGGGACTGGCAGCCGGCCTCTTCCGCCCCCTTCCCTTTCAGCACCCAGCCGGATTTCATCAAGGTTCTTGGAGTCTGGTTCGGGAAGGAAGGAGCAGCCCTCAAGTCCTGGGAGGAACGCTTGACCAAGATCACCCAACGGATCGGTCTGTGGAGCCTCAGACGCCTCACCTGTGAGGGCAAAGCACTGGTCCTGCGTAACGAGGTACTGCCCGTGCTGCAGTACACGGCCCAGGCCTGGCCCCCCCTTGCCACCGTGTGCAGGGCCATTACCAGGACGGTGTTTCGTTTTGTCTGGGGATCCAAGATGGACAGAGTAAAGCGGAGCATCATGTACAAGGATCCTCGCAAGGGTGGGAAGGGCGTACCCGATATCCCCACCCTCCTGCGATCCTCCTTCGTATGTGACTGCGTTCGCCGAACTCTGCGAGTCAAGAGAGGTTCCGCGGGTGGGTCCATGTCTCGCTTCTTCCTGCTCCCCCTTTGGAGACGGTTAGGCTGGGACAAGTGGGACAGCTCCTTCCCCTACAACTGGACGGCGCCATGGTTCTACGGAGACGTGGTTCGGTTTGTGAGGGAACACCAACTGGAGGGACTCAAGCCTGATTTGTGGAAGCCAAAGACTATCCACAAACTCATCAGAGCCAAGGACGAAATGGAGAACATTCCAGGACTTCATCACGACACACTGGAGACTGTTTGGACAAACGTGTCATCGGCTGGATTGACCAACGGGCACAAGGACTTGTCATGGATGGCGATACAGGGCGGACTGCCCGTCCGGTCATTCATGCACGCCCGGAACCTGTGCAAAACCCGGTACTGCCCAAGGTGCCCCTTCGTGGAGGAAACATCGCTGCACGCCTTTTGGGACTGCCGTTTCGCACAGCGCCTGTTGGTTGCCCTGGAGGATGACCTGAGGAACTCCGTCCCCAGAGGGAGCCTATCGTACCATTCCGTACTTTATGGACTCTTCCCTGGGACTCACACCGTTGGAGCCATCCAGGAGGCTTGGCGCCTTATGAACTGCTTTAAGGACGCTATTTGGGTCGCCAGGAACCGGCTCATCTTGAAGAGGGAGAGGATGTCTATCCAGGATTGCCGCAGGCTGATCCACAGCCTGCTCAGAGACTATTCCATCATGGACAGTCCGGACGACAGCGCCGAGGAGGAGGTTTAGACCTCTTCCATGCCCCCTCCCTCCTTTTCCCGTTATGTGCGTCTTTCAATAAAGCTTCGGGCCTGTGACTTCCCCACCCTATCCCCCTTTTCCCCTACCCCCATCCCCCAATCGCCGGTTCGTCGTTATTTATTGTCTAACTTTTTCTTTC
This sequence comes from Anomaloglossus baeobatrachus, assembly GCF_048569485.1. NCBI lineage: Eukaryota > Metazoa > Chordata > Amphibia > Anura > Aromobatidae > Anomaloglossus > Anomaloglossus baeobatrachus. The sequence continues at coordinate 420,572,660 of NC_134354.1, read as the reverse complement.
AGCTTGAGTGTTATGGATAAGCATAGGAGCGTGATGTATAGTTTAGTGCGTCGTACTCTATGGCTATGTAAGAAGGATTGTATATTTCTGTGTGTACGGGGCTGCGGCACTGTACACGGTTTGTTACCTTTTTGTGAGTAGTGCATGATAATAAAGATGCTGTTAAATCAAAAAAATCTGTTCTTATCAGTTTAATATCTGATACGTCCCCTATCTGGGGACCATATATTAAATGGATTTTTAGAACAGGGAGATGGAAAAAGAGCTTGCTCTGTCCACTCCACGCATTGACCTGGTATTGCAGTACCTCCAGGAACGGTGCACCCCTTCTTAACCCAGTTTCCAAAAGCAGAACTCAATTCACCTGATTCATATTAGCACGATTAACGAATTGAAAGAAAGCAAGCAACTTCATATGCACCTCAATTTGGCCCATTCACTTTTCACTTTTTACTTGCTTTATTCATCCAAATAGCAAACTCATCACCACTCAACTTCACCAACTCTGCTATGTCCCGTGCAGTATCTTGTTCTCAGTCTAATCTAGATCATGTGCAATTGAATGGAATAGATCCCTTTTGGACAAAGTGGAGTCAGCTGCTGCAGTGACCACAGGTGTGTTGCAACCTGCTGCATAGCCTGATACCGCAATATAAGGAACGTCAAATACTAAGAATGGGCGACCTATGAAAGAATTAGTACTTTCATTAAGTATACTAAACCGGCTAATTGGGAATAGACAAACTGTAAAAAGCCCTCTGAGAAAGCCCCCCCTCTAACCTTTGTTAGTACGCTTTTCTGTGGTCTGCCTGTTGATGTATTTTCCGTTTGAACAGTGCACAACATGAAGAGACGGAACACTGGCGGCTTGTCACAATGCCCCCCGATGACATCACAATAGCGCTGCTGCCTAGAAAGACAGCTGCACAGCAGAAATTGCTCTTTGGGTAGGAGGGTGGGCTAGTGGAAGGAGGGGTCAAGCCGTTTTTTTCCCGGGTGGTAGGGGGATCACAGGACAAGGGATGCGGGGGGTGAGAAGGGTTCAGAGGGCAGGGTTTGGGGGCTGGGAAGTGAAGGGAAAAGATTAGGGTTTGGGGATGATGAAAGGGCTTTCTACAGGTAAGGATGGCAAAGGGTGGCAGTGACGGAAAGTCAGGCGACCTGTCCTGTCCGTCTTTTTGTATCATGAATTGGAAAGACTGCAAGGGGCAGGGGAGGTGCTTGTGCCCAAAAGGAGGAGTTATTCAGATTCATTGCAGTGGGCGGCGGCTGCAAAGCGCACCATTCTTCGTGTTTTTGCTGTGCAAAGCAGCCTTTTCAAGGGTTGGCTTGGGTGACAAAATGTCTTCTGTAGGCGTGGGTTTGTCTCCCTCTCACTCTCTCTCCCTAAGATGTGTCCGGCTGAGGCCAGGGTGCCACTCGAGGCCCAAACCAATTCTGGTTATCGCTTCTCGGCCTTTTGGCTGAGATCAGGTGCAGAGCTTCACTGTTTTGTGCTTGGTTTTGGCTGGAAGGTGCTCGAGGTACCCGGCTCCTTGGCCTGGGGGGATCGTCTCACCTCAAGGTGGGACTTCACCCCCCTGCTGCTATTAGGGAGCCGGATTAGTCCTCGGGCAACGAGCGGTGATCCCCCGGCGAAAGGCCGAGCCCGTGAGAAACGGTAGGCTTTTTGTCAAGTTATTGCTGGTACAATGCCCTGCATTCAGCAATTTACTTCAGGCTCCGGCCAGCTTCAAAACTCGGTGAAAATCGAGGTTCCGAAAGACCACTTTGGTTGTGGAAATGGAGAGGCGTTCTACAACCGTCTGTTGCGAGACCTCTTGGGCGTAAGGAAAGAGGATGTGTACTGTCTGCAGGAGAGGGGGCAGTGCACGTACATCCTGACATTGAGGACCAAGACTGCCTGTAGCACTTTCCAAGGGCGAGTGAAGGGTGCGACCCATAACCAGCTATTGGAGGGGGTGGTTTTCACTTACCTGTATAGTGAAGGCGAGACCCCTGTGGTGGTGTACATGTACAACCCGTATGTCAGTGAGCACGACATTGAGTTGTATCTCAGGCGTTTCTGCACCTCCGTCCGTTTTGTGGGGAATGTGCACACCATTAATGAGATTTGGAATGGCAAACGCCGGTTTTTGGTGCGATTTAACCCAGACCCAGAGAGTTCAGAGGGCCATGTACACCCCCCCTCCACGGTAGTGCTGGGAAAAAACATTGGCTACCTATTCTACAATGGGCAACCTCGCAGATGTCGGAAGTGTGGCGGTCTTGGTCACTTGCAGCATGAGTGCAAGAACGAAAAAGTTAGTGAGTGCCATAACTGTGGTCAATGGGGTCATACCTCTAAAGATTGCACAAGTGATAAGATCTGCAGCGGATGCGGTCTGTGTACCCATCTATTTAACAGCTGTCCGTTACGGCCTAGGCGGTCCGGGGGTCCCCAGACACCTGCGGCAAGTTCCGCAGGAGTGCCTTCCCATGCGGGTATGGCCAAGACGGGGTCCCTAGTCGCCAGCTTTGCAGATGTGCTTATTGGACGAAGGAGACCCGACCCGGTTGTGGTAAGCGCTACTGACTCAGTTCCCCCCTGTAATGCTGAGTCATCACCCACTCCTGCAGGTTGCCAGGTTACACCTGGCGGGGAGTTGGGATCCCCCCGGAGCGGTTCTGGGGGAAGGCCGAGTCAGCCTGGCTGCTCGGTAGTTCCTGATTCCATGATGGAGGCCCAGTCCGGGACCGTGACGGAGAGGGATGACAGCGTTATTGCAGACCAACCAGGTGCCCAGACGGATGTCCCCCCTGATGACCACTCTGTTGACCACCATGAGGATAAGCCAGATGCTCCCTGTGATGTTATCCAAGACGTCCAGCCAGATGTCCACCCTGATGTGCAGGGACCACCTCCGGATGACCAGGACACTTTGGACATAGTACCCCCTGGGCAGGGGGACCAGATGGACCTGAGCACCTGCGCAAAAAGAGGCCGAAATGAGCGGGACCAGGAAATAAAAAAGAGGCGGATGGGTCCTCATGTCTCCATTCCAGCCAACAGCCCGATAGGGTCAAATGTGGACCCAGAATGTGTGGACTCTGATTCCGATGATACCGGTAGTATGAACACTGTTCCATCTATATTTGATTGTTCCCATCTCTCGGACTCTGAAAGTTCTGGTCTTAACATAAACATTTAATGGCGGACATCAAAATAGCCTCACTGAATGTGAGGAGCTTAAAAAGCCCGATCAGAAGAGTGGCCCTGTTTGCATGGCTAATGACCTTGAACTTTGACATTTTTTTCTTACAGGAATGCGCCATTGGCCATGACCTTACATACTCTGACATTAAAAAAGACTGGACCTTAGGGCCCTCTGTCTGGTCGGGGTCTAACATGAATAAGGCTGCTGGAGTGGGGATTTTATTTAAAAACAAGGATGTTAAGATTTTATCTGTCACAGAAATTTCTCCAGGCCGTGCTTTGTTAACACATGCAGTTTTTAATGGTTTTACTTGTCGTTTTATTAATATTTATGCTCCCCCTGAAAAAAATGAACGCTCCTCCCTTTTTAATGACATGCAGTTGTTTTTAACAGGTCCATCCCCTGTGGTGGTGGGAGGGGATTTTAACTGTGTGATGTTGGGAGAGGGGAGAGGAGGTGGTGACAATACCAGAAAACCAGACAAAACCTCATGTCAAGTCAAGCATATTTTATCTGATTTTAAATTGCAGGATGCCTGGAAAAAAATTCACCCGTCTGACCCAGGGTACACATGGAGTAATGGTACTGTCTCTTCCCGTATTGATTTTATTCTTCCCTCCTCAGATTCTTTTACCCCTAAATCAGCCGGACTCATGACAAATATTTTTTCTGACCACGCCCTCATATATGCAGATTTAGAATATGCAGATGAGGAGAAAGTGGGCAAACGCTCCTGGAAACTAAATACATTGTTATTACAGGATGAGGAAACCCGGGCTGCATTTATTGCTAAATATAAAATATGGAGGAGTAAGAAATGTCCAGAGCAATCCATGTCTAATTGGTGGGATGGTGTTAAGTGTCGCATACGGAATTTCTTTGTCACTGTGGGTAGGAGGCGGGCCCGGGAAAAGAGAAGGTGTTTCAGGGATCTCAATGTTAGATTGGAGACTCTCCATAAGTTAAAAGGGTGGGGAGTCCCTGGGGCGGAGGAGGACATTGCCGAGTTAAAAATTGAGATCCAGAACTTTCTTGACCAAAAAGGAAAAGAGATAATATTTAATTCCCGGGTAAAACATTTGGAAGAAGATGAGACATGCTCTAGATATTTTTTTAAAAAAGTGGGGGAGAGGAAGAATTTTATACGGGAATTGGGAGGTCAGACATCATCAAAGGGAATGCTAGAGGAGGCTTTTAATTTTTTTAGCAACCTTTTTAACCTCAAACACATTGATCAGTCTTGTTTTAATGATAATTTGAATTTTTTATCCCTCTTTTTATCCACCGAGGACCAGGACCTCCTGTCTGAGGAAATAAACATGGCGGAGGTGGAGGGAGCCCTAAAAGATTTTCAAAAAGGTAAAGCTCCAGGGTCAGACGGTCTCCCCATAGAGTTTTATCATGTTTTCTGGGATGTTATTAAAGATGATCTTATGGGAGTTTTTAATGAGGTTTTTAAAGACAATTTTATACCCTATTCTTGGAAGAAATGTGTGATTACCCTGATCTTTAAAAAAGGATGATAAGGCAAACTTAGAAAACTGGAGGCCTATCTCTCTTTTAAATACTGATTATAAGATATTGGCTAAAATTTTAAGCAGCCGTATTAAAAGTGTTATTAAAAGTGTGATTCATCCAGATCAGGTCTGCGGTATCCCCGGACGGTCCATCTGGGAGCATCTTAACCTTATATGGGACCTGATCTGGTACCAGAAGGATCGCAAGCAGCCTATAGCCATTTTATCCCTTGATTTTAAAAAAGCTTTTGACAGGGTATCACACTTTTATCTTTTTAGTGTTTTAAAAAAGATGGGGTTTCCTGTTGGTTTTATTGATAAAATTAAGCTTTTATACAATGACACGTATGCGCAGATTTTAATAAATGGTTTTGTAACAAAAGAGGTTGCCCTCCGATCCGGGGTAAAACAGGGTTGCCCCATGTCCCCCTTACTGTTTGTTTGTGCTATAGAACCACTCTTGTGCCGTTTACGTGAGGACAAGGTGGTTAGGGGGATCCCTGTTCCTGGAGGTGGGGGAGCCCAGGTAAAAGCGTTAGCATACATGGATGATGTGTCTATATATTGTACCAGCTCCGCTGCCATAAACAGAGCAGTGCTGGATACGGAGATTTTTAGTGCTGGATCCGGTTTTAAATTAAATAAAGAAAAATGTGATTGTTTTATTGTAGGTCAATGGGAGCCCGAGCCACCAAAGATACCGGTCCAAAATGATGGGATTAAAATTTTGGGGATCCACTTTGATGAGCAAAATGATGGGTGTAAGAACTGGGACCTGGTTCTCACAAGATTGAGTCAAAAAATATCATTATGGCAGCTAAGGAAACTTACTATGGAGGGGAAGATTCTAATCATAAAAATGATCCTGCTCCCCATCATTTTGTACGCAGCAATGGTGTTTCCTCCAAATTCCCTATACTTTAAAAGACTAATGAAACCCATCTTTTATTTTCTGTGGAACTCCAAAATGGAAAAATTAAAGAGAATAACTGTATGTAAGAGTAAAAGGAATGGTGGCAAGGGACTCCCTGACCTAAAGTTGTTTTTATTAATAAAGTTTTTTGTGTTTTGTTACAAAAGTTTGAATAATGCTGGGGCTTTTACTTGTTTTTTAAGGTACAGCACGGGGTATGTTTTTAAAAAACTGCATGTTGATATTTTACCTAATCGTCCTGTTCTTTTATCTCCTCCGAAACAATATAAGATTTTAGAGACTATTATATCTGAATATGATTTGATAAATGTGGACAAGGGAGTCTTGTCCAATCAGCGAAAGTTGACAGCCGCCTGTAAGGGTCATGAGATTATGGAGGATGTGGCTAATTTTTCCCCGTCTAGGTGCCGATTAATCTGGAACAACGTCTCATGCCCAGCTCTTAGTAATATGCAAAAGGATCTGGCCTGGCAAATAGTCCACCAATGTCTCCCCACCAGGGCCTTCCAACATCGTAGGGGACTTGTGGCCAGTGCCAGATGCCCAAGAGACAGGTGTGCCCAGGAGGAGACGGTGTTCCACCTGTTCTGGTATTGTGCTTACGCACAAGAGGTATGGCAGGCAGTGGGCACGCTCCTGAAATGGGTGTGTGGGTTGCACACCCTAAATTGTGATGTGGTGTTATACGGTATAATTGATTGTCCTACCATGTACCAGGCAAAAATCGCATGGCTCTTAATTAACAGTTTTAAAGAGGCCCTATGGAAAACCAGAAATATTTTACTGTTCAAGCATGATTGCATCCCTGTGAAAGACTGTATAGGTCTTGCATTATGTACCATGTACACGTATTATTTGAGAGACTGCAAAAAACAGGGAACATTGGAAGCAAAAAAGGCATGGTGTCTCCAGATATGGAACACTTTTATGTATTTATAATCATATTTTATTTGTGATTCTATGTCTTTTACTGTATTGCTTTTAATGTATTTTATCTCATGTTTTAAGTAAAATGCTGGTTTTATGTATGTTTATGTGATTTTATGTGATATTTTACTGTTCCTGTAAATACCTGATTTGGGTTTTATGATGCGTTTCATGTGCTCAAGTAACTATGTTTTGTATCTAAAGTGTGACTTTTTGTTTGTAATGACTGAGTTTAATAAAGCTTGTTTGAAACGTGATCTGTTCTTATCAGTTTAATATCTGATACGTCCCCTATCTGGGGACCATATATTAAATGGATTTTTAGAACAGGGAGATGGAAAAAGAGCTTGCTCTGTCCACTCCACGCATTGACCTGGTATTGCAGTACCTCCAGGAACGGTGCACCCCTTCTTAACCCAGTTTCCAAAAGCAGAACTCAATTCACCTGATTCATATTAGCACGATTAACGAATTGAAAGAAAGCAAGCAACTTCATATGCACCTCAATTTGGCCCATTCACTTTTCACTTTTTACTTGCTTTATTCATCCAAATAGCAAACTCATCACCACTCAACTTCACCAACTCTGCTATGTCCCGTGCAGTATCTTGTTCTCAGTCTAATCTAGATCATGTGCAATTGAATGGAATAGATCCCTTTTGGACAAAGTGGAGTCAGCTGCTGCAGTGACCACAGGTGTGTTGCAACCTGCTGCATAGCCTGATACCGCAATATAAGGAACGTCAAATACTAAGAATGGGCGACCTATGAAAGAATTAGTACTTTCATTAAGTATACTAAACCGGCTAATTGGGAATAGACAAACTGTAAAAAGCCCTCTGAGAAAGCCCCCCCTCTAACCTTTGTTAGTACGCTTTTCTGTGGTCTGCCTGTTGATGTATTTTCCGTTTGAACAGTGCACAACATGAAGAGACGGAACACTGGCGGCTTGTCACAATGCCCCCCGATGACATCACAATAGCGCTGCTGCCTAGAAAGACAGCTGCACAGCAGAAATTGCTCTTTGGGTAGGAGGGTGGGCTAGTGGAAGGAGGGGTCAAGCCGTTTTTTTCCCGGGTGGTAGGGGGATCACAGGACAAGGGATGCGGGGGGTGAGAAGGGTTCAGAGGGCAGGGTTTGGGGGCTGGGAAGTGAAGGGAAAAGATTAGGGTTTGGGGATGATGAAAGGGCTTTCTACAGGTAAGGATGGCAAAGGGTGGCAGTGACGGAAAGTCAGGCGACCTGTCCTGTCCGTCTTTTTGTATCATGAATTGGAAAGACTGCAAGGGGCAGGGGAGGTGCTTGTGCCCAAAAGGAGGAGTTATTCAGATTCATTGCAGTGGGCGGCGGCTGCAAAGCGCACCATTCTTCGTGTTTTTGCTGTGCAAAGCAGCCTTTTCAAGGGTTGGCTTGGGTGACAAAATGTCTTCTGTAGGCGTGGGTTTGTCTCCCTCTCACTCTCTCTCCCTAAGATGTGTCCGGCTGAGGCCAGGGTGCCACTCGAGGCCCAAACCAATTCTGGTTATCGCTTCTCGGCCTTTTGGCTAAGATCAAGTGTAGTATCTGTTCTTATCAGTTTAATATCTGATACGTCCCCTATCTGGGGACCATATATTAAATGGATTTTTAGAACAGGGAGATGGAAAAAGAGCTTGCTCTGTCCACTCCACGCATTGACCTGGTATTGCAGTACCTCCAGGAACGGTGCACCCCTTCTTAACCCAGTTTCCAAAAGCAGAACTCAATTCACCTGATTCATATTAGCACGATTAACGAATTGAAAGAAAGCAAGCAACTTCATATGCACCTCAATTTGGCCCATTCACTTTTCACTTTTTACTTGCTTTATTCATCCAAATAGCAAACTCATCACCACTCAACTTCACCAACTCTGCTATGTCCCGTGCAGTATCTTGTTCTCAGTCTAATCTAGATCATGTGCAATTGAATGGAATAGATCCCTTTTGGACAAAGTGGAGTCAGCTGCTGCAGTGACCACAGGTGTGTTGCAACCTGCTGCATAGCCTGATACCGCAATATAAGGAACGTCAAATACTAAGAATGGGCGACCTATGAAAGAATTAGTACTTTCATTAAGTATACTAAACCGGCTAATTGGGAATAGACAAACTATAAAAAGCCCTCTGAGAAAGCCCCCCCTCTAACCTTTGTTAGTACGCTTTTCTGTGGTCTGCCTGTTGATGTATTTTCCGTTTGAACAGTGCACAACATGAAGAGACGGAACACTGGCGGCTTGTCACAATGCCCCCCGATGACATCACAATAGCGCTGCTGCCTAGAAAGACAGCTGCACAGCAGAAATTGCTCTTTGGGTAGGAGGGTGGGCTAGTGGAAGGAGGGGTCAAGCCGTTTTTTTCCCGGGTGGTAGGGGGATCACAGGACAAGGGATGCGGGGGGTGAGAAGGGTTCAGAGGGCAGGGTTTGGGGGCTGGGAAGTGAAGGGAAAAGATTAGGGTTTGGGGATGATGAAAGGGCTTTCTACAGGTAAGGATGGCAAAGGGTGGCAGTGACGGAAAGTCAGGCGACCTGTCCTGTCCGTCTTTTTGTATCATGAATTGGAAAGACTGCAAGGGGCAGGGGAGGTGCTTGTGCCCAAAAGGAGGAGTTATTCAGATTCATTGCAGTGGGCGGCGGCTGCAAAGCGCACCATTCTTCGTGTTTTTGCTGTGCAAAGCAGCCTTTTCAAGGGTTGGCTTGGGTGACAAAATGTCTTCTGTAGGCGTGGGTTTGTCTCCCTCTCACTCTCTCTCCCTAAGATGTGTCCGGCTGAGGCCAGGGTGCCACTCGAGGCCCAAACCAATTCTGGTTATCGCTTCTCGGCCTTTTGGCTAAGATCAAGTGTAGTATCTGTTCTTATCAGTTTAATATCTGATACGTCCCCTATCTGGGGACCATATATTAAATGGATTTTTAGAACAGGGAGATGGAAAAAGAGCTTGCTCTGTCCACTCCACGCATTGACCTGGTATTGCAGTACCTCCAGGAACGGTGCACCCCTTCTTAACCCAGTTTCCAAAAGCAGAACTCAATTCACCTGATTCATATTAGCACGATTAACGAATTGAAAGAAAGCAAGCAACTTCATATGCACCTCAATTTGGCCCATTCACTTTTCACTTTTTACTTGCTTTATTCATCCAAATAGCAAACTCATCACCACTCAACTTCACCAACTCTGCTATGTCCCGTGCAGTATCTTGTTCTCAGTCTAATCTAGATCATGTGCAATTGAATGGAATAGATCCCTTTTGGACAAAGTGGAGTCAGCTGCTGCAGTGACCACAGGTGTGTTGCAACCTGCTGCATAGCCTGATACCGCAATATAAGGAACGTCAAATACTAAGAATGGGCGACCTATGAAAGAATTAGTACTTTCATTAAGTATACTAAACCGGCTAATTGGGAATAGACAAACTGTAAAAAGCCCTCTGAGAAAGCCCCCCCTCTAACCTTTGTTAGTACGCTTTTCTGTGGTCTGCCTGTTGATGTATTTTCCGTTTGAACAGTGCACAACATGAAGAGACGGAACACTGGCGGCTTGTCACAATGCCCCCCGATGACATCACAATAGCGCTGCTGCCTAGAAAGACAGCTGCACAGCAGAAATTGCTCTTTGGGTAGGAGGGTGGGCTAGTGGAAGGAGGGGTCAAGCCGTTTTTTTCCCGGGTGGTAAGGGGATCACAGGACAAGGGATGCGGGGGGTGAGAAGGGTTCAGAGGGCAGGGTTTGGGGGCTGGGAAGTGAAGGGAAAAGATTAGGGTTTGGGGATGATGAAAGGGCTTTCTACAGGTAAGGATGGCAAAGGGTGGCAGTGACGGAAAGTCAGGCGACCTGTCCTGTCCGTCTTTTTGTATCATGAATTGGAAAGACTGCAAGGGGCAGGGGAGGTGCTTGTGCCCAAAAGGAGGAGTTATTCAGATTCATTGCAGTGGGCGGCGGCTGCAAAGCGCACCATTCTTCGTGTTTTTGCTGTGCAAAGCAGCCTTTTCAAGGGTTGGCTTGGGTGACAAAATGTCTTCTGTAGGCGTGGGTTTGTCTCCCTCTCACTCTCTCTCCCTAAGATGTGTCCGGCTGAGGCCAGGGTGCCACTCGAGGCCCAAACCAATTCTGGTTATCGCTTCTCGGCCTTTTGGCTAAGATCAAGTGTAGTATCTGTTCTTATCAGTTTAATATCTGATACGTCCCCTATCTGGGGACCATATATTAAATGGATCATGTGCTTCGGCAGCACATATGCTCAGTGGCAGAGCCTACACACAAGATGATTAGCATATGATTGATTAGCCCCTGCACAGCAGCTGCAGCAGGCCATGGATGATGACATGAAAAATACAAAAAATCTGTTCTTATCAGAACAAACTGAGCTAGCTACACTTGACGAGATACGATCAGGGAGACGAGCTCCGAAGCCCAGCCGAGACCGGAAGAGGGAGATCGGACGGAAGAAGAGCTTGGCAGAAAGAAGCAAGAAGACGAAGCCTCGGAGAAGACTTGGGGAGACCAGAGGAACTTCGAGGAGGAACACAGCGGGAGAAGACACCCGGAGAAGAATCCAAGATCCAGCTCCGGGAACTCAAGCAGGAACCAGCCATGGCAAGCAAGCCAGAGAAGGCAGCCAAGAAGGCTCAGGACCCAGGGACCTCCAGGAAGGCTCATCCAGAGGCTTCTTCGGCCCAAGAGGCCCCTACCTCCGACGCCAGCCAGCCGGAGGGAGCCCGGACGCTGCCTGAAAAGGCTCCAACCCTGGAGCCTTGGATGCGGCAGACGGTCGCCCTGAAGCTAAAGGCGGTGGATGGTAGGTTGCCGGACATGTCCAGCGACGTGTTCTGCAAGAAGATGATTCTGGATCAGGGCTTCTCCAGGGCGGAAACCCTGAGTGTCCAGACCTTCATGACTGGCATTTTTCTGGTAACCTTTGCCACGGTGAATGCCTGCAGGAGATACTGGGAGGCGATGAACGCAGCGATGCCGGACTCCCCTTTTCATTCTTTTTTAGGATCCTGTCCTATACAGAGGGATGAGAAGAGGATCACGGTCTCCATGCGGAACCCGCACACCCCAGGAAGAGACATCTCCACGTTCCTGGGACGTCTCTGCACAGTGGTGAGGGAGCCATCCCACATCCTTAACGGCAACGGATTCTGGACGGGTAAGTGGTCAGTAACCGTTCGACTCTACAGGGAACCAGCATCCGAGGATGGTCTCCAGCACCTGCCCCCGACATTCTCTCTGGGAAACTCCTTTGGTCTCATCTACTACCCGGACATGCCACACAACTGCAGGAAATGTGGCGGGAAAGGGCATTCGATGAAGACCTGCAAGGAGGACGCCTGCAGGGTTTGCCGGGTGACAGGACACAGCTCCAAGGACTGCCCAAAGAAGAAGACTTGCAACCTATGTGGACAGGCGGACCACCTTTACAAGGACTGCCCACAGCGGGAGAAATCCTGGGCAAGGGTTGCCGCGGCGACCCAGTATCGGGTAGTCACAGCTTCGTCGACCAAGGCAGCTACGACCAAGGGCACAGAGGCCAAGGACAAGGCGGCCAAGAACCCGGCGACCGTGGCTCCAGCCGATGCCCCAGCAGCCACGGAGTCCAGGGAAAAGAAGGGTAAGAAAACTGTTGCCCCCTCCCTGGTCCCCCCCCCTGTCACCCCTGTCCAAACCCCTCCCCCCCCGGCCAACCCTACTGAGGATTCCACTACCTCCACCTCATTTCCCTACTCCTCAGTTGGTCTCCTCACCCCCCCCCCAAAGCCCACTCTCCCTCCCCAGACCATGAGAGCAGAGGGCCTCAGCACTCTTGCACTTTTCACCGAGGAGGATTTTCCAGCTCTTGTCTCCTCAGGTACAGGCCAAAGGAAAAGGAAGGTGGAAGATAGTCCTGTCGCAGAACCTTCCAAGCTGTTCATTGTGGACCCCAATCCACCCCAGGAAGAGGAGGATGGCCTCCTCCCAGAACCGGACGTGTTGGAGCAGATGGTGGAGTCCCTTGTGGCCGAAGAAGAAATGGAGGAGTCGGAAGCCACTGAGGCACCATCCCTGCTCGATCAGCTAGAAGAAGAGGGTCTGCTGGAGATACCCTTACCAGCAGGTGCCAAAGAGGAAGAACCGCCCGACCGGAGTGGTAACTAAGGCACACCGCCTGCTCTAACTTTCTCTTTCCTCCAATGACTGCTAACATTAACATCTTTTCCATTAATGTTAGGAGCATCAGAGACAAGTTCCGACGTCAGACAATTTTTGCGTTCCTTAACACTCAGTCTAGTGATGTATTTTTCCTGCAGGAATGCTCCCTTCCCTCCTCTAGGTCCTTCAACCATCTGGCCAGGGAGTGGACCCATGGCCCATCCTACTGGTCTGGCGGGGGCGACTGTAGGTCCGCGGGGGTCGCCGTGCTGATCAGGGGAAGCGCCTTCACATTGGACTCTGTTCAGGAAATCGTCTGCGGCAGGTTACTGCTCGTGGATGGCACCTGGGCGGGAGAACCTGTCAGGTTCATCAATGTGTATGCTTCTCCTGTGAAGAGCGATCGACTGGAGCTCCTCCAAGCCCTGCGCCCTCAGCTCGCTACCGCCAGGACGGTAGTGATGGCCGGGGATTTCAACTGCCCGATTGAGGAGGATGGACGCAGTTCTGGAACGGCTGCCAAGTTGGACGTCACATCCAAACTGCTCATTGAGATGGTGACCGAAGCCTCTCTTGTGGACGTTGTTGGCTCCATCGGACACGGATCCGTGAACTATTCATGGTGCCGATCCGATGGCTCGCTGCGTTCCAGGATTGACTTTGTGTTTACCTCTCGGGCGGTTGGGCGGAGTGGACACTCGATGGTCCCCTGCTTCTTCTCTGACCACAGAGCCATTCACTTTCAAGGTGTGCTGGGCCATGGCTTCCCCATTGGCCCGGGCTCCTGGAAGCTGAACTGCTCTCTGCTGGAAAAGGGTGAGATTCTGGAGGAGCTTAGAGCTGCCTACTCCACGTGGCGGGCCTACAAGGCGGGCTTCCAGTCTGTTTCTGACTGGTGGGAATACGTTAAACTCGAGTTCCGTTTCTTCTTTCAGGCAAAGAGTCAACAACAGGCGTGTCTGAAGAGGAGGGACTTCAGGAGACTCCAGCGTGAGCTGCGTTCCCTGCAGGACCTTCTTCGATGCGGCTGGGACGTGAGAGAGGAGCTGGAGGAGACTAAGAGGAGCCTGAAAAGGCACTTCGAGGAGGAGTCCGAGCGAATTGTCTTCCGTTCCAAAGTGGAGAACCTGGAGAAGGGTGAGAAATGTAACTCGTTCTTTTTCAGGAAACTCCACGCCGGTCACACGCCCATGAATGAACTACGAGACGAGAGTGGAAGCATACGACGCGGGAAAGAGAATGTGATGAAGGTCGTCAGCGACTTCTACAGCGAACTCTACGCCCGCAAGACTACTGACCCCGAGGCCGCCGATAAGTTCCTTTCAGGTATCACTAACCATCTTGACCCTGCAGACGCGGCGGCCATGGACGTTCCTCTGACGGTGGACGAGCTGCTCTCGGCCGCCAAATCCTTTAGTTCTGGCAGGACACCGGGCAGTGACGGCCTCCCAGCAGAGCTCTATGTAGCGCTGGGAGACCTAATCTGTCCGGACCTGTTAGGGCTGTATGAGGAGATGGTGGTGGAGGGCAGAATGCCTCCATCTCTGAGGGAAGGAATGGTCACGATCCTGTACAAGCGTAAAGGAGAGAGGTGCGACCTGAAGAATTGGCGTCCCATCACCCTTCTGAATGTCGACTACAAGATCCTGGCCAAGACGATGGCAACGAGACTGAAGACGGTTATCGGACGGATCATCCACCCGGATCAGACCCGCGGCATCCCCGGACGTCGCATCGCAGACAGCCTGGCTCTCATGCGGGACACGGTCGAGTACATCAAAGCCCGCCGGGTGCACGCAGCCCTGATCTCGTTGGATCAGGAAAAGGCCTTCGACCGTGTTTCCCATGAGTTCCTGGGCAAAGCTCTGCACAGGTTAGGTTTGGGTAACATGTTTTGTTTGTATGTCCAACTAATGTATTTTGATATTCACAGCTCGGTGTTGGTAAACGGCTGGAAGACTGACCCCTTCCCGGTCCTCTCAGGGGTCAGACAAGGCTGCCCTCTGTCACCTCTTCTTTTTGTTTGTGTTATAGAACTCTTTGCAGAGGCTATCCGGCGGAATGGAGAGATCAGAGGGATCACCGCACCAGGACCAGAACGCTTCGAGGTCAAGTGCTCGCTCTACATGGACGACGTGACCGTCTTCTGCGCGGACCGGCGCTCAGTCGACACCCTCGTCCAGACCTGTGAGACCTTCGGACGGGCTTCGGGAGCCAAAGTCAACTGCGGGAAGTCGGAAGCCATGCTCTTCGGGGACTGGCAGCCGGCCTCTTCCGCCCCCTTCCCTTTCAGCATCCAGCCGGATTTCATCAAGGTTCTTGGAGTCTGGTTCGGGAAGGAAGGAGCAGCCCTCAAGTCCTGGGAGGAACGCTTGACCAAGATCACCCAACGGATCGGTCTGTGGAGCCTCAGACGCCTCACCTGTGAGGGCAAAGCACTGGTCCTGCGTAACGAGGTACTGCCCGTGCTGCAGTACACGGCCCAGGCCTGGCCCCCCCTTGCCACCGTGTGCAGGGCCATTACCAGGACGGTGTTTCGTTTTGTCTGGGGATCCAAGATGGACAGAGTAAAGCGGAGCATCATGTACAAGGATCCTCGCAAGGGTGGGAAGGGCGTACCCGATATCCCCACCCTCCTGCGATCCTCCTTCGTATGTGACTGCGTTCGCCGAACTCTGCGAGTCAAGAGAGGTTCCGCGGGTGGGTCCATGTCTCGCTTCTTCCTGCTCCCCCTTTGGAGATGGTTAGGCTGGGACAAGTGGGACAGCTCCTTCCCCTACAACTGGACGGCGCCATGGTTCTACGGAGACGTGGTTCGGTTTGTGAGGGAACACCAACTGGAGGGACTCAAGCCTGATTTGTGGAAGCCAAAGACTATCCACAAACTCATCAGAGCCAAGGACGAAATGGAGAACATTCCAGGACTTCATCACGACACACTGGAGACTGTTTGGACAAACGTGTCATCGGCTGGATTGACCAACGGGCACAAGGACTTGTCATGGATGGCGATACAGGGCGGACTGCCCGTCCGGTCATTCATGCACGCCCGGAACCTGTGCAAAACCCGGTACTGCCCAAGGTGCCCCTTCGTGGAGGAAACATCGCTGCACGCCTTTTGGGACTGCCGTTTCGCACAGCGCCTGTTGGTTGCCCTGGAGGATGACCTGAGGAACTCCGTCCCCAGAGGGAGCCTATCGTACCATTCCGTACTTTATGGACTCTTCCCTGGGACTCACACCGTTGGAGCCATCCAGGAGGCTTGGCGCCTTATGAACTGCTTTAAGGACGCTATTTGGGTCGCCAGGAACCGGCTCATCTTGAAGAGGGAGAGGATGTCTATCCAGGATTGCCGCAGGCTGATCCACAGCCTGCTCAGAGACTATTCCATCATGGACAGTCCGGACGACAGCGCCGAGGAGGAGGTTTAGACCTCTTCCATGCCCCCTCCCTCCTTTTCCCGTTATGTGCGTCTTTCAATAAAGCTTCGGGCCTGTGATTTCCCCACCCTATCCCCCTTTTCCCCTACCCCCATCCCCCAATCGCCGGTTCGTCGTTATTTATTGTCTAACTTTTTCTTTCAGCTTGAGTGTTATGGATAAGCATAGGAGCGTGATGTATAGTTTAGTGCGTCGTACTCTATGGCTATGTAAGAAGGATTGTATATTTCTGTGTGTACGGGGCTGCGGCACTGTACACGGTTTGTTACCTTTTTGTGAGTAGTGCATGATAATAAAGATGCTGTTAAATCAAAAAAAATCTGTTCTTATCAGTTTAATATCTGATACGTCCCCTATCTGGGGACCATATATTAAATGGATTTTTAGAACAGGGAGATGGAAAAAGAGCTTGCTCTGTCCACTCCACGCATTGACCTGGTATTGCAGTACCTCCAGGAACGGTGCACCCCTTCTTAACCCAGTTTCCAAAAGCAGAACTCAATTCACCTGATTCATATTAGCACGATTAACGAATTGAAAGAAAGCAAGCAACTTCATATGCACCTCAATTTGGCCCATTCACTTTTCACTTTTTACTTGCTTTATTCATCCAAATAGCAAACTCATCACCACTCAACTTCACCAACTCTGCTATGTCCCGTGCAGTATCTTGTTCTCAGTCTAATCTAGATCATGTGCAATTGAATGGAATAGATCCCTTTTGGACAAAGTGGAGTCAGCTGCTGCAGTGACCACAGGTGTGTTGCAACCTGCTGCATAGCCTGATACCGCAATATAAGGAACGTCAAATACTAAGAATGGGCGACCTATGAAAGAATTAGTACTTTCATTAAGTATACTAAACCGGCTAATTGGGAATAGACAAACTGTAAAAAGCCCTCTGAGAAAGCCCCCCCTCTAACCTTTGTTAGTACGCTTTTCTGTGGTCTGCCTGTTGATGTATTTTCCGTTTGAACAGTGCACAACATGAAGAGACGGAACACTGGCGGCTTGTCACAATGCCCCCCGATGACATCACAATAGCGCTGCTGCCTAGAAAGACAGCTGCACAGCAGAAATTGCTCTTTGGGTAGGAGGGTGGGCTAGTGGAAGGAGGGGTCAAGCCGTTTTTTTCCCGGGTGGTAGGGGGATCACAGGACAAGGGATGCGGGGGGTGAGAAGGGTTCAGAGGGCAGGGTTTGGGGGCTGGGAAGTGAAGGGAAAAGATTAGGGTTTGGGGATGATGAAAGGGCTTTCTACAGGTAAGGATGGCAAAGGGTGGCAGTGACGGAAAGTCAGGCGACCTGTCCTGTCCGTCTTTTTGTATCATGAATTGGAAAGACTGCAAGGGGCAGGGGAGGTGCTTGTGCCCAAAAGGAGGAGTTATTCAGATTCATTGCAGTGGGCGGCGGCTGCAAAGCGCACCATTCTTCGTGTTTTTGCTGTGCAAAGCAGCCTTTTCAAGGGTTGGCTTGGGTGACAAAATGTCTTCTGTAGGCGTGGGTTTGTCTCCCTCTCACTCTCTCTCCCTAAGATGTGTCCGGCTGAGGCCAGGGTGCCACTCGAGGCCCAAACCAATTCTGGTTATCGCTTCTCGGCCTTTTGGCTAAGATCAAGTGTAGTGTTGTTCGAAGAGATGGTTTAAGCTCCAGGCCACCTTAGTACAATGATACAATGCACACTGGAAGGTTGCGCTTGCTAGTACTCTGGGTGGATAGTATATTCATCTAGAGGAAAACATGGCCCTACCAGGATCGAGGCTATTAGACTGAGTAAGGGTGGGGGGCTATGGTACAACGTGCCCCAGGACTGACGACCCTGGAGTGAGTCTGAGCTTGCTGGCTTGGGACCCCGGCAAGCCTTGGGCTCTGTAGCACACCGTACCTTGCCTTTTCATACTTTTTGAGCATATTACCCTATCCCGGCCTTCTGGCTAGGAAGGGAAATTTTTATAATCCCGGTCGGAGGTCTGGTCAGCTTTGGGCTGAGAAACTAACACCCGGTTGGAGGTCTGGGTCAGCTTCGGCTGAGAAACCAACACCCGGTTGGAGGTCTGGGTCAGCTTCGGCTGAGAAACCAACACCCGGTTGGAGGTCCGGTTAGCCTTGGGCTGAGAAACCAACACCGGTTGACGGTCCGGGCAGTTTCGGCTGCCAAACCAACAACTAGTAGCTCTCTACTCCACTTGGGTAAGATGCCTGGGTGGACGCTGGGAGCAACGACAAGGCTCAACCAGGCTTCGGCTTGGGGGAGCACCGAAGATCCCTGACCCTTGCTGTGGCCTTCTGGCTCGGAGGGACGGGGTTGATTTTTGGGGACCCTCTCCTCACAGTGGGGTCCACACGAATCCTAGCCTTTGCACTGTTTTTGGTGTGACTTCGGTCATGCATTTTTTGTGGTGGTTTGGAAAGCTTCATTAAATCAAAAATCTGTTCTTATCAGTTTAATATCTGATACGTCCCCTATCTGGGGACCATATATTAAATGGATTTTTAGAACAGGGAGATGGAAAAAGAGCTTGCTCTGTCCACTCCACGCATTGACCTGGTATTGCAGTACCTCCAGGAACGGTGCACCCCTTCTTAACCCAGTTTCCAAAAGCAGAACTCAATTCACCTGATTCATATTAGCACGATTAACGAATTGAAAGAAAGCAAGCAACTTCATATGCACCTCAATTTGGCCCATTCACTTTTCACTTTTTACTTGCTTTATTCATCCAAATAGCAAACTCATCACCACTCAACTTCACCAACTCTGCTATGTCCCGTGCAGTATCTTGTTCTCAGTCTAATCTAGATCATGTGCAATTGAATGGAATAGATCCCTTTTGGACAAAGTGGAGTCAGCTGCTGCAGTGACCACAGGTGTGTTGCAACCTGCTGCATAGCCTGATACCGCAATATAAGGAACGTCAAATACTAAGAATGGGCGACCTATGAAAGAATTAGTACTTTCATTAAGTATACTAAACCGGCTAATTGGGAATAGACAAACTGTAAAAAGCCCTCTGAGAAAGCCCCCCCTCTAACCTTTGTTAGTACGCTTTTCTGTGGTCTGCCTGTTGATGTATTTTCCGTTTGAACAGTGCACAACATGAAGAGACGGAACACTGGCGGCTTGTCACAATGCCCCCCGATGACATCACAATAGCGCTGCTGCCTAGAAAGACAGCTGCACAGCAGAAATTGCTCTTTGGGTAGGAGTGTGGGCTAGTGGAAGGAGGGGTCAAGCCGTTTTTTTCCCGGGTGGTAGGGGGATCACAGGACAAGGGATGCGGGGGGTGAGAAGGGTTCAGAGGGCAGGGTTTGGGGGCTGGGAAGTGAAGGGAAAAGATTAGGGTTTGGGGATGATGAAAGGGCTTTCTACAGGTAAGGATGGCAAAGGGTGGCAGTGACGGAAAGTCAGGCGACCTGTCCTGTCCGTCTTTTTGTATCATGAATTGGAAAGACTGCAAGGGGCAGGGGAGGTGCTTGTGCCCAAAAGGAGGAGTTATTCAGATTCATTGCAGTGGGCGGCGGCTGCAAAGCGCACCATTCTTCGTGTTTTTGCTGTGCAAAGCAGCCTTTTCAAGGGTTGGCTTGGGTGACAAAATGTCTTCTGTAGGCGTGGGTTTGTCTCCCTCTCACTCTCTCTCCCTAAGATGTGTCCGGCTGAGGCCAGGGTGCCACTCGAGGCCCAAACCAATTCTGGTTATCGCTTCTCGGCCTTTTGGCTAAGATCAAGTGTAGTATCGTTCGAAAAGGTGGTTTAAGGCTCCGGCCACCTTAGTACAATGATGCAATGCACACTGGAAGGTTGCGCTTGTTAGTACTTTGGGAGGATAGTATATCCATCTAGAGGAAACCATGGCCCTACCAGGATCGAGGCTATTAGACTGAGTAAGTGTGGGGGTTATGGTGCAATGTGCCCCAGGAATGGACACCCTGGAGGGAGTCTGAACTTGCTAGGTTGGGACCCTGGTAAGCCTCAGACTCTGTCGCACGCCGCGCCTTGCCTATTCATACTTTCCAAGCATATTGCCCTATCCCGGCCTTCTGGCTAAGAAGGGAAATTTTTATAATCCCGGTCGGAGGTCTGGTCAGCTTTGGGCTGAGAAACCAACACCCGGTTGGAGGTCCGGGTCAGCTTTGGCTGAGAAACCAACACCCGGTTGGAGGTCCGGTTAGCCTTGGGCTGAGAAACCAACACCCGGTTGGAGGTCCGGTCAGCCTTGGGCTGAGAAACCAACACCCGGTTGGAGGTCCGGTCAGCTTTGGGCTGAGAAACCAACACCGGTTGACGGTCCGGGCAGTCTCGGCTGCGAAACCAACGACTAGTAGCTCCCTACTCCACTTGGGTAAGATGCCTCGGTGGATGCTGGGAGCAACAACAAGGCTCAACCAGGCTTCGGCTTGGGGGAGCACCGAAGATCCCTGACCCTCGCTGTGGCCTTCTGGCTCGGAGGGACGGGGTTGATTTTTGGGGATCCTCTTCTCACGGAGGGGTCCACACGAATCCTAGCCTTTGCACTGTTTTTGGTGTGACTTCGGTCATGCATTTTTGCGGTGCTTTGGAAAGCTTCATTAAATCAAAATCTGTTCTTATCAGTTTAATATCTGATACGTCCCCTATCTGGGGACCATATATTAAATGGATTTTTAGAACAGGGAGATGGAAAAAGAGCTTGCTCTGTCCACTCCACGCATTGACCTGGTATTGCAGTACCTCCAGGAACGGTGCACCCCTTCTTAACCCAGTTTCCAAAAGCAGAACTCAATTCACCTGATTCATATTAGCACGATTAACGAATTGAAAGAAATCAAGCAACTTCATATGCACCTCAATTTGGCCCATTCACTTTTCACTTTTTACTTGCTTTATTCATCCAAATAGCAAACTCATCACCACTCAACTTCACCAACTCTGCTATGTCCCGTGCAGTATCTTGTTCTCAGTCTAATCTAGATCATGTGCAATTGAATGGAATAGATCCCTTTTGGACAAAGTGGAGTCAGCTGCTGCAGTGACCACAGGTGTGTTGCAACCTGCTGCATAGCCTGATACCGCAATATAAGGAACGTCAAATACTAAGAATGGGCGACCTATGAAAGAATTAGTACTTTCATTAAGTATACTAAACCGGCTAATTGGGAATAGACAAACTGTAAAAAGCCCTCTGAGAAAGCCCCCCCTCTAACCTTTGTTAGTACGCTTTTCTGTGGTCTGCCTGTTGATGTATTTTCCGTTTGAACAGTGCACAACATGAAGAGACGGAACACTGGCGGCTTGTCACAATGCCCCCCGATGACATCACAATAGCGCTGCTGCCTAGAAAGACAGCTGCACAGCAGAAATTGCTCTTTGGGTAGGAGGGTGGGCTAGTGGAAGGAGGGGTCAAGCCGTTTTTTTCCCGGGTGGTAGGGGGATCACAGGACAAGGGATGCGGGGGGTGAGAAGGGTTCAGAGGGCAGGGTTTGGGGGCTGGGAAGTGAAGGGAAAAGATTAGGGTTTGGGGATGATGAAAGGGCTTTCTACAGGTAAGGATGGCAAAGGGTGGCAGTGACGGAAAGTCAGGCGACCTGTCCTGTCCGTCTTTTTGTATCATGAATTGGAAAGACTGCAAGGGGCAGGGGAGGTGCTTGTGCCCAAAAGGAGGAGTTATTCAGATTCATTGCAGTGGGCGGCGGCTGCAAAGCGCACCATTCTTCGTGTTTTTGCTGTGCAAAGCAGCCTTTTCAAGGGTTGGCTTGGGTGAGAAAATGTCTTCTGTAGGCGTGGGTTTGTCTCCCTCTCACTCTCTCTCCCTAAGATGTGTCCGGCTGAGGCCAGGGTGCCACTCGAGGCCCAAACCAATTCTGGTTATCGCTTCTCGGCCTTTTGGCTAAGATCAAGTGTAGTATCTGTTCTTATCAGTTTAATATCTGATACGTCCCCTATCTGGGGACCATATATTAAATGGATTTTTAGAACAGGGAGATGGAAAAAGAGCTTGCTCTGTCCACTCCACGCATTGACCTGGTATTGCAGTACCTCCAGGAACGGTGCACCCCTTCTTAACCCAGTTTCCAAAAGCAGAACTCAATTCACCTGATTCATATTAGCACGATTAACGAATTGAAAGAAAGCAAGCAACTTCATATGCACCTCAATTTGGCCCATTCACTTTTCACTTTTTACTTGCTTTATTCATCCAAATAGCAAACTCATCACCACTCAACTTCACCAACTCTGCTATGTCCCGTGCAGTATCTTGTTCTCAGTCTAATCTAGATCATGTGCAATTGAATGGAATAGATCCCTTTTGGACAAAGTGGAGTCAGCTGCTGCAGTGACCACAGGTGTGTTGCAACCTGCTGCATAGCCTGATACCGCAATATAAGGAACGTCAAATACTAAGAATGGGCGACCTATGAAAGAATTAGTACTTTCATTAAGTATACTAAACCGGCTAATTGGGAATAGACAAACTGTAAAAAGCCCTCTGAGAAAGCCCCCCCTCTAACCTTTGTTAGTACGCTTTTCTGTGGTCTGCCTGTTGATGTATTTTCCGTTTGAACAGTGCACAACATGAAGAGACGGAACACTGGCGGCTTGTCACAATGCCCCCCGATGACATCACAATAGCGCTGCTGCCTAGAAAGACAGCTGCACAGCAGAAATTGCTCTTTGGGTAGGAGGGTGGGCTAGTGGAAGGAGGGGTCAAGCCGTTTTTTTCCCGGGTGGTAGGGGGATCACAGGACAAGGGATGCGGGGGGTGAGAAGGGTTCAGAGGGCAGGGTTTGGGGGCTGGGAAGTGAAGGGAAAAGATTAGGGTTTGGGGATGATGAAAGGGCTTTCTACAGGTAAGGATGGCAAAGGGTGGCAGTGACGGAAAGTCAGGCGACCTGTCCTGTCCGTCTTTTTGTATCATGAATTGGAAAGACTGCAAGGGGCAGGGGAGGTGCTTGTGCCCAAAAGGAGGAGTTATTCAGATTCATTGCAGTGGGCGGCGGCTGCAAAGCGCACCATTCTTCGTGTTTTTGCTGTGCAAAGCAGCCTTTTCAAGGGTTGGCTTGGGTGACAAAATGTCTTCTGTAGGCGTGGGTTTGTCTCCCTCTCACTCTCTCTCCCTAAGATGTGTCCGGCTGAGGCCAGGGTGCCACTCGAGGCCCAAACCAATTCTGGTTATCGCTTCTCGGCCTTTTGGCTAAGATCAAGTGTAGTCCCTTCATTGGGTTTGCCTTGGTCTTGGCTGGGAGGGGCCCGGGCTTGCACAACCGCCGGCCTTGGGGATTGTTGCGCCTTTTGGTGCTTACGTCCCCTTCTGGCTGGTGGTTCCTGGGCTCGGGAGGCGATCACCTGCGGCACTGCGCTATTGTGTGGTGGCCGATGACCGTTTTCTGAAATTTGCGGATGAAATCTCATCTGTTCTTATCAGTTTAATATCTGATACGTCCCCTATCTGGGGACCACATATTAAATGGATTTTTAGAACAGGGAGATGGAAAAAGAGCTTGCTCTGTCCACTCCACGCATTGACCTGGTATTGCAGTACCTCCAGGAACGGTGCACCCCTTCTTAACCCAGTTTCCAAAAGCAGAACTCAATTCACCTGATTCATATTAGCACGATTAACGAATTGAAAGAAAGCAAGCAACTTCATATGCACCTCAATTTGGCCCATTCACTTTTCACTTTTTACTTGCTTTATTCATCCAAATAGCAAACTCATCACCACTCAACTTCACCAACTCTGCTATGTCCCGTGCAGTATCTTGTTCTCAGTCTAATCTAGATCATGTGCAATTGAATGGAATAGATCCCTTTTGGACAAAGTGGAGTCAGCTGCTGCAGTGACCACAGGTGTGTTGCAACCTGCTGCATAGCCTGATACCGCAATATAAGGAACGTCAAATACTAAGAATGGGCGACCTATGAAAGAATTAGTACTTTCATTAAGTATACTAAACCGGCTAATTGGGAATAGACAAACTGTAAAAAGCCCTCTGAGAAAGCCCCCCCTCTAACCTTTGTTAGTACGCTTTTCTGTGGTCTGCCTGTTGATGTATTTTCCGTTTGAACAGTGCACAACATGAAGAGACGGAACACTGGCGGCTTGTCACAATGCCCCCCGATGACATCACAATAGCGCTGCTGCCTAGAAAGACAGCTGCACAGCAGAAATTGCTCTTTGGGTAGGAGGGTGGGCTAGTGGAAGGAGGGGTCAAGCCGTTTTTTTCCCGGGTGGTAGGGGGATCACAGGACAAGGGATGCGGGGGGTGAGAAGGGTTCAGAGGGCAGGGTTTGGGGGCTGGGAAGTGAAGGGAAAAGATTAGGGTTTGGGGATGATGAAAGGGCTTTCTACAGGTAAGGATGGCAAAGGGTGGCAGTGACGGAAAGTCAGGCGACCTGTCCTGTCCGTCTTTTTGTATCATGAATTGGAAAGACTGCAAGGGGCAGGGGAGGTGCTTGTGCCCAAAAGGAGGAGTTATTCAGATTCATTGCAGTGGGCGGCGGCTGCAAAGCGCACCATTCTTCGTGTTTTTGCTGTGCAAAGCAGCCTTTTCAAGGGTTGGCTTGGGTGACAAAATGTCTTCTGTAGGCGTGGGTTTGTCTCCCTCTCACTCTCTCTCCCTAAGATGTGTCCGGCTGAGGCCAGGGTGCCACTCGAGGCCCAAACCAATTCTGGTTATCGCTTCTCGGCCTTTTGGCTAAGATCAAGTGTAGTCCCTTCATTGGGTTTTCCTTGGTCTTGGCTGGGAGGGGCCCGGGCTTGCACAACCGCCGGCCTCGGGGATTGTTGCGCCTTTTGGTGCTTACGTCCCCTTATGGCTGGTGGTTCCTGGGCTCGGGAGGCGATCACCTGCGGCACTGCGCTTTTGTGTGGTGGCCGATGACCGTTTTCTGAAATTTGCGGATGAAATTTAAAAAAAAAAAAAAAAAAAAAATCTGTTCTTATCAGTTTAATATCTGATACGTCCCCTATCTGTGGACCATATATTAAATGGATTTTTAGAACAGGGAGATGGAAAAAGAGCTTGCTCTGTCCACTCCACGCATTGACCTGGTATTGCAGTACCTCCAGGAACGGTGCACCCTTTCTTAACCCAGTTTCCAAAAGCAGAACTCAATTCACCTGATTCATATTAGCACGATTAACGAATTGAAAGAAAGCAAGCAACTTCATATGCACCTCAATTTGGCCCATTCACTTTTCACTTTTTACTTGCTTTATTCATCCAAATATCAAACTCATCACCACTCAACTTCACCAACTCTGCTATGTCCCGTGCAGTATCTTGTTCTCAGTCTAATCTAGATCATGTGCAATTGAATGGAATAGATCCCTTTTGGACAAAGTGGAGTCAGCTGCTGCAGTGACCACAGGTGTGTTGCAACCTGCTGCATAGCCTGATACCGCAATATAAGGAACGTCAAATACTAAGAATGGGCAACCTATGAAAGAATTAGTACTTTCATTAAGTATACTAAACCGGCTAATTGGGAATAGACAAACTGTAAAAAGCCCTCTGAGAAAGCCCCCCCTCTAACCTTTGTTAGTACGCTTTTCTGTGGTCTGCCTGTTGATGTATTTTCCGTTTGAACAGTGCACAACATGAAGAGACGGAACACTGGCGGCTTGTCACAATGCCCCCCGATGACATCACAATAGCGCTGCTGCCTAGAAAGACAGCTGCACAGCAGAAATTGCTCTTTGGGTAGGAGGGTGGGCTAGTGGAAGGAGGGGTCAAGCCGTTTTTTTCCCGGGTGGTAAGGGGATCACAGGACAAGGGATGCGGGGGGTGAGAAGGGTTCAGAGGGCAGGGTTTGGGGGCTGGGAAGTGAAGGGAAAAGATTAGGGTTTGGGGATGATGAAAGGGCTTTCTACAGGTAAGGATGGCAAAGGGTGGCAGTGACGGAAAGTCAGGCGACCTGTCCTGTCCGTCTTTTTGTATCATGAATTGGAAAGACTGCAAGGGGCAGGGGAGGTGCTTGTGCCCAAAAGGAGGAGTTATTCAGATTCATTGCAGTGGGCGGCGGCTGCAAAGCGCACCATTCTTCGTGTTTTTGCTGTGCAAAGCAGCCTTTTCAAGGGTTGGCTTGGGTGACAAAATGTCTTCTGTAGGCGTGGGTTTGTCTCCCTCTCACTCTCTCTCCCTAAGATGTGTCCGGCTGAGGCCAGGGTGCCACTCGAGGCCCAAACCAATTCTGGTTATCGCTTCTCGGCCTTTTGGCTAAGATCAAGTGTAGTGTTGTTCGAAGAGGTGGTTTAAGCTCCAGGCCACCTTAGTACAATGATACAATGCACACTGGAAGGTTGCGCTTGCTAGTACTCTGGGTGGATAGTATATTCATCTAGAGGAAAACATGGCCCTACCAGGATCGAGGCTATTAGACT
The DNA here is from genome assembly GCF_048569485.1 of Anomaloglossus baeobatrachus. NCBI lineage: Eukaryota > Metazoa > Chordata > Amphibia > Anura > Aromobatidae > Anomaloglossus > Anomaloglossus baeobatrachus. The sequence goes on along the minus strand of NC_134354.1, from coordinate 420,546,135 downwards.
GAGTAAGGGTGGGGGGCTATGGTACAACGTGCCCCAGGACTGACGACCCTGGAGTGAGTCTGAGCTTGCTGGCTTGGGACCCCGGCAAGCCTTGGGCTCTGTAGCACACCGTACCTTGCCTTTTCATACTTTTTGAGCATATTACCCTATCCCGGCCTTCTGGCTAGGAAGGGAAATTTTTATAATCCCGGTCGGAGGTCTGGTCAGCTTTGGGCTGAGAAACTAACACCCGGTTGGAGGTCTGGGTCAGCTTCGGCTGAGAAACCAACACCCGGTTGGAGGTCTGGGTCAGCTTCGGCTGAGAAACCAACACCCGGTTGGAGGTCCGGTTAGCCTTGGGCTGAGAAACCAACACCGGTTGACGGTCCGGGCAGTTTCGGCTGCGAAACCAACAACTAGTAGCTCTCTACTCCACTTGGGTAAGATGCCTGGGTGGACGCTGGGAGCAACGACAAGGCTCAACCAGGCTTCGGCTTGGGGGAGCACCGAAGATCCCTGACCCTTGCTGTGGCCTTCTGGCTCGGAGGGACGGGGTTGATTTTTGGGGACCCTCTCCTCACGGTGGGGTCCACACGAATCCTAGCCTTTGCACTGTTTTTGGTGTGACTTCGGTCATGCATTTTTTGTGGTGCTTTGGAAAGCTTCATTAAATCAAAATCTGTTCTTATCAGTTTAATATCTGATACGTCCCCTATCTGGGGACCATATATTAAATGGATTTTTAGAACAGGGAGATGGAAAAAGAGCTTGCTCTGTCCACTCCACGCATTGACCTGGTATTGCAGTACCTCCAGGAACGGTGCACCCCTTCTTAACCCAGTTTCCAAAAGCAGAACTCAATTCACCTGATTCATATTAGCACGATTAACGAATTGAAAGAAAGCAAGCAACTTCATATGCACCTCAATTTGGCCCATTCACTTTTCACTTTTTACTTGCTTTATTCATCCAAATAGCAAACTCATCACCACTCAACTTCACCAACTCTGCTATGTCCCGTGCAGTATCTTGTTCTCAGTCTAATCTAGATCATGTGCAATTGAATGGAATAGATCCCTTTTGGACAAAGTGGAGTCAGCTGCTGCAGTGACCACAGGTGTGTTGCAACCTGCTGCATAGCCTGATACCGCAATATAAGGAACGTCAAATACTAAGAATGGGCGACCTATGAAAGAATTAGTACTTTCATTAAGTATACTAAACCGGCTAATTGGGAATAGACAAACTGTAAAAAGCCCTCTGAGAAAGCCCCCCCTCTAACCTTTGTTAGTACGCTTTTCTGTGGTCTGCCTGTTGATGTATTTTCCGTTTGAACAGTGCACAACATGAAGAGACGGAACACTGGCGGCTTGTCACAATGCCCCCCGATGACATCACAATAGCGCTGCTGCCTAGAAAGACAGCTGCACAGCAGAAATTGCTCTTTGGGTAGGAGGGTGGGCTAGTGGAAGGAGGGGTCAAGCCGTTTTTTTCCCGGGTGGTAGGGGGATCACAGGACAAGGGATGCGGGGGGTGAGAAGGGTTCAGAGGGCAGGGTTTGGGGGCTGGGAAGTGAAGGGAAAAGATTAGGGTTTGGGGATGATGAAAGGGCTTTCTACAGGTAAGGATGGCAAAGGGTGGCAGTGACGGAAAGTCAGGCGACCTGTCCTGTCCGTCTTTTTGTATCATGAATTGGAAAGACTGCAAGGGGCAGGGGAGGTGCTTGTGCCCAAAAGGAGGAGTTATTCAGATTCATTGCAGTGGGCGGCGGCTGCAAAGCGCACCATTCTTCGTGTTTTTGCTGTGCAAAGCAGCCTTTTCAAGGGTTGGCTTGGGTGACAAAATGTCTTCTGTAGGCGTGGGTTTGTCTCCCTCTCACTCTCTCTCCCTAAGATGTGTCCGGCTGAGGCCAGGGTGCCACTCGAGGCCCAAACCAATTCTGGTTATCGCTTCTCGGCCTTTTGGCTGCGATCTGGTGTTGGTAATCCTGCTAGCATCTGGTTGTAGCACATTAGGTGTCTGGGGTACCCCGCCTTTTGGCCTTAGGTGCGGGTCCCACTCTTGTAGTGGGATCCAATCCTCTGCTGCTTTTGGGAGTTGGGCTTAGTCCCCAGACAACGAGTTGCGATCGCTCAGCTGGATTATCTTTGGATTTTCCAGTGAGTATTTTGTTGCGGAAAATCCCCCGTTGCCATGGATGCGGATCCTGGCGATATTCCCACCTATGCTCGCCTAAAGCATACGGTACGGGTATACTTCGATAAAGGAGGGAGTGATGGTCGTGGCCTAAGATATGTCGTGGGAGAGGTGCTTGAACGCACCTTCTCAGTGCGTAAACAGGAAATCTTGGCCATCCAGGACTACCCTCGACGAGGTGTGTTCGATATTACCTTTACAGGAGAGGGTATCCACCGAGATTTCTGTACTAAAACTAAGGATCCGGATGTGATTTTCCAAAAGAAACCATCCCTTAAAGGTATAACTATTGTAGAACACAAAATTGACGATGTAAAGATTCTTATTGTTAAAATTTACTCTCCTTATGTGACTGAGACTGAGATTACTTCATTCCTTAATAATTTTTTTTCCAAGGTGGTGTGTCAAGGGAAGGTAATGAATGAATGTGGCATATGGAGTAGTAAATGGAGGTATGTTGTCACTTGTATTAAGGACCCTACGGTAGCAGGAGGTATACGTTTACCTCCAGCCCGTTTTAAAATAGGTAATACGAATGGCGACCTTTTTTTTAATGGTATGCCTCCCTTTTGTCGTAAATGTAAAAAATATGGACATTCTGATTGTGATGTGACTTGTGTTTCTTGTGGAGGTAAAGATCATAAGACTGATAAATGTCCAAAAGGAAGCATATGTACTAATTGTATGTCAAACACTCACTCTTTTTTCAAATGTCCCTACAGGAATGTCTGGGGAAAATCACGAGTGGAGAAGCCCTCGGCCCCTGACCAACCCTCGGCTGGTTCGGACAGGCCTGTGGGAAGGGAGGATGGAGAGAGAGACGGAGATGAGCCAAGCAAACAAACTCAGGCTGCAGAAGGCGTCCCCGTGTCGGATGAAATGGCGAAGGAAAGGAGGGAACGGCAGGGCAGAAGGCCGGAGGCGGCCTCCGTAGAGAGGCCAGAAGTATCTGCCAAAGGCCAATCCTCGTCTTCGTGTACTCCCGGGATGACTCCCAGATGCCAGACTTCTGGACCAAAGAGACGTAAGTTGCAGGGGTCTCAGAGGGAACCTGAGGTAGTACCCCCTCCGGACCCTCCGGATGATGGTGGGAACCCAATGGCGTGTCAGCAGGAGGGAGTTACCCTACCCTCTTCAGAAATGGAGATGGGGACTGGGGTGGCTGCCTCCGTGATCCCGGAGACCCCGGTCAATGTGCTGATTACACCCGAGGCGCGTGTGCTCGATGAGACTCTCCCTGACTATTCCCTTAAAGGAGATGGGATGGAGTGTCTGGAGCAGGGAGACGGGTCAGCTGACCAGATGCAAATTACTAGTATGAGAACTCAGTCTGTCCCGGGAGGTGTGCAGCCTGAGACGTTAACCAATGGGGAGTCCTCAGATACGGACTCCTTGCAAACGGTCATCTCCGACGATCTATCCTACTCTGAAGGAGACGTCTGAACCAGCTGAGGTAAGAGTTTAGAAATATTTAATTATCCTTCTTCTTTTCTCTTATGGCAGGGGTTAAGGGTGTGTCTCTAAATGTGAGAGGGCTTAAAACACAGGCAAAAAGAGTGGCGTTGTTTGATTTTCTTACTACTCTGACTGCAACTGTATTCTTTTTACAAGAGTGTTCTATATCACACAGTTTAAATTACCATGAGTATCAGAAAGATTGGACGTATGGACCCTCAGTGTGGTCGGGGTCAAATGGGTCCAAGTCAGCAGGGGTCGCCATTCTTTTTAGGGGGAATGCGTTTATTGATTCTGTTCAAGAGATTTTACCTGGCAGAATTTTATTAGTTCAAGCTATTATTGATGGTTACAAATGGCAATTTTTAAATTTTTATGGATCCGCAGACAAGCAAGAAAGAGCTGAAATGTTAGATATGTTACCCTTATTTCTTAATGACTCTACCCCGATGGTTTTAGCAGGTGATTTTAATTGCATTCTTGGTGGTGAGAAAAGAATTTCCAGCGCAACAAGCAGAAATTATGATAAAACTTCTTTTATGCTTAGAAACATTGTGCTGGATTTTAGATTAAACGATGTTTTTAAGGAATGTAATAGAGATTTACCATTGCAGGACTGGGTAACATGGAGTAATGTTAACTGTAGCTCCAGGATTGATTTTATTTTCTGCTCAAAGTCCGTGCTGCCTTTTAAATGTGAGCTTCTAACTAATGCATTTTCTGACCATAAATTATTATCCTTTCATGTAAAACATGATGATCTTTTTAAAAAAGGGAAAGGTTCTTGGAAGTTAAATATCTCCCTTTTAGAAGACCCTCAAATTTTAACTGATTTTACTAATTTCTATTTATATTTTAAGAGAATAAGAGACCCTCGTATTCCCATCAGCAGGTGGTGGGAAAAAATGAAAAAAAATATAAAAGATTTTTTTATTAAGGCAGGAGCACAGAAGGTAAAGGAAAAGAGAGAATTTTATACCCAACTTACTACCAGGTTACAAACCTTATATAAATTAAGAAATAATGATATGGATGTGGAGAAAGATATTAGTGACCTAAAAAATGAAATCCACCACACACTAGAACAAAAAGGGAAAGAGCTTATTTTTCATGCTAAGGTTAAACATATTGAAAATAATGAAACTTGTTCGAGGTATTTTTTTAAATGTATGGTGGAAAAGCGGGTTTTTATCAACTCTATGGAAGGTGAACAAAATATAGAGGGGATTTTAGCCAAAGTGTATGAGTATTATTCTGAGCTTTTTAACACAAAAAGTATTGATAATTGTTTTACAGAAAGTATTTTAGATGATATTTCCATCAGTCTTGACCCTGTTTCACAAGAATTTTTAATACAGGACCTGAGTGAGGAAGAGGTATCAGACGCGGTGGGGAGTTTTAAGGCTGGTAAAGTACCGGGACCCGATGGCATACCTATAGAGTTTTATTCCACCTTTTATGACATTTTACAAGAGGATTTGTTTTCTGTTTTTAGTGAGGTTTTTAGAACAAAAATTCTCCCCACCTCATGGAGGAGGGGTGAGGTTTCCCTCATACATAAAATAGGAGACAAATCTAGTCTAAAAAATTGGAGACCTATCACTCTTTTAAATTGTGATTACAAAATACTGGCAAAAATATGTGCAACTAGATTGAAAAAAGTGATAGAGAATATAATTCATATAAATCAAGTGTGCGGTATACCGGGAAGGAGTGTGTGGGAAAACTTAAATTTAATCAAAGATGTGATTGATGACACAAAGTCAAGGGGGAGTCAGTTGGCGGTCCTGTCCTTAGACTTCGAGAAAGCCTTTGACAGAGTGTCACATCAGTTCCTATTTAAGGTTTTATCACGCATGGGAATACCTGAAGGATTTTTATTGTCTCTTAAAGCATTTTATCACAATTGTACAAGTAAAATTTTAGTTAATGGTTTTAAAACGAAGGAGGTGGTTTTAAACTCTGGGGTTAAACAAGGTTGCCCATTGTCCCCTTTATTATTTGTGTGTGCCCTTGAACCGTTACTTTGTGCTTTAAGGAGAGATAAACAGATCCGTGGTATCCCGTTGCCGGGGGGAGGTGGTTTGGAAGCTAAGGTAACGGGTTACATGGATGATGTGGTGGTAATTTGTAAAGATGCTCTGTCTATTAGGAAAGCGTTGAAACAGGTAGAATATTTTTGTTGTGGGTCTGGTTTTAAGGTTAATTTAAACAAAAGTGGTATTCTAAATGTGGGGAATATGACACTAAATGATATTCCAGTACCTGAATGTGAGTCTGTGAAGATTTTAGGGGTGATTTTTAATGAGACAAATAAAGGGAAAGAAAGTTGGGAGGTCATTGCACAAAAGGTGAATCAAAAGCTGTGTATGTGGAGGCTACGAAAGCTGACGATGGAGGGGAAGGTTCTGATTATAAAAATGGTCATTCTTCCTCTGTTGTTGTATTTGAGCCTTGTCTTCCCTCCTCCCACACGAATTTTTAACCAGATCATCAAAGCGTGTTTTACTTTTTTTTGGAATTCTAAGATGGAGAAATTAAAAAGAGAAGTGGTAATTAAACCTAAAGAAAAAGGTGGCAAAGATTTTCCAGATTTTAGAGCTTTTGTTTATATAAGGTTTTTTGTTTTGTGTTTTAATGCCCTTTCAAAATCTAACTACTGGTCATATTTTATTCGTTTTAATACGGGTTATTTTATGAGACGTCTTGGTTGGTTTCAAACGGTTTTAAGTTCCCCGTACGCTTTTAATATGCCAGATAGTTATGTTATTTTGGAAACTATTGTTAATTCTTATGATTTGAAAGGGAAAATTGTAGAGGATATAAAAGACAGCAAGAAGATTTTAAAGTGTTTTAAGGATAAACAGCCAATAACACAGATTGGGAATTTTAATGAAATTAAGTGTGTTGAAATATTTCAAAATATTAATGCATCGTACCTTTTTAATTCCCAGAAGGACCTGGCCTGGAGCTGTGTGCATGATTGTCTTCCATGCAGAGCATTCCAACACAGAAGAGGACTTGTGACTACTGCCAGATGTCCAAGGGAAAGATGCTTCGGAGATGAGACGGTACTACATATTTTATGGACTTGTTCTTTTGCACGACAAATATGGACACGAATTTTTCCTTTATTGCAAAAAATGACGGACATCAGAGATCTGACTTTTGAGTCTGTTTTATTTGGGTATGTGGAATGTCCCACCGTCAATAAGAAGATCATCGCATGGAAGACAATCAGCACAGTCAAGGAAGCTCTGTGGAAGGCCAGGAACATCCTTCTTTTTAAGCATGATGTTATATCTGTGCAGGATGTTATAGATTTGGCTTTTAGTGATATGTATCTGTATTATATTCTGGACAAGAAGAAGAATGTCATTTTATCGAAACAGTGGTTTGTAAAGGAGTGGAACTCCGCAATTTAAAGGAACAATTTTTGTATATAATTTATAGGTTGAGTGTAAAGGAATTGTGGATAGTGTTCTTTATAGGAGTGAAGCCCTGTAGTGTAAAGGACTTGTAATATGTAGACTGCTTACTATATGCAATACAAATGTAAATGATGTTTTGATATTCTGTAATTGAGATACAGATGTAATCACAGAAAATGTTGTAAAATGGAATGTTTTTAATGTAATGTACTTTTATATCCAATAATAAACGGGTGTACCTTGTTTTAGGTACTTCCAAGTTAAAAAAAAAATCTGTTCTTATCAGTTTAATATCTGATACGTCCCCTATCTGGGGACCATATATTAAATGGATTTTTAGAACAGGGAGATGGAAAAAGAGCTTGCTCTGTCCACTCCACGCATTGACCTGGTATTGCAGTACCTCCAGGAACGGTGCACCCCTTCTTAACCCAGTTTCCAAAAGCAGAACTCAATTCACCTGATTCATATTAGCACGATTAACGAATTGAAAGAAAGCAAGCAACTTCATATGCACCTCAATTTGGCCCATTCACTTTTCACTTTTTACTTGCTTTATTCATCCAAATAGCAAACTCATCACCACTCAACTTCACCAACTCTGCTATGTCCCGTGCAGTATCTTGTTCTCAGTCTAATCTAGATCATGTGCAATTGAATGGAATAGATCCCTTTTGGACAAAGTGGAGTCAGCTGCTGCAGTGACCACAGGTGTGTTGCAACCTGCTGCATAGCCTGATACCGCAATATAAGGAACGTCAAATACTAAGAATGGGCGACCTATGAAAGAATTAGTACTTTCATTAAGTATACTAAACCGGCTAATTGGGAATAGACAAACTGTAAAAAGCCCTCTGAGAAAGCCCCCCCTCTAACCTTTGTTAGTACGCTTTTCTGTGGTCTGCCTGTTGATGTATTTTCCGTTTGAACAGTGCACAACATGAAGAGACGGAACACTGGCGGCTTGTCACAATGCCCCCCGATGACATCACAATAGCGCTGCTGCCTAGAAAGACAGCTGCACAGCAGAAATTGCTCTTTGGGTAGGAGGGTGGGCTAGTGGAAGGAGGGGTCAAGCCGTTTTTTTCCCGGGTGGTAGGGGGATCACAGGACAAGGGATGCGGGGGGTGAGAAGGGTTCAGAGGGCAGGGTTTGGGGGCTGGGAAGTGAAGGGAAAAGATTAGGGTTTGGGGATGATGAAAGGGCTTTCTACAGGTAAGGATGGCAAAGGGTGGCAGTGACGGAAAGTCAGGCGACCTGTCCTGTCCGTCTTTTTGTATCATGAATTGGAAAGACTGCAAGGGGCAGGGGAGGTGCTTGTGCCCAAAAGGAGGAGTTATTCAGATTCATTGCAGTGGGCGGCGGCTGCAAAGCGCACCATTCTTCGTGTTTTTGCTGTGCAAAGCAGCCTTTTCAAGGGTTGGCTTGGGTGACAAAATGTCTTCTGTAGGCGTGGGTTTGTCTCCCTCTCACTCTCTCTCCCTAAGATGTGTCCGGCTGAGGCCAGGGTGCCACTCGAGGCCCAAACCAATTCTGGTTATCGCTTCTCGGCCTTTTGGCTAAGATCAAGTGTAGTATCTGTTCTTATCAGTTTAATATCTGATACGTCCCCTATCTGGGGACCATATATTAAATGGATTTTTAGAACAGGGAGATGGAAAAAGAGCTTGCTCTGTCCACTCCACGCATTGACCTGGTATTGCAGTACCTCCAGGAACGGTGCACCCCTTCTTAACCCAGTTTCCAAAAGCAGAACTCAATTCACCTGATTCATATTAGCACGATTAACGAATTGAAAGAAAGCAAGCAACTTCATATGCACCTCAATTTGGCCCATTCACTTTTCACTTTTTACTTGCTTTATTCATCCAAATAGCAAACTCATCACCACTCAACTTCACCAACTCTGCTATGTCCCGTGCAGTATCTTGTTCTCAGTCTAATCTAGATCATGTGCAATTGAATGGAATAGATCCCTTTTGGACAAAGTGGAGTCAGCTGCTGCAGTGACCACAGGTGTGTTGCAACCTGCTGCATAGCCTGATACCGCAATATAAGGAACGTCAAATACTAAGAATGGGCGACCTATGAAAGAATTAGTACTTTCATTAAGTATACTAAACCGGCTAATTGGGAATAGACAAACTGTAAAAAGCCCTCTGAGAAAGCCCCCCCTCTAACCTTTGTTAGTACGCTTTTCTGTGGTCTGCCTGTTGATGTATTTTCCGTTTGAACAGTGCACAACATGAAGAGACGGAACACTGGCGGCTTGTCACAATGCCCCCCGATGACATCACAATAGCGCTGCTGCCTAGAAAGACAGCTGCACAGCAGAAATTGCTCTTTGGGTAGGAGGGTGGGCTAGTGGAAGGAGGGGTCAAGCCGTTTTTTTCCCGGGTGGTAGGGGGATCACAGGACAAGGGATGCGGGGGGTGAGAAGGGTTCAGAGGGCAGGGTTTGGGGGCTGGGAAGTGAAGGGAAAAGATTAGGGTTTGGGGATGATGAAAGGGCTTTCTACAGGTAAGGATGGCAAAGGGTGGCAGTGACGGAAAGTCAGGCGACCTGTCCTGTCCGTCTTTTTGTATCATGAATTGGAAAGACTGCAAGGGGCAGGGGAGGTGCTTGTGCCCAAAAGGAGGAGTTATTCAGATTCATTGCAGTGGGCGGCGGCTGCAAAGCGCACCATTCTTCGTGTTTTTGCTGTGCAAAGCAGCCTTTTCAAGGGTTGGCTTGGGTGACAAAATGTCTTCTGTAGGCGTGGGTTTGTCTCCCTCTCACTCTCTCTCCCTAAGATGTGTCCGGCTGAGGCCAGGGTGCCACTCGAGGCCCAAACCAATTCTGGTTATCGCTTCTCGGCCTTTTGGCTAAGATCAAGTGTAGTTTGGGAGGGTACTACCTTGGTTGGTGCTGAAAGGTGCCAGGGTATTGCACAACTGCTGGCCTTGAGGGAGTGTGCATCGTAGGATGTCATAGCCCTCTTGTGACGGACGGTTACCTGGGCAACGAGAGGCGGTCACTTTATTATTTTCAAACTCATCCTTCAAAAAAAAAAAAAAAAAAAAAATCTGTTCTTATCAGTTTAATATCTGATACGTCCCCTATCTGGGGACCATATATTAAATGGATTTTTAGAACAGGGAGATGGAAAAAGAGCTTGCTCTGTCCACTCCACGCATTGACCTGGTATTGCAGTACCTCCAGGAACGGTGCACCCCTTCTTAACCCAGTTTCCAAAAGCAGAACTCAATTCACCTGATTCATATTAGCACGATTAACGAATTGAAAGAAAGCAAGCAACTTCATATGCACCTCAATTTGGCCCATTCACTTTTCACTTTTTACTTGCTTTATTCATCCAAATAGCAAACTCATCACCACTCAACTTCACCAACTCTGCTATGTCCCGTGCAGTATCTTGTTCTCAGTCTAATCTAGATCATGTGCAATTGAATGGAATAGATCCCTTTTGGACAAAGTGGAGTCAGCTGCTGCAGTGACCACAGGTGTGTTGCAACCTGCTGCATAGCCTGATACCGCAATATAAGGAACGTCAAATACTAAGAATGGGCGACCTATGAAAGAATTAGTACTTTCATTAAGTATACTAAACCGGCTAATTGGGAATAGACAAACTGTAAAAAGCCCTCTGAGAAAGCCCCCCCTCTAACCTTTGTTAGTACGCTTTTCTGTGGTCTGCCTGTTGATGTATTTTCCGTTTGAACAGTGCACAACATGAAGAGACGGAACACTGGCGGCTTGTCACAATGCCCCCCGATGACATCACAATAGCGCTGCTGCCTAGAAAGACAGCTGCACAGCAGAAATTGCTCTTTGGGTAGGAGGGTGGGCTAGTGGAAGGAGGGGTCAAGCCGTTTTTTTCCCGGGTGGTAGGGGGATCACAGGACAAGGGATGCGGGGGGTGAGAAGGGTTCAGAGGGCAGGGTTTGGGGGCTGGGAAGTGAAGGGAAAAGATTAGGGTTTGGGGATGATGAAAGGGCTTTCTACAGGTAAGGATGGCAAAGGGTGGCAGTGACGGAAAGTCAGGCGACCTGTCCTGTCCGTCTTTTTGTATCATGAATTGGAAAGACTGCAAGGGGCAGGGGAGGTGCTTGTGCCCAAAAGGAGGAGTTATTCAGATTCATTGCAGTGGGCGGCGGCTGCAAAGCGCACCATTCTTCGTGTTTTTGCTGTGCAAAGCAGCCTTTTCAAGGGTTGGCTTGGGTGACAAAATGTCTTCTGTAGGCGTGGGTTTGTCTCCCTCTCACTCTCTCTCCCTAAGATGTGTCCGGCTGAGGCCAGGGTGCCACTCGAGGCCCAAACCAATTCTGGTTATCGCTTCTCGGCCTTTTGGCTAAGATCAAGTGTAGTATCGTTCGAAAAGGTGGTTTAAGGCTCCGGCCACCTTAGTACAATGATGCAATGCACACTGGAAGGTTGCGCTTGTTAGTACTTTGGGAGGATAGTATATCCATCTAGAGGAAACCATGGCCCTACCAGGATCGAGGCTATTAGACTGAGTAAGTGTGGGGGCTATGGTGCAATGTGCCCCAGGATTGACGACCCTGGAGTGAGTCTGAGCTTGCTGGCTTGGGACCCCGGCAAGCCTTGGGCTCTGTAGCACACCGTACCTTGCCCTTTCATACTTTCTGAGCATATTGCTCTATCCCGGCCTTCTGGCTAGGAAGGGAAATTTTTATAATCATGGTCGGAGGTCCGTTCAGCTTTGGGCTGAGAAACCAACACCCGGTTGGAGGTCCGGGTCAGCTTTGGCTGAGAAACCAACACCCGGTTGGAGGTCCGGGTCAGCTTCGGCTGAGAAACCAACACCCGGTAGGAGGTCCGGGTCAGCTTCGGCTGAGAAACCAACACCCGGTTGGAGGTCCGGGTCAGCTTCGGCTGAGAAACCAACACCCGGTTGGAGGTCCGGTTAGCCTTGGGCTGAGAAACCAACACCGGTTGACGGTCCGGGCAGTTTCGGCTGCGAAACCAACAACTAGTAGCTCTCTACTCCACTTGGGTAAGATGCCTGGGTGGACGCTGGGAGCAACGACAAGGCTCAACCAGGATTCGGCTTGGGGGAGCACCGAAGATCCCTGACCCTTGCTGTGGCCTTCTGGCTCGGAGGGACGGGGTTGATTTTTGGGGACTCTCTCCTCACGGTGGGGTCCACACGAATCCTAGCCTTTGCACTGTTTTTGATGTGACTTCGGTCATGCATTTTTTGTGGTGCTTTGGAAAGCTTCATTAAATCAAAAATCTGTTCTTATCAGTTTAATATCTGATACGTCCCCTATCTGGGGACCATATATTAAATGGATTTTTAGAACAGGGAGATGGAAAAAGAGCTTGCTCTGTCCACTCCACGCATTGACCTGGTATTGCAGTACCTCCAGGAACGGTGCACCCCTTCTTAACCCAGTTTCCAAAAGCAGAACTCAATTCACCTGATTCATATTAGCACGATTAACGAATTGAAAGAAAGCAAGCAACTTCATATGCACCTCAATTTGGCCCATTCACTTTTCACTTTTTACTTGCTTTATTCATCCAAATAGCAAACTCATCACCACTCAACTTCACCAACTCTGCTATGTCCCGTGCAGTATCTTGTTCTCAGTCTAATCTAGATCATGTGCAATTGAATGGAATAGATCCCTTTTGGACAAAGTGGAGTCAGCTGCTGCAGTGACCACAGGTGTGTTGCAACCTGCTGCATAGCCTGATACCGCAATATAAGGAACGTCAAATACTAAGAATGGGCGACCTATGAAAGAATTAGTACTTTCATTAAGTATACTAAACCGGCTAATTGGGAATAGACAAACTGTAAAAAGCCCTCTGAGAAAGCCCCCCCTCTAACCTTTGTTAGTACGCTTTTCTGTGGTCTGCCTGTTGATGTATTTTCCGTTTGAACAGTGCACAACATGAAGAGACGGAACACTGGCGGCTTGTCACAATGCCCCCCGATGACATCACAATAGCGCTGCTGCCTAGAAAGACAGCTGCACAGCAGAAATTGCTCTTTGGGTAGGAGGGTGGGCTAGTGGAAGGAGGGGTCAAGCCGTTTTTTTCCCGGGTGGTAGGGGGATCACAGGACAAGGGATGCGGGGGGTGAGAAGGGTTCAGAGGGCAGGGTTTGGGGGCTGGGAAGTGAAGGGAAAAGATTAGGGTTTGGGGATGATGAAAGGGCTTTCTACAGGTAAGGATGGCAAAGGGTGGCAGTGACGGAAAGTCAGGCGACCTGTCCTGTCCGTCTTTTTGTATCATGAATTGGAAAGACTGCAAGGGGCAGGGGAGGTGCTTGTGCCCAAAAGGAGGAGTTATTCAGATTCATTGCAGTGGGCGGCGGCTGCAAAGCGCACCATTCTTCGTGTTTTTGCTGTGCAAAGCAGCCTTTTCAAGGGTTGGCTTGGGTGACAAAATGTCTTCTGTAGGCGTGGGTTTGTCTCCCTCTCACTCTCTCTCCCTAAGATGTGTCCGGCTGAGGCCAGGGTGCCACTCGAGGCCCAAACCAATTCTGGTTATCGCTTCTCGGCCTTTTGGCTAAGATCAAGTGTAGTGTTGTTCGAAGAGGTGGTTTAAGCTCCAGGCCACCTTAGTACAATGATACAATGCACAATGGAAGGTTGCGCTTGCTAGTACTCTGGGTGGATAGTATATTCATCTAGAGGAAAACATGGCCCTACCAGGATCGAGGCTATTAGACTGAGTAAGGGTGGGGGGCTATGGTACAACGTGCCCCAGGACTGACGACCCTGGAGTGAGTCTGAGCTTGCTGGCTTGGGACCCTGGCAAGCCTTGGGCTCTGTAGCACACCGTACCTTGCCTTTTCATACTTTTTGAGCATATTACCCTATCCCGGCCTTCTGGCTAGGAAGGGAAATTTTTATAATCCCGGTCGGAGGTCTGGTCAGCTTTGGGCTGAGAAACTAACACCCGGTTGGAGGTCCGGGTCAGCTTCGGCTGAGAAACCAACACCCGGTTGGAGGTCTGGGTCAGCTTCGGCTGAGAAACCAACACCCGGTTGGAGGTCCGGTTAGCCTTGGGCTGAGAAACCAACACCGGTTGACGGTCCGGGCAGTTTCGGCTGCGAAACCAACAACTAGTAGCTCTCTACTCCACTTGGGTAAGATGCCTGGGTGGACGCTGGGAGCAACGACAAGGCTCAACCAGGCTTCGGCTTGGGGGAGCACCGAAGATCCCTGACCCTTGCTGTGGCCTTCTGGCTCGGAGGGACGGGGTTGATTTTTTGGGACCCTCTCCTCACAGTGGGGTCCACACGAATCCTAGCCTTTGCACTGTTTTTGGTGTGACTTCGGTCATGCATTTTTTGTGGTGCTTTGGAAAGCTTCATTAAATCAAAATCTGTGAGGCTCGGCAGATGCAATGCACACTGGAAGGTTGCGCTTGCTAGTACTCTTGATGTATAGTATATTCATCTAGAGGAAAACATGGCCCTACCAGGATCGAGGCTATTAGACTGAGTAAGTGTGGGGGCTATGGTGCAATGTGCCCCAGGACTGACGACCCTGGAGTGAGTCTGAGCTTGCTGGCTTGGGACCCCGGCGAGCCTTGGGCTCTGTAGCACACCGTACCTTGCCCTTTCATACTTTCTGAGCATATTGCTCTATCCCGGCCTTCTGGCTAGGAAGGGAAATTTTTATAATCATGGTCGGAGGTCCGTTCAGCTTTGGGCTGAGAAACCAACACCCGGTTGGAGGTCCGGGTCAGCTTCGGCTGAGAAACCAACACCCGGTTGGAGGTCTGGGTCAGCTTCGGCTGAGAAACCAACACCCGGTTGGAGGTCCGGGTCAGCTTCGGCTGAGAAACCAACACCCGGTTGGAGGTCCGGTTAGCCTTGGGCTGAGAAACCAACACCGGTTGACGGTCCGGGCAGTTTCGGCTGCGAAACCAACAACTAGTAGCTCTCTACTCCACTTGGGTAAGATGCCTGGGTGGACGCTGGGAGCAACGACAAGGCTCAACCAGGCTTCGGCTTGGGGGAGCACCGAAGATCCCTGACCCTTGCTGTGGCCTTCTGGCTCGGAGGGACGGGGTTGATTTTTGGGGACCCTCTCCTCACGGAGGGGTCCACACGAATCCTAGCCTTTGCACTGTTTTTGGTGTGACTTCGGTCATGCATTTTTTGCGGTGCTTTGGAAAGCTTCATTAAATCAAAAAATCTGTTCTTATCAGTTTAATATCTGATACGTCCCCTATCTGGGGACCATATATTAAATGGATTTTTAGAACAGGGAGATGGAAAAAGAGCTTGCTCTGTCCACTCCACGCATTGACCTGGTATTGCAGTACCTCCAGGAACGGTGCACCCCTTCTTAACCCAGTTTCCAAAAGCAGAACTCAATTCACCTGATTCATATTAGCACGATTAACAAATTGAAAGAAAGCAAGCAACTTCATATGCACCTCAATTTGGCCCATTCACTTTTCACTTTTTACTTGCTTTATTCATCCAAATAGCAAACTCATCACCACTCAACTTCACCAACTCTGCTATGTCCCGTGCAGTATCTTGTTCTCAGTCTAATCTAGATCATGTGCAATTGAATGGAATAGATCCCTTTTGGACAAAGTGGAGTCAGCTGCTGCAGTGACCACAGGTGTGTTGCAACCTGCTGCATAGCCTGATACCGCAATATAAGGAACGTCAAATACTAAGAATGGGCGACCTATGAAAGAATTAGTACTTTCATTAAGTATACTAAACCGGCTAATTGGGAATAGACAAACTGTAAAAAGCCCTCTGAGAAAGCCCCCCCTCTAACCTTTGTTAGTACGCTTTTCTGTGGTCTGCCTGTTGATGTATTTTCCGTTTGAACAGTGCACAACATGAAGAGACGGAACACTGGCGGCTTGTCACAATGCCCCCCGATGACATCACAATAGCGCTGCTGCCTAGAAAGACAGCTGCACAGCAGAAATTGCTCTTTGGGTAGGAGGGTGGGCTAGTGGAAGGAGGGGTCAAGCCGTTTTTTTCCCGGGTGGTAGGGGGATCACAGGACAAGGGATGCGGGGGGTGAGAAGGGTTCAGAGGGCAGGGTTTGGGGGCTGGGAAGTGAAGGGAAAAGATTAGGGTTTGGGGATGATGAAAGGGCTTTCTACAGGTAAGGATGGCAAAGGGTGGCAGTGACGGAAAGTCAGGCGACCTGTCCTGTCCGTCTTTTTGTATCATGAATTGGAAAGACTGCAAGGGGCAGGGGAGGTGCTTGTGCCCAAAAGGAGGAGTTATTCAGATTCATTGCAGTGGGCGGCGGCTGCAAAGCGCACCATTCTTCGTGTTTTTGCTGTGCAAAGCAGCCTTTTCAAGGGTTGGCTTGGGTGACAAAATGTCTTCTGTAGGCGTGGGTTTGTCTCCCTCTCACTCTCTCTCCCTAAGATGTGTCCGGCTGAGGCCAGGGTGCCACTCGAGGCCCAAACCAATTCTGGTTATCGCTTCTCGGCCTTTTGGCTAAGATCAAGTGTAGTATCTGTTCTCGCTTCTCGGCCTTTTGGCTAAGATCAAGTGTAGTGTTGTTCGAAGAGGTGGTTTAAGCTCCAGGCCACCTTAGTACAATGATACAATGCACACTGGAAGGTTGCGCTTGCTAGTACTCTGGGTGGATAGTATATTCATCTAGAGGAAAACATGGCCCTACCAGGATCGAGGCTATTAGACTGAGTAAGGGTGGGGGGCTATGGTACAACGTGCCCCAGGACTGACGACCCTGGAGTGAGTCTGAGCTTGCTGGCTTGGGACCCCGGCAAGCCTTGGGCTCTGTAGCACACCGTACCTTGCCTTTTCATACTTTTTGAGCATATTACCCTATCCCGGCCTTCTGGCTAGGAAGGGAAATTTTTATAATCCCGGTCGGAGGTCTGGTCAGCTTTGGGCTGAGAAACTAACACCCGGTTGGAGGTCCGGGTCAGCTTCGGCTGAGAAACCAACACCCGGTTGGAGGTCCGGTTAGCCTTGGGCTGAGAAACCAACACCGGTTGACGGTCCGGGCAGTTTCGGCTGCGAAACCAACAACTAGTAGCTCTCTACTCCACTTGGGTAAGATGCCTGGGTGGACGCTGGGAGCAACGACAAGGCTCAACCAGGCTTCGGCTTGGGGGAGCACCGAAGATCCCTGACCCTTGCTGTGGCCTTCTGGCTCGGAGGGACGGGGTTGATTTTTGGGGACCCTCTCCTCACGGTGGGGTCCACACGAATCCTAGCCTTTGCACTGTTTTTGGTGTGACTTCGGTCATGCATTTTTTGTGGTGCTTTGGAAAGCTTCATTAAATCAAAATCTGTTCTTATCAGTTTAATATCTGATACGTCCCCTATCTGGGGACCATATATTAAATGGATTTTTAGTAGTGATGAGCGAGTACTAAAAAGCTCGGGTGCTCGAAGCTCGGGCCGAGCCTCCCAAGATACTCGTGTACTCGGCCCGAGCAACGAGCCCAATGTTATCCTATGGGAGACCCGAGTATTTTTGTGAAATGACCCCCCGGCAGCATGGAGAAACCCTAAAAATGGCACAAAAGTCTCAGAAGAGTGCTCAAATGACATGGCAACAGCATGGGGAAGAACCCTTGAAGCATTTATCACTCAAAAGTCACAGCTGTGAACAATTTTGTCCGCGTTTTACGCCATTTTTACGGACTCACCAGAAAACCTTCCAAAATGACCCCAAAATGATTTTTCATGGCGGAAATGTTAAGGGCACATACCCAATAGTGAGATAGAGCTGGTGTATGTTACTTTTTGAGATTAATACATGAAAGATTTTACGTGAAAACATTGTGTGGCACTCCGATGTCCCTGAGAAGAGACGTACATGAAGGCCTCTTGAGTCTAATGTGCCCATTTAGAGGAAGTGAGTCTTTGTAGTATTTTCCTTTGCCAGGGCAGTCCAAAATTGTGAGGTTCACCAATGCCCCTGCATACAGACGTGCATGATGGCCTGTAAACCTGAAGTGCCCATTGTGAGGAAGTGGGTCTATTTCAGTATAGCCCTTTGCCAGGGCAGCCAAAAATTGGGAGGCTCCACATTGTCCCTGGGTAGAGACGTGCATGAGGGCCTCAAAACATTAAGTGTCCATTTTAAGGAAGTGGGTGTATTTCAGTATAGCCCTTTGCCAGGGCAGCCAAAAATTGGGAGGCTCCACATTGTCCCTGGATAGAGACGTGCATGATGGCCTGTAAACCTGAAGTGCCCATTGTAAGGAAGTGGGTGTATTTCAGTATAGCCCTTTGCCAGGGCAGCCAAAAATTGGGAGGCTCCACATTGTCCCTGGATAGAGACGTGCATGATGGCCTGTAAACCTGAAGTGCCCATTGTAAGGAAGTGGGTGTATTTCAGTATAGCCCTTTGCCAGGGCAGCCAAAAATTGGGAGGCTCCACATTGTCCCTGGATAGAGACGTGCATGATGGCCTGTAAACCTGAAGTGCCCATTGTAAGGAAGTGGGTCTATTTCAGTATAGCCCTTTGCCAGGGCAGCCAAAAATTGGGAGGCTCCACATTGTCCCTGGATAGAGACGTGCATGATGGCCTGTAAACCTGAAGTGCCCATTGTAAGGAAGTGGGTCTATTTCAGTATAGCCCTTTGCCAGGGCAGCCAAAAATTGGGAGGCTCCACATTGTCCCTGGATAGAGACGTGCATGATGGCCTGTAAACCTGAAGTGCCCATTGTAAGGAAGTGGGTCTATTTCAGTATAGCCCTTTGCCAGGGCAGCCAAAAATTGGGAGGCTCCACATTGTCCCTGGGTAGAGACGTGCATGAGGGCCTCAAAACATTAAGTGTCCATTGTCAGGAAGTGGGTGTATTATAGTATAGCCCTTAGGCAGGGCAGCCAAAAATTGGGAGGCTCCACGTTGTCCCTGGGTAGAGACGTGCATGAGGGCCTCAAAACATTAAGTGTCCATTTTAAGGAAGTGGGTGTATTTCAGTATAGCCCTTTGCCAGGGCAGCCAAAAATTGGGAGGCTCCACATTGTCCCTGGGTAGAGACGTGCATGAGGGCCTCAAAACATTAAGTGTCCATTTTAAGGAAGTGGGTGTATTTCAGTATAGCCCTTAGGCAGGGCAGCCAAAAATTGGGAGGCTCCACGTTGTCCCTGGGTAGAGACGTGCATGAGGGCCTCAAAACATTGTTCCCATTGCAAAGGAGCGGGTCTCCTGTCGTTGTAATGTCCATTCTGCAAAGAATGGGCGAAAAAATTTACCACTGGGGGTATACCTGAAACAAAGACCTAACTATTGTAACGGTCATCATGATGGCGCATGAGGAGAAGGAGGAGCAGTCCAGCGATTATCCAAAGTCAAGAAGTGTACCCATGGGTGAGTGGAGGTACATGGCAAACTTTAAATTCCGCTCTCATTTGCTGGTGGTGTGGTGAAGTCTGGCCCAATCCAACCCTTGTTCATCTTTATCAGAGTCAGCCTGTCAGCATTTTCAGTTGACAGGCGGGTGCGTTTATCTGTAATGATTCCACCTGCGGCACTAAAAACACGCTCTGACAAAACGCTAGCAGCAGGGCAGGCCAGGACTTCCAAGGCGTAGAGAGCCAATTCATGCCACGTGTCCAGCTTGGATACCCAATAATTGTAAGGCACAGAGGAATGTCGGAGTACAGTTGTTCGATCTGCAAGGTACTCCTTCAGCATCTGGGCAAACTTAGGATTTCTTGTGGCACTACCCCGCACCTCAGGGGCTGTGGTACGTGAGGGGCTGAGAAAACTGTCCCACATCTTAAAGACTGTTCCCCTACCTCTGGCGGATTGGACTTGTGCCTCTCTCGGCTGTACGCCTCGGTTGTCCACTGATTCCTGACCTATGCCGCTAGCGTTTTGTGAGGGGAATGCTTTGCCTACTTCCGTGAGTATGGCCTTCCGAAACTGCTGCATTTTGGTTGACCTCTCCTCCACGGGAATAAGAGACAAAAAGTTCTCCTTGTAGCGTGGGTCTAACAGTGTTACCAACCAGTAATGATTGTCGGCCAAGATGTTCTTAACGCGAGGGTCACGAGACAGGCAGCTTACCATAAAGTCAGCCATGTGCGCCAGACTCTTAACAGCCAGGACTTCAGTAGCCTGACCAACAAGATGACTGAACATGCTGTCCTCCTCCTCCTCCTCCTCCTCCTCCTCCTCATCTACCCTGTCCTCTGGCCAGCCACGCTGAACCGAGGATATGACTGGTGTGCATGTCATATCCTCAATTTGGCCGGAGAGTTGCTCCATGTCTTCATCCTCCTCCTCGTCATAGTCCTCCACTGCACGTTGTGATGAGACGAGGCTGGGCTGTGTGTTATCACCCACACCCACTACTGTTTCTTGCTGCAACTCATCGCGCTCCGCCTGCAATGCATCATGTTTGTTTTTCAGCAGAGACCGTTTTAGAAGGCAGAGTAGCGGTATGGTGACGCTAATAATGGCGTCATCACCACTCACCATCTTGGTGGAGTCCTCAAAGTTTTGGAGGATGGTACATAGGTCTGACATCCATCTCCACTCCTCAGGTGTTATGTGTGGAGTTTGACCCATTTCCCGACGGCTTAGGTGATGCAGGTACTCAACAACTGCCCTCTTCTGCTCACATATCCTGACCAACATGTGCAGAGTTGAATTCCAATGCGTGGGGACATCACACACCAGTCTGTGAGCCGGAAGATGCAAACGGCGCTGAAAGCCGGCAAGGCCGGCTGAAGCAGTAGGTGACTTTCGAAAATGTGCAGACAGGCGGCGAACTTTTACCAGCAGATCAGACAGCTCTGGGTATGACTTTATAAACCGCTGAACCACGAGGTTGAGCACATGGGCCACGCATGGAACATGTGTCAGCTGGCCTCGCCTCAAAGCCGCCACCAGGTTCCGGCCATTGTCACAAACGACCTTTCCTGGCTTTAGGTTCAGAGGTGTGAGCCAGTGATCTGCCTGCTGTTTCAGAGCTGTCCACAGCTCTTCTGCATTGTGGGGTTTGTCACCTATGCAGATTAGCTTCAGCACAGCCTGTTGCCGCTTCGCCGAGGCAGTGCTGCAGTGCTTCCAGCTTGTGACTGGTGTGGAGGGCACAGTGGATGAGGATGCGCAGGAGGAGGAGGAGGCTGAAGAGCATGACATTCCGGAGCTGTAGAGTGTGGGTGAAACACTGACTGAGGTAGGGCCTGCAAACCTTGGTGTGGGAAGGACGTGTTCCGTCCCTCGCTCAGACTGGGTCCCAGCTTCCACAATATTAACCCAGTGTGCCGTCAACGAGATGTAGCGGCCTTGCCCACAAGCACTTGTCCACGTGTCTGTGGTTAGGTGGACCTTGGGTGAAACAGCGTTGTTCAGGGCACGTGTGATGTTTTGTGACACGTGGTTATGCAACGCGGGGACGGCACACCGGGAGAAATAGTGGCGGCTGGGGACCGAGTAACGTGGGACAGCTGCCGCCATCAGGTCGCGGAATGCTTCTGTCTCCACCAGCCTAAAAGGCAACATTTCCAGCGCAAGCAGTCGCGAAATGTTAGCATTTAGAACTGTGGCATGTGGGGTGTTGGCAGTGTATTTGCGCCTGCGTTCAAAGGTTTGCTGAATGGATAACTGAACGCTGCGCTGGGACAAGGACGTGCTTGATGATGGTGTTCTTTCTGCGTAGGCAACTGCAGGTGCAGGAGTGGAGGAGGCTTGTTCGCAGGCAGCATGGACAGGGGATTGGCTCGCATGCACAACCAGCGAAGACGTAGCAGTGACATCAGCAAGCACTGCTCCTCGACTCTGTTGTACTTCCCACAAAGTCGGGTGCTTGGCTGACATGTGCCTGATCATGCTGGTGGTGGTCAGGCTGCTAGTTTTGGTACCCCTGCTGATGCTGGCACGGCAGGTGTTGCAAATGGCCTTTTTTGAATCATCTGGATCCAACTTAAAAAACTGCCAGACTCGGGAAGACCTAACATTTGTACAGGCACCTTGTGTCGTCGTGTTGTTCCGGGGAACGGTTGCCTGACTTCTGCCTGGGGCCACCACCCTGCTTCTTACTGCCTGTTGTGATGCTACGCCTCCCTCCCCCTGTGCACTGCTGTCCTCGCTCTGCATATCCTCCTGCCAGGTTGGGTCAGTTACTGGATCATCCACCACGTCGTCTTCCTCTTCCGCACCCTGCTCCTCCTCCTGACTTCCTGATAATTGTGTCTCATCATCGTCCACCACTTGTTGAGACACGTTGCCAACTTCGTGAGAACGTGGCTGCTCAAATATTTGGCCATCTGTACAGACGATCTCCTCATGACCCACTTCAATATGAGCTGGCGAGAGGCCAGAATGTGTGAATGGAAACGTGAACAGCTCTTCCGAGTGTCCAAGTGTGGGATCATTAATGTCCGAGGAGGACGTGTACTCAGCCTGGTGGTAGGAAGGAGGATCAGGTTCAGAAATGTGCGGTGCAGTATCACGGCTACTGACACTTGACCGTGTGGAAGACAGAGTGTTTGTGGTGGTGCCAATCTGACTGGAAGCATTATCCGCTATCCAACTAACAACCTGTTGACACTGGTCTTGGTTCAAGAGCGGTGTACTGCTGCGGTCCCCAAGAATTTGGGACAGGACGTGCGAGCGACTAGATGTGGCCCTTTGTTGTGGCGAAATTAGAGCTTGCCCACGACCTCGGCCTCTGCCTGCACCACCATCACGTCCACTTCCTTGTTCCTTGCCAATGCCCTTGCGCATTTTGCAATGCTGTGCACTGCTGACGTGTATATTCACTACTTGTGCGTTATATCAAAGTGTGTGGAAATTGCACACAAGTGCACCTGTACGCTGCCACCAACAGGCACACACGTGCGGTTTTAAAAACCAAGCACGGACGCAATAATAACCTAACAGGTTTTTTTGGGGAGCGACAATTACAGTACAGACAAGTCAGACACTATCTGGACTGTTTTACACTGTGTACACCAGCCCCAGATATGAAGGCTGGTATACGGTCACCACTACCCTGCCTGCCTGCCTGCCTGTATACTGGTACAATAGTCCTGACAAGGACTCTTTTGGTCACTAGCCTGTATTCAGACCTGGCTATACCCTGCCTGTATATAGCAACAATAGTCCTGAGAAGGACTCTGCTACTGTACGCCGACCTGGCTATACCCTGCCTGCCTGTATACAACTAGAATAGTCCTGAGAAGGACTTTTGGTCACACTGTTTGCAGCCCTGCAACTGAAAAAGCTATAAAGGGCCGCAAAGCTTTCCCTGAATCAGCGACACTCTCCCTACACTGACTGTCAGAATAGCTGTGAGCAGAGCACAGCGCGCCGGCCGATATAAAGGCTCGGTGACGCTGTGCAGGCCGGCCAATCACTGCAATTCCACAACTAACAGGGCTGTGGCATTGCAGTGGTCTGCCAGCCAATCCCTGCATGAGGGCTGGCTCTCAAAAGAGCGCCAACATGCAGAAATGAAGACCACGAGTAAAGCACGAGTATCGCGAGATTACTCGGTCCCCGCCGAGCAGCCCGAGTACCGCGATACTCGTGCGAGTACCGAGTAGTGACAAGCATGCTCGCTCATCACTAATTTTTAGAACAGGGAGATGGAAAAAGAGCTTGCTCTGTCCACTCCACGCATTGACCTGGTATTGCAGTACCTCCAGGAACGGTGCACCCCTTCTTAACCCAGTTTCCAAAAGCAGAACTCAATTCACCTGATTCATATTAGCACGATTAACGAATTGAAAGAAAGCAAGCAACTTCATATGCACCTCAATTTGGCCCATTCACTTTTCACTTTTTACTTGCTTTATTCATCCAAATAGCAAACTCATCACCACTCAACTTCACCAACTCTGCTATGTCCCGTGCAGTATCTTGTTCTCAGTCTAATCTAGATCATGTGCAATTGAATGGAATAGATCCCTTTTGGACAAAGTGGAGTCAGCTGCTGCAGTGACCACAGGTGTGTTGCAACCTGCTGCATAGCCTGATACCGCAATATAAGGAACGTCAAATACTAAGAATGGGCGACCTATGAAAGAATTAGTACTTTCATTAAGTATACTAAACCGGCTAATTGGGAATAGACAAACTGTAAAAAGCCCTCTGAGAAAGCCCCCCCTCTAACCTTTGTTAGTACGCTTTTCTGTGGTCTGCCTGTTGATGTATTTTCCGTTTGAACAGTGCACAACATGAAGAGACGGAACACTGGCGGCTTGTCACAATGCCCCCCGATGACATCACAATAGCGCTGCTGCCTAGAAAGACAGCTGCACAGCAGAAATTGCTCTTTGGGTAGGAGGGTGGGCTAGTGGAAGGAGGGGTCAAGCCGTTTTTTTCCCGGGTGGTAGGGGGATCACAGGACAAGGGATGCGGGGGGTGAGAAGGGTTCAGAGGGCAGGGTTTGGGGGCTGGGAAGTGAAGGGAAAAGATTAGGGTTTGGGGATGATGAAAGGGCTTTCTACAGGTAAGGATGGCAAAGGGTGGCAGTGACGGAAAGTCAGGCGACCTGTCCTGTCCGTCTTTTTGTATCATGAATTGGAAAGACTGCAAGGGGCAGGGGAGGTGCTTGTGCCCAAAAGGAGGAGTTATTCAGATTCATTGCAGTGGGCGGCGGCTGCAAAGCGCACCATTCTTCGTGTTTTTGCTGTGCAAAGCAGCCTTTTCAAGGGTTGGCTTGGGTGACAAAATGTCTTCTGTAGGCGTGGGTTTGTCTCCCTCTCACTCTCTCTCCCTAAGATGTGTCCGGCTGAGGCCAGGGTGCCACTCGAGGCCCAAACCAATTCTGGTTATCGCTTCTCGGCCTTTTGGCTAAGATCAAGTGTAGTGTTGTTCGAAGAGGTGGTTTAAGCTCCAGGCCACCTTAGTACAATGATACAATGCACACTGGAAGGTTGCGCTTGCTAGTACTCTGGGTGGATAGTATATTCATCTAGAGGAAAACATGGCCCTACCAGGATCGAGGCTATTAGACTGAGTAAGGGTGGGGGGCTATGGTACAACGTGCCCCAGGACTGACGACCCTGGAGTGAGTCTGAGCTTGCTGGCTTGGGACCCCGGCAAGCCTTGGGCTCTGTAGCACACCGTACCTTGCCTTTTCATACTTTTTGAGCATATTACCCTATCCCGGCCTTCTGGCTAGGAAGGGAAATTTTTACAATCCCGGTCGGAGGTCTGGTCAGCTTTGGGCTGAGAAACTAACACCCGGTTGGAGGTCTGGGTCAGCTTCGGCTGAGAAACCAACACCCGGTTGGAGGTCTGGGTCAGCTTCGGCGGAGAAACCAACACCCGGTTGGAGGTCCGGTTAGCCTTGGGCTGAGAAACCAACACCGGTTGACGGTCCGGGCAGTTTCGGCTGCGAAACCAACAACTAGTAGCTCTCTACTCCACTTGGGTAAGATGCCTGGGTGGACGCTGGGAGCAACGACAAGGCTCAACCAGGCTTCGGCTTGGGGGAGCACCGAAGATCCCTGACCCTTGCTGTGGCCTTCTGGCTCGGAGGGACGGGGTTGATTTTTGGGGACCCTCTCCTCACGGTGGGGTCCACACGAATCCTAGCCTTTGCACTGTTTTTGGTGTGACTTCGGTCATGCATTTTTTGTGGTGCTTTGGAAAGCTTCATTAAATCAAAAATCTGTTCTTATCAGTTTAATATCTGATACGTCCCCTATCTGGGGACCATATATTAAATGGATTTTTAGAACAGGGAGATGGAAAAAGAGCTTGCTCTGTCCACTCCACGCATTGACCTGGTATTGCAGTACCTCCAGGAACGGTGCACCCCTTCTTAACCCAGTTTCCAAAAGCAGAACTCAATTCACCTGATTCATATTAGCACGATTAACGAATTGAAAGAAAGCAAGCAACTTCATATGCACCTCAATTTGGCCCATTCACTTTTCACTTTTTACTTGCTTTATTCATCCAAATAGCAAACTCATCACCACTCAACTTCACCAACTCTGCTATGTCCCGTGCAGTATCTTGTTCTCAGTCTAATCTAGATCATGTGCAATTGAATGGAATAGATCCCTTTTGGACAAAGTGGAGTCAGCTGCTGCAGTGACCACAGGTGTGTTGCAACCTGCTGCATAGCCTGATACCGCAATATAAGGAACGTCAAATACTAAGAATGGGCGACCTATGAAAGAATTAGTACTTTCATTAAGTATACTAAACCGGCTAATTGGGAATAGACAAACTGTAAAAAGCCCTCTGAGAAAGCCCCCCCTCTAACCTTTGTTAGTACGCTTTTCTGTGGTCTGCCTGTTGATGTATTTTCCGTTTGAACAGTGCACAACATGAAGAGACGGAACACTGGCGGCTTGTCACAATGCCCCCCGATGACATCACAATAGCGCTGCTGCCTAGAAAGACAGCTGCACAGCAGAAATTGCTCTTTGGGTAGGAGGGTGGGCTAGTGGAAGGAGGGGTCAAGCCGTTTTTTTCCCGGGTGGTAGGGGGATCACAGGACAAGGGATGCGGGGGGTGAGAAGGGTTCAGAGGGCAGGGTTTGGGGGCTGGGAAGTGAAGGGAAAAGATTAGGGTTTGGGGATGATGAAAGGGCTTTCTACAGGTAAGGATGGCAAAGGGTGGCAGTGACGGAAAGTCAGGCGACCTGTCCTGTCCGTCTTTTTGTATCATGAATTGGAAAGACTGCAAGGGGCAGGGGAGGTGCTTGTGCCCAAAAGGAGGAGTTATTCAGATTCATTGCAGTGGGCGGCGGCTGCAAAGCGCACCATTCTTCGTGTTTTTGCTGTGCAAAGCAGCCTTTTCAAGGGTTGGCTTGGGTGACAAAATGTCTTCTGTAGGCGTGGGTTTGTCTCCCTCTCACTCTCTCTCCCTAAGATGTGTCCGGCTGAGGCCAGGGTGCCACTCGAGGCCCAAACCAATTCTGGTTATCGCTTCTCGGCCTTTTGGCTAAGATCAAGTGTAGTGTTGTTCGAAGAGGTGGTTTAAGCTCCAGGCCACCTTAGTACAATGATACAATGCACACTGGAAGGTTGCGCTTGCTAGTACTCTGGGTGGATAGTATATTCATCTAGAGGAAAACATGGCCCTACCAGGATCGAGGCTATTAGACTGAGTAAGGGTGGGGGGCTATGGTACAACGTGCCCCAGGACTGACGACCCTGGAGTGAGTCTGAGCTTGCTGGCTTGGGACCCCGGCAAGCCTTGGGCTCTGTAGCACACCGTACCTTGCCTTTTCATACTTTTTGAGCATATTACCCTATCCCGGCCTTCTGGCTAGGAAGGGAAATTTTTACAATCCCGGTCGGAGGTCTGGTCAGCTTTGGGCTGAGAAACTAACACCCGGTTGGAGGTCTGGGTCAGCTTCGGCTGAGAAACCAACACCCGGTTGGAGGTCTGGGTCAGCTTCGGCGGAGAAACCAACACCCGGTTGGAGGTCCGGTTAGCCTTGGGCTGAGAAACCAACACCGGTTGACGGTCCGGGCAGTTTCGGCTGCGAAACCAACAACTAGTAGCTCTCTACTCCACTTGGGTAAGATGCCTGGGTGGACGCTGGGAGCAACGACAAGGCTCAACCAGGCTTCGGCTTGGGGGAGCACCGAAGATCCCTGACCCTTGCTGTGGCCTTCTGGCTCGGAGGGACGGGGTTGATTTTTGGGGACCCTCTCCTCACGGTGGGGTCCACACGAATCCTAGCCTTTGCACTGTTTTTGGTGTGACTTCGGTCATGCATTTTTTGTGGTGCTTTGGAAAGCTTCATTAAATCAAAAATCTGTTCTTATCAGTTTAATATCTGATACGTCCCCTATCTGGGGACCATATATTAAATGGATTTTTAGAACAGGGAGATGGAAAAAGAGCTTGCTCTGTCCACTCCACGCATTGACCTGGTATTGCAGTACCTCCAGGAACGGTGCACCCCTTCTTAACCCAGTTTCCAAAAGCAGAACTCAATTCACCTGATTCATATTAGCACGATTAACGAATTGAAAGAAAGCAAGCAACTTCATATGCACCTCAATTTGGCCCATTCACTTTTCACTTTTTACTTGCTTTATTCATCCAAATAGCAAACTCATCACCACTCAACTTCACCAACTCTGCTATGTCCCGTGCAGTATCTTGTTCTCAGTCTAATCTAGATCATGTGCAATTGAATGGAATAGATCCCTTTTGGACAAAGTGGAGTCAGCTGCTGCAGTGACCACAGGTGTGTTGCAACCTGCTGCATAGCCTGATACCGCAATATAAGGAACGTCAAATACTAAGAATGGGCGACCTATGAAAGAATTAGTACTTTCATTAAGTATACTAAACCGGCTAATTGGGAATAGACAAACTGTAAAAAGCCCTCTGAGAAAGCCCCCCCTCTAACCTTTGTTAGTACGCTTTTCTGTGGTCTGCCTGTTGATGTATTTTCCGTTTGAACAGTGCACAACATGAAGAGACGGAACACTGGCGGCTTGTCACAATGCCCCCCGATGACATCACAATAGCGCTGCTGCCTAGAAAGACAGCTGCACAGCAGAAATTGCTCTTTGGGTAGGAGGGTGGGCTAGTGGAAGGAGGGGTCAAGCCGTTTTTTTCCCGGGTGG
Organism: Anomaloglossus baeobatrachus; assembly: GCF_048569485.1. NCBI lineage: Eukaryota > Metazoa > Chordata > Amphibia > Anura > Aromobatidae > Anomaloglossus > Anomaloglossus baeobatrachus. The sequence goes on along the minus strand of NC_134354.1, from coordinate 420,517,546 downwards.
TAGGGGGATCACAGGACAAGGGATGCGGGGGGTGAGAAGGGTTCAGAGGGCAGGGTTTGGGGGCTGGGAAGTGAAGGGAAAAGATTAGGGTTTGGGGATGATGAAAGGGCTTTCTACAGGTAAGGATGGCAAAGGGTGGCAGTGACGGAAAGTCAGGCGACCTGTCCTGTCCGTCTTTTTGTATCATGAATTGGAAAGACTGCAAGGGGCAGGGGAGGTGCTTGTGCCCAAAAGGAGGAGTTATTCAGATTCATTGCAGTGGGCGGCGGCTGCAAAGCGCACCATTCTTCGTGTTTTTGCTGTGCAAAGCAGCCTTTTCAAGGGTTGGCTTGGGTGACAAAATGTCTTCTGTAGGCGTGGGTTTGTCTCCCTCTCACTCTCTCTCCCTAAGATGTGTCCGGCTGAGGCCAGGGTGCCACTCGAGGCCCAAACCAATTCTGGTTATCGCTTCTCGGCCTTTTGGCTAAGATCAAGTGTAGTACGGCCTTTTGGCTAAGATCAAGTGTAGTGTTGTTCGAAGAGGTGGTTTAAGCTCCAGGCCACCTTAGTACAATGATACAATGCACACTGGAAGATTGCGCTTGCTAGTACTCTGGGTGGATAGTATATTCATCTAGAGGAAAACATGGCCCTACCAGGATCGAGGCTATTAGACTGAGTAAGGGTGGGGGGCTATGGTACAACGTGCCCCAGGACTGACGACCCTGGAGTGAGTCTGAGCTTGCTGGCTTGGGACCCCGGCAAGCCTTGGGCTCTGTAGCACACCGTACCTTGCCTTTTCATACTTTTTGAGCATATTATCCTATCCCGGCCTTCTGGCTAGGAAGGGAAATTTTTATAATCCCGGTCGGAGGTCTGGTCAGCTTTGGGCTGAGAAACTAACACCCGGTTGGAGGTCTGGGTCAGCTTCGGCTGAGAAACCAACACCCGGTTGGAGGTCTGGGTCAGCTTCGGCTGAGAAACCAACACCCGGTTGGAGGTCCGGTTAGCCTTGGGCTGCGAAACCAACAACTAGTAGCTCTCTACTCCACTTGGGTAAGATGCCTGGGTGGACGCTGGGAGCAACGACAAGGCTCAACCAGGCTTCGGCTTGGGGGAGCACCGAAGATCCCTGACCCTTGCTGTGGCCTTCTGGCTCGGAGGGACGGGGTTGATTTTTGGGGACCCTCTCCTCACGGTGGGGTCCACACGAATCCTAGCCTTTGCACTGTTTTTGGTGTGACTTCGGTCATGCATTTTTTGTGGTGCTTTGGAAAGCTTCATTAAATCAAAAAATCTGTTCTTATCAGTTTAATATCTGATACGTCCCCTATCTGGGGACCATATATTAAATGGATTTTTAGAACAGGGAGATGGAAAAAGAGCTTGCTCTGTCCACTCCACGCATTGACCTGGTATTGCAGTACCTCCAGGACCGGTGCACCCCTTCTTAACCCAGTTTCCAAAAGCAGAACTCAATTCACCTGATTCATATTAGCCCGATTTAATGAATTGGAAGAAAGCATACGTCTTCATATGCACCTCAATTTGGCCCATTCACTTTTCACACTTCCTCCTTTTGTTTTTTATCTTTCACACTTTTTACTTTCTTTATTCATCCAAATAGCAAACTCATCACCACTCAACCTGACCAACTCGGCTATGTCCCGTGCTGCAGTATCTTGTCCTCTGTCTTATCTAGATCATTTGCAATTGAATGGAATAGATCCCTTTTGGACAAAGTGGATTCACCTGCTGCTGCAGTGACCACAGGTGTGATAAGATCTAGAATTGGCATCTGGTGCGATCTCTCCGCTTCCACTCCAAATAAAGTTACCTGTTTATTCCTATCATGCATTGGTTTTTGGTGTTTTCTTTGAGCAATGATGATGGCTTCAGTGATCTGTTGGCTCCCCCTCCTGGAGGAAGAGTTTGCTTGCTCTTGGACATTCTAAAAGAGAGGTCATGAGAGACATTTAGCTTCTGAGCACAATTGGGGACAGTCATGGGTGATGAATGATTTGCAACCTGCTGTGAAGCCTGATACCGCAATATAAGGAACGTCAAATACTAAGAATGGGCGGCCTATGAAAGAATTAGTACTTTCATTAAGTATACTTAAACGGCTAATTGGGAATAGACAAACTGTAAAAAGCCCTCTGAGAAAGCCCCTCTCTAACCTTTGTTAGTAAGCTTTTCTGTAGTCTGCCTGTTGATGTATTTTCCGTTTGAACAGTGCACAACATGAAGAGACGGAACACTGGCGGCTTGTCACAATGCCCCCCGCTGACATCACAATAGCGCTGCTGCCTAGAAAGCTAGCTGCGCAGCAGAAGTTTCTCTTTGGGTGGGAGGTGGGCTAGTGGAAGGAGGGGGCAAGCTTTTTTTTTTTTTTTTTTTTCCCGGGTGGTAGGGGGATGATAGGAGAAGGGATGCGGGTGGTGAGAAGGGTACAGAGGGCAGGGTTTGGGGGCTGGGAAGGAAAGGGAAAAGATTAGGGTTTGGGGATGATGAAAGGGCTTTCTACGGGTAAGGATGGCAAAGGGTGGCAGTGACGGGAAGTCAGGCGACCTGTCCTGTCCGTCTTTATGTATCATGAATTGGAAAGACTGCAAGGGGGAGGGGAGTTGCTTGCGCCCAAAAGGAGGAGTTATTCAGATTCATTGCAGTGGGCGGCGGCTGCAAAACGCACCATTCTTCTTGTTTTTGCTCTGCAAAGCAGCCTTTTCAAGGGTTGGCTTGGGTGACAAAATGTCTTCTGTAGGTGTGGGTTTGTCTCCCCTCACTCTCTCTCCCTAAGATGTGTCCGGCATAGGCCAGGGTGCCACTCGAGGCCCAAACCAATTCTGGTTATCGCTTCTCGGCCTTTTGGCTAAGATCAAGTGTAGTATCTGTTCTTATCAGTTTAATATCTGATACGTCCCCTATCTGGGGACCATATATTAAATGGATTTTTAGAACAGGGAGATGGAAAAAGAGCTTGCTCTGTCCACTCCACGCATTGACCTGGTATTGCAGTACCTCCAGGACCGGTGCACCCCTTCTTAACCCAGTTTCCAAAAGCAGAACTCAATTCACCTGATTCATATTAGCCCGATTTAATGAATTGGAAGAAAGCATACGTCTTCATATGCACCTCAATTTGGCCCATTCACTTTTCACACTTCCTCCTTTTGTTTTTTATCTTTCACACTTTTTACTTTCTTTATTCATCCAAATAGCAAACTCATCACCACTCAACCTGACCAACTCGGCTATGTCCCGTGCTGCAGTATCTTGTCCTCTGTCTTATCTAGATCATTTGCAATTGAATGGAATAGATCCCTTTTGGACAAAGTGGATTCACCTGCTGCTGCAGTGACCACAGGTGTGATAAGATCTAGAATTGGCATCTGGTGCGATCTCTCCGCTTCCACTCCAAATAAAGTTACCTGTTTATTCCTATCATGCATTGGTTTTTGGTGTTTTCTTTGAGCAATGATGATGGCTTCAGTGATCTGTTGGCTCCCCCTCCTGGAGGAAGAGTTTGCTTGCTCTTGGACATTCTAAAAGAGAGGTCATGAGAGACATTTAGCTTCTGAGCACAATTGGGGACAGTCATGGGTGATGAATGATTTGCAACCTGCTGTGAAGCCTGATACCGCAATATAAGGAACGTCAAATACTAAGAATGGGCGGCCTATGAAAGAATTAGTACTTTCATTAAGTATACTTAAACGGCTAATTGGGAATAGACAAACTGTAAAAAGCCCTCTGAGAAAGCCCCTCTCTAACCTTTGTTAGTAAGCTTTTCTGTAGTCTGCCTGTTGATGTATTTTCCGTTTGAACAGTGCACAACATGAAGAGACGGAACACTGGCGGCTTGTCACAATGCCCCCCGCTGACATCACAATAGCGCTGCTGCCTAGAAAGCTAGCTGCGCAGCAGAAGTTTCTCTTTGGGTGGGAGGTGGGCTAGTGGAAGGAGGGGGCAAGCTTTTTTTTTTTTTTTTTTTTCCCGGGTGGTAGGGGGATGATAGGAGAAGGGATGCGGGTGGTGAGAAGGGTACAGAGGGCAGGGTTTGGGGGCTGGGAAGGAAAGGGAAAAGATTAGGGTTTGGGGATGATGAAAGGGCTTTCTACGGGTAAGGATGGCAAAGGGTGGCAGTGACGGGAAGTCAGGCGACCTGTCCTGTCCGTCTTTATGTATCATGAATTGGAAAGACTGCAAGGGGGAGGGGAGTTGCTTGCGCCCAAAAGGAGGAGTTATTCAGATTCATTGCAGTGGGCGGCGGCTGCAAAACGCACCATTCTTCTTGTTTTTGCTCTGCAAAGCAGCCTTTTCAAGGGTTGGCTTGGGTGACAAAATGTCTTCTGTAGGTGTGGGTTTGTCTCCCCTCACTCTCTCTCCCTAAGATGTGTCCGGCATAGGCCAGGGTGCCACTCGAGGCCCAAACCAATTCTGGTTATCGCTTCTCGGCCTTTTGGCTAAGATCAAGTGTAGTATCTGTTCTTATCAGTTTAATATCTGATACGTCCCCTATCTGGGGACCATATATTAAATGGATTTTTAGAACAGGGAGATGGAAAAAGAGCTTGCTCTGTCCACTCCACGCATTGACCTGGTATTGCAGTACCTCCAGGACCGGTGCACCCCTTCTTAACCCAGTTTCCAAAAGCAGAACTCAATTCACCTGATTCATATTAGCCCGATTTAATGAATTGGAAGAAAGCATACGTCTTCATATGCACCTCAATTTGGCCCATTCACTTTTCACACTTCCTCCTTTTGTTTTTTATCTTTCACACTTTTTACTTTCTTTATTCATCCAAATAGCAAACTCATCACCACTCAACCTGACCAACTCGGCTATGTCCCGTGCTGCAGTATCTTGTCCTCTGTCTTATCTAGATCATTTGCAATTGAATGGAATAGATCCCTTTTGGACAAAGTGGATTCACCTGCTGCTGCAGTGACCACAGGTGTGATAAGATCTAGAATTGGCATCTGGTGCGATCTCTCCGCTTCCACTCCAAATAAAGTTACCTGTTTATTCCTATCATGCATTGGTTTTTGGTGTTTTCTTTGAGCAATGATGATGGCTTCAGTGATCTGTTGGCTCCCCCTCCTGGAGGAAGAGTTTGCTTGCTCTTGGACATTCTAAAAGAGAGGTCATGAGAGACATTTAGCTTCTGAGCACAATTGGGGACAGTCATGGGTGATGAATGATTTGCAACCTGCTGTGAAGCCTGATACCGCAATATAAGGAACGTCAAATACTAAGAATGGGCGGCCTATGAAAGAATTAGTACTTTCATTAAGTATACTTAAACGGCTAATTGGGAATAGACAAACTGTAAAAAGCCCTCTGAGAAAGCCCCTCTCTAACCTTTGTTAGTAAGCTTTTCTGTAGTCTGCCTGTTGATGTATTTTCCGTTTGAACAGTGCACAACATGAAGAGACGGAACACTGGCGGCTTGTCACAATGCCCCCCGCTGACATCACAATAGCGCTGCTGCCTAGAAAGCTAGCTGCGCAGCAGAGGTTTCTCTTTGGGTGGGAGGTGGGCTAGTGGAAGGAGGGGCAAGCTTTTTTTTTTTTTTTTTTTTCCCGGGTGGTAGGGGGATGATAGGAGAAGGGATGCGGGTGGTGAGAAGGGTACAGAGGGCAGGGTTTGGGGGCTGGGAAGGAAAGGGAAAAGATTAGGGTTTGGGGATGATGAAAGGGCTTTCTACGGGTAAGGATGGCAAAGGGTGGCAGTGACGGGAAGTCAGGCGACCTGTCCTGTCCGTCTTTATGTATCATGAATTGGAAAGACTGCAAGGGGGAGGGGAGTTGCTTGCGCCCAAAAGGAGGAGTTATTCAGATTCATTGCAGTGGGCGGCGGCTGCAAAACGCACCATTCTTCTTGTTTTTGCTCTGCAAAGCAGCCTTTTCAAGGGTTGGCTTGGGTGACAAAATGTCTTCTGTAGGTGTGGGTTTGTCTCCCCTCACTCTCTCTCCCTAAGATGTGTCCGGCATAGGCCAGGGTGCCACTCGAGGCCCAAACCAATTCTGGTTATCGCTTCTCGGCCTTTTGGCTAAGATCAAGTGTAGTATCTGTTCTTATGGACAGAGTAAAGCGGACGATCATGTACAAGGATCCTCGCAAGGGTGGGAAGGGCGTACCCGATATCCCCACCCTCCTGCGATCCTCCTTCGTATGTGACTGCGTTCGCCGATCTCTGCGAGTCAAGAGAGGTTCTGCGGGCAGGTCCATGTCTCGCTTCTTCCTGCTCCCCCTTTGGAGAAGGTTCGGCTGGGACAAGTGGGACAGCTCCTTCCCCTACAACTGGACGACGCCATGGTTCTACGGAGACGTTGTTCGGTTTGTGAGGGAACACCAACTGGAGGGACTCAAGCCTAATTTGTGGAAGCCAAAGACTATCCACAAACTCATCAGAGCCAAGGACGAAATGGAGAACATTCCAGGACTTCATCACGACACACTGGAGACTGTTTGGACCAACGTGTCATCGGCTGGATTGACCAACGGGCACAAGGACTTGTCATGGATGGCGATACAGGGCGGACTGCCCGTCCGGTCATTCATGCACGCCCGGAACCTGTGCAAAACCAGGTACTGCCCAAGGTGCCCCTTCGTGGAAGAAACATCGCTGCACGCCTTTTGGGACTGCCGTTTTGCACAGCGCCTGTTGGTTACCCTGGAGGATGACCTGAGGAACTCCGTCCCCAGAGGGAGCCTATCGTACCATTCCGTACTTTATGGACTCTTCCCTGGGACTCACACTGTCGGAGCCATCCAGGAGGCTTGGCGCCTTATGAACTGCTTTAAGGACGCTATTTGGGTCGCCAGGAACCGGCTCATCTTGAAGAGGGAGAGGATATCTATCCAGGACTGCCGCAGGCTGATCCACAGCCTGCTCAGAGACTATTCCATCATGGACAGTCCGGACGACAGCGCCGAGGAGGAGGTTTAACCCTCTTCCACGCCCCCTCCCTCCTTTTCCCGTTTATGTGCGTCCTTCAATAAAGCTTCGGGCCTGTGATTTCCCCACCCTATCCCCTTTTTCCCTACCCCCATCCCCCAATCGCCGGTTCGTCGTTATTTATTGTCTAACTTTTTCTTTCAGCTTGAGTGCTACGGATAGCATAGGAGCGTGATGTATAGTTTAGTGCGTCGTACTCTATTGCTATGTAAGAAAGATTGTATATTTCTGTGTGTACGGGGCTGCGGCACTGTACATGGTTTGTTACTTTTTTTGAGAAGTGCATGATAATAAAGATGCTGTTAAATCAAAAAATCTGTTCTTATCAGTTTAATATCTGATACGTCCCCTATCTGGGGACCATATATTAAATGGATTTTTAGAACAGGGAGATGGAAAAAGAGCTTGCTCTGTCCACTCCACGCATTGACCTGGTATTGCAGTACCTCCAGGACCGGTGCACCCCTTCTTAACCCAGTTTCCAAAAGCAGAACTCAATTCACCTGATTCATATTAGCCCGATTTAATGAATTGGAAGAAAGCATACGTCTTCATATGCACCTCAATTTGGCCCATTCACTTTTCACACTTCCTCCTTTTGTTTTTTATCTTTCACACTTTTTACTTTCTTTATTCATCCAAATAGCAAACTCATCACCACTCAACCTGACCAACTCGGCTATGTCCCGTGCTGCAGTATCTTGTCCTCTGTCTTATCTAGATCATTTGCAATTGAATGGAATAGATCCCTTTTGGACAAAGTGGATTCACCTGCTGCTGCAGTGACCACAGGTGTGATAAGATCTAGAATTGGCATCTGGTGCGATCTCTCCGCTTCCACTCCAAATAAAGTTACCTGTTTATTCCTATCATGCATTGGTTTTTGGTGTTTTCTTTGAGCAATGATGATGGCTTCAGTGATCTGTTGGCTCCCCCTCCTGGAGGAAGAGTTTGCTTGCTCTTGGACATTCTAAAAGAGAGGTCATGAGAGACATTTAGCTTCTGAGCACAATTGGGGACAGTCATGGGTGATGAATGATTTGCAACCTGCTGTGAAGCCTGATACCGCAATATAAGGAACGTCAAATACTAAGAATGGGCGGCCTATGAAAGAATTAGTACTTTCATTAAGTATACTTAAACGGCTAATTGGGAATAGACAAACTGTAAAAAGCCCTCTGAGAAAGCCCCTCTCTAACCTTTGTTAGTAAGCTTTTCTGTAGTCTGCCTGTTGATGTATTTTCGGTTTGAACAGTGCACAACATGAAGAGACGGAACACTGGCGGCTTGTCACAATGCCCCCCGCTGACATCACAATAGCGCTGCTGCCTAGAAAGCTAGCTGCGCAGCAGAAGTTTCTCTTTGGGTGGGAGGTGGGCTAGTGGAAGGAGGGGGCAAGCTTTTTTTTTTTTTTTTTTTTCCCGGGTGGTAGGGGGATGATAGGAGAAGGGATGCGGGTGGTGAGAAGGGTACAGAGGGCAGGGTTTGGGGGCTGGGAAGGAAAGGGAAAAGATTAGGGTTTGGGGATGATGAAAGGGCTTTCTACGGGTAAGGATGGCAAAGGGTGGCAGTGACGGGAAGTCAGGCGACCTGTCCTGTCCGTCTTTATGTATCATGAATTGGAAAGACTGCAAGGGGGAGGGGAGTTGCTTGCGCCCAAAAGGAGGAGTTATTCAGATTCATTGCAGTGGGCGGCGGCTGCAAAACGCACCAATCTTCTTGTTTTTGCTCTGCAAAGCAGCCTTTTCAAGGGTTGGCTTGGGTGACAAAATGTCTTCTGTAGGTGTGGGTTTGTCTCCCCTCACTCTCTCTCCCTAAGATGTGTCCGGCATAGGCCAGGGTGCCACTCGAGGCCCAAACCAATTCTGGTTATCGCTTCTCGGCCTTTTGGCTAAGATCAAGTGTAGTATCTGTTCTTATCAGTTTAATATCTGATACGTCCCCTATCTGGGGACCATATATTAAATGGATTTTTAGAACAGGGAGATGGAAAAAGAGCTTGCTCTGTCCACTCCACGCATTGACCTGGTATTGCAGTACCTCCAGGACCGGTGCACCCCTTCTTAACCCAGTTTCCAAAAGCAGAACTCAATTCACCTGATTCATATTAGCCCGATTTAATGAATTGGAAGAAAGCATACGTCTTCATATGCACCTCAATTTGGCCCATTCACTTTTCACACTTCCTCCTTTTGTTTTTTATCTTTCACACTTTTTACTTTCTTTATTCATCCAAATAGCAAACTCATCACCACTCAACCTGACCAACTCGGCTATGTCCCGTGCTGCAGTATCTTGTCCTCTGTCTTATCTAGATCATTTGCAATTGAATGGAATAGATCCCTTTTGGACAAAGTGGATTCACCTGCTGCTGCAGTGACCACAGGTGTGATAAGATCTAGAATTGGCATCTGGTGCGATCTCTCCGCTTCCACTCCAAATAAAGTTACCTGTTTATTCCTATCATGCATTGGTTTTTGGTGTTTTCTTTGAGCAATGATGATGGCTTCAGTGATCTGTTGGCTCCCCCTCCTGGAGGAAGAGTTTGCTTGCTCTTGGACATTCTAAAAGAGAGGTCATGAGAGACATTTAGCTTCTGAGCACAATTGGGGACAGTCATGGGTGATGAATGATTTGCAACCTGCTGTGAAGCCTGATACCGCAATATAAGGAACGTCAAATACTAAGAATGGGCGGCCTATGAAAGAATTAGTACTTTCATTAAGTATACTTAAACGGCTAATTGGGAATAGACAAACTGTAAAAAGCCCTCTGAGAAAGCCCCTCTCTAACCTTTGTTAGTAAGCTTTTCTGTAGTCTGCCTGTTGATGTATTTTCCGTTTGAACAGTGCACAACATGAAGAGACGGAACACTGGCGGCTTGTCACAATGCCCCCCGCTGACATCACAATAGCGCTGCTGCCTAGAAAGCTAGCTGCGCAGCAGAAGTTTCTCTTTGGGTGGGAGGTGGGCTAGTGGAAGGAGGGGGCAAGCTTTTTTTTTTTTTTTTTTTTCCCGGGTGGTAGGGGGATGATAGGAGAAGGGATGCGGGTGGTGAGAAGGGTACAGAGGGCAGGGTTTGGGGGCTGGGAAGGAAAGGGAAAAGATTAGGGTTTGGGGATGATGAAAGGGCTTTCTACGGGTAAGGATGGCAAAGGGTGGCAGTGACGGGAAGTCAGGCGACCTGTCCTGTCCGTCTTTATGTATCATGAATTGGAAAGACTGCAAGGGGGAGGGGAGTTGCTTGCGCCCAAAAGGAGGAGTTATTCAGATTCATTGCAGTGGGCGGCGGCTGCAAAACGCACCAATCTTCTTGTTTTTGCTCTGCAAAGCAGCCTTTTCAAGGGTTGGCTTGGGTGACAAAATGTCTTCTGTAGGTGTGGGTTTGTCTCCCCTCACTCTCTCTCCCTAAGATGTGTCCGGCATAGGCCAGGGTGCCACTCGAGGCCCAAACCAATTCTGGTTATCGCTTCTCGGCCTTTTGGCTAAGATCAAGTGTAGTATCTGTTCTTATCAGTTTAATATCTGATACGTCCCTTATCTGGGGACCATATATTAAATGGATTTTTAGAACAGGGAGATGGAAAAAGAGCTTGCTCTGTCCACTCCACGCATTGACCTGGTATTGCAGTACCTCCAGGACCGGTGCACCCCTTCTTAACCCAGTTTCCAAAAGCAGAACTCAATTCACCTGATTCATATTAGCCCGATTTAATGAATTGGAAGAAAGCATACGTCTTCATATGCACCTCAATTTGGCCCATTCACTTTTCACACTTCCTCCTTTTGTTTTTTATCTTTCACACTTTTTACTTTCTTTATTCATCCAAATAGCAAACTCATCACCACTCAACCTGACCAACTCGGCTATGTCCCGTGCTGCAGTATCTTGTCCTCTGTCTTATCTAGATCATTTGCAATTGAATGGAATAGATCCCTTTTGGACAAAGTGGATTCACCTGCTGCTGCAGTGACCACAGGTGTGATAAGATCTAGAATTGGCATCTGGTGCGATCTCTCCGCTTCCACTCCAAAGAAAGTTACCTGTTTATTCCTATCATGCATTGGTTTTTGGTGTTTTCTTTGAGCAATGATGATGGCTTCAGTGATCTGTTGGCTCCCCCTCCTGGAGGAAGAGTTTGCTTGCTCTTGGACATTCTAAAAGAGAGGTCATGAGAGACATTTAGCTTCTGAGCACAATTGGGGACAGTCATGGGTGATGAATGATTTGCAACCTGCTGTGAAGCCTGATACCGCAATATAAGGAACGTCAAATACTAAGAATGGGCGGCCTATGAAAGAATTAGTACTTTCATTAAGTATACTTAAACGGCTAATTGGGAATAGACAAACTGTAAAAAGCCCTCTGAGAAAGCCCCTCTCTAACCTTTGTTAGTAAGCTTTTCTGTAGTCTGCCTGTTGATGTATTTTCCGTTTGAACAGTGCACAACATGAAGAGACGGAACACTGGCGGCTTGTCACAATGCCCCCCGCTGACATCACAATAGCGCTGCTGCCTAGAAAGCTAGCTGCGCAGCAGAAGTTTCTCTTTGGGTGGGAGGTGGGCTAGTGGAAGGAGGGGGCAAGCTTTTTTTTTTTTTTTTTTTTCCCGGGTGGTAGGGGAATGATAGGAGAAGGGATGCGGGTGGTGAGAAGGGTACAGAGGGCAGGGTTTGGGGGCTGGGAAGGAAAGGGAAAAGATTAGGGTTTGGGGATGATGAAAGGGCTTTCTACGGGTAAGGATGGCAAAGGGTGGCAGTGACGGGAAGTCAGGTGACCTGTCCTGTCCGTCTTTATGTATCATGAATTGGAAAGACTGCAAGGGGGAGGGGAGTTGCTTGCGCCCAAAAGGAGGAGTTATTCAGATTCATTGCAGTGGGCGGCGGCTGCAAAACGCACCATTCTTCTTGTTTTTGCTCTGCAAAGCAGCCTTTTCAAGGGTTGGCTTGGGTGACAAAATGTCTTCTGTAGGTGTGGGTTTGTCTCCCCTCACTCTCTCTCCCTAAGATGTGTCCGGCATAGGCCAGGGTGCCACTCGAGGCCCAAACCAATTCTGGTTATCGCTTCTCGGCCTTTTGGCTAAGATCAAGTGTAGTATCTGTTCTTATCAGTTTAATATCTGATACGTCCCCTATCTGGGGACCATATATTAAATGGATTTTTAGAACAGGGAGATGGAAAAAGAGCTTGCTCTGTCCACTCCACGCATTGACCTGGTATTGCAGTACTCCAGGACCGGTGCACCCCTTCTTAACCCAGTTTCCAAAAGCAGAACTCAATTCACCTGATTCATATTAGCCCGATTTAATGAATTGGAAGAAAGCATACGTCTTCATATGCACCTCAATTTGGCCCATTCACTTTTCACACTTCCTCCTTTTGTTTTTTATCTTTCACACTTTTTACTTTCTTTATTCATCCAAATAGCAAACTCATCACCACTCAACCTGACCAACTCGGCTATGTCCCGTGCTGCAGTATCTTGTCCTCTGTCTTATCTAGATCATTTGCAATTGAATGGAATAGATCCCTTTTGGACAAAGTGGATTCACCTGCTGCTGCAGTGACCACAGGTGTGATAAGATCTAGAATTGGCATCTGGTGCGATCTCTCCGCTTCCACTCCAAAGAAAGTTACCTGTTTATTCCTATCATGCATTGGTTTTTGGTGTTTTCTTTGAGCAATGATGATGGCTTCAGTGATCTGTTGGCTCCCCCTCCTGGAGGAAGAGTTTGCTTGCTCTTGGACATTCTAAAAGAGAGGTCATGAGAGACATTTAGCTTCTGAGCACAATTGGGGACAGTCATGGGTGATGAATGATTTGCAACCTGCTGTGAAGCCTGATACCGCAATATAAGGAACGTCAAATACTAAGAATGGGCGGCCTATGAAAGAATTAGTACTTTCATTAAGTATACTTAAACGGCTAATTGGGAATAGACAAACTGTAAAAAGCCCTCTGAGAAAGCCCCCCTCTAACCTTTGATAGTAAGCTTTTCTGTAGTCTGCCTGTTGATGTATTTTCCGTTTGAACAGTGCACAACATGAAGAGACGGAACACTGGCGGCTTGTCACAATGCCCCCCGCTGACATCACAATAGCGCTGCTGCCTAGAAAGCTAGCTGCGCAGCAGAAGTTTCTCTTTGGGTGGGAGGTGGGCTAGTGGAAGGAGGGGGCAAGCTTTTTTTTTTTTTTTTTTCCCGGGTGGTAGGGGGATGATAGGAGAAGGGATGCGGGTGGTGAGAAGGGTACAGAGGGCAGGGTTTGGGGGCTGGGAAGGAAAGGGAAAAGATTAGGGTTTGGGGATGATGAAAGGGCTTTCTACGGGTAAGGATGGCAAAGGGTGGCAGTGACGGGAAGTCAGGCGACCTGTCCTGTCCGTCTTTATGTATCATGAATTGGAAAGACTGCAAGGGGGAGGGGAGTTGCTTGCGCCCAAAAGGAGGAGTTATTCAGATTCATTGCAGTGGGCGGCGGCTGCAAAACGCACCATTCTTCTTGTTTTTGCTCTGCAAAGCAGCCTTTTCAAGGGTTGGCTTGGGTGACAAAATGTCTTCTGTAGGTGTGGGTTTGTCTCCCCTCACTCTCTCTCCCTAAGATGTGTCCGGCATAGGCCAGGGTGCCACTCGAGGCCCAAACCAATTCTGGTTATCGCTTCTCGGCCTTTTGGCTAAGATCAAGTGTAGTATCTGTTCTTATCAGTTTAATATCTGATACGTCCCCTATCTGGGGACCATATATTAAATGGATTTTTAGAACAGGGAGATGGAAAAAGAGCTTGCTCTGTCCACTCCACGCATTGACCTGGTATTGCAGTACCTCCAGGACCGGTGCACCCCTTCTTAACCCAGTTTCCAAAAGCAGAACTCAATTCACCTGATTCATATTAGCCCGATTTAATGAATTGGAAGAAAGCATACGTCTTCATATGCACCTCAATTTGGCCCATTCACTTTTCACACTTCCTCCTTTTGTTTTTTATCTTTCACACTTTTTACTTTCTTTATTCATCCAAATAGCAAACTCATCACCACTCAACCTGACCAACTCGGCTATGTCCCGTGCTGCAGTATCTTGTCCTCTGTCTTATCTAGATCATTTGCAATTGAATGGAATAGATCCCTTTTGGACAAAGTGGATTCACCTGCTGCTGCAGTGACCACAGGTGTGATAAGATCTAGAATTGGCATCTGGTGCGATCTCTCCGCTTCCACTCCAAATAAAGTTACCTGTTTATTCCTATCATGCATTGGTTTTTGGTGTTTTCTTTGAGCAATGATGATGGCTTCAGTGATCTGTTGGCTCCCCCTCCTGGAGGAAGAGTTTGCTTGCTCTTGGACATTCTAAAAGAGAGGTCATGAGAGACATTTAGCTTCTGAGCACAATTGGGGACAGTCATGGGTGATGAATGATTTGCAACCTGCTGTGAAGCCTGATACCGCAATATAAGGAACGTCAAATACTAAGAATGGGCGGCCTATGAAAGAATTAGTACTTTCATTAAGTATACTTAAACGGCTAATTGGGAATAGACAAACTGTAAAAAGCCCTCTGAGAAAGCCCCTCTCTAACCTTTGTTAGTAAGCTTTTCTGTAGTCTGCCTGTTGATGTATTTTCCGTTTGAACAGTGCACAACATGAAGAGACGGAACACTGGCGGCTTGTCACAATGCCCCCCGCTGACATCACAATAGCGCTGCTGCCTAGAAAGCTAGCTGCGCAGCAGAAGTTTCTCTTTGGGTGGGAGGTGGGCTAGTGGAAGGAGGGGGCAAGCTTTTTTTTTTTTTTTTTTTTCCCGGGTGGTAGGGGGATGATAGGAGAAGGGATGCGGGTGGTGAGAAGGGTACAGAGGGCAGGGTTTGGGGGCTGGGAAGGAAAGGGAAAAGATTAGGGTTTGGGGATGATGAAAGGGCTTTCTACGGGTAAGGATGGCAAAGGGTGGCAGTGACGGGAAGGCAGGCGACCTGTCCTGTCCGTCTTTATGTATCATGAATTGGAAAGACTGCAAGGGGGAGGGGAGTTGCTTGCGCCCAAAAGGAGGAGTTATTCAGATTCATTGCAGTGGGCGGCGGCTGCAAAACGCACCATTCTTCTTGTTTTTGCTCTGCAAAGCAGCCTTTTCAAGGGTTGGCTTGGGTGACAAAATGTCTTCTGTAGGTGTGGGTTTGTCTCCCCTCACTCTCTCTCCCTAAGATGTGTCCGGCATAGGCCAGGGTGCCACTCGAGGCCCAAACCAATTCTGGTTATTGCTTCTCG
This sequence comes from Anomaloglossus baeobatrachus, assembly GCF_048569485.1. Lineage (NCBI taxonomy): Eukaryota > Metazoa > Chordata > Amphibia > Anura > Aromobatidae > Anomaloglossus > Anomaloglossus baeobatrachus. The sequence continues at coordinate 420,502,344 of NC_134354.1, read as the reverse complement.
GCCTTTTGGCTAAGATCAAGTGTAGTATCTGTTCTTATCAGTTTAATATCTGATACGTCCCCTATCTGGGGACCATATATTAAATGGATTTTTAGAACAGGGAGATGGAAAAAGAGCTTGCTCTGTCCACTCCACGCATTGACCTGGTATTGCAGTACCTCCAGGACCGGTGCACCCCTTCTTAACCCAGTTTCCAAAAGCAGAACTCAATTCACCTGATTCATATTAGCCCGATTTAATGAATTGGAAGAAAGCATACGTCTTCATATGCACCTCAATTTGGCCCATTCACTTTTCACACTTCCTCCTTTTGTTTTTTATCTTTCACACTTTTTACTTTCTTTATTCATCCAAATAGCAAACTCATCACCACTCAACCTGACCAACTCGGCTATGTCCCGTGCTGCAGTATCTTGTCCTCTGTCTTATCTAGATCATTTGCAATTGAATGGAATAGATCCCTTTTGGACAAAGTGGATTCACCTGCTGCTGCAGTGACCAGAGGTGTGATAAGATCTAGAATTGGCATCTGGTGCGATCTCTCCGCTTCCACTCCAAATAAAGTTACCTGTTTATTCCTATCATGCATTGGTTTTTGGTGTTTTCTTTGAGCAATGATGATGGCTTCAGTGATCTGTTGGCTCCCCCTCCTGGAGGAAGAGTTTGCTTGCTCTTGGACATTCTAAAAGAGAGGTCATGAGAGACATTTAGCTTCTGAGCACAATTGGGGACAGTCATGGGTGATGAATGATTTGCAACCTGCTGTGAAGCCTGATACCGCAATATAAGGAACGTCAAATACTAAGAATGGGCGGCCTATGAAAGAATTAGTACTTTCATTAAGTATACTTAAACGGCTAATTGGGAATAGACAAACTGTAAAAAGCCCTCTGAGAAAGCCCCTCTCTAACCTTTGTTAGTAAGCTTTTCTGTAGTCTGCCTGTTGATGTATTTTCCGTTTGAACAGTGCACAACATGAAGAGACGGAACACTGGCGGCTTGTCACAATGCCCCCCGCTGACATCACAATAGCGCTGCTGCCTAGAAAGCTAGCTGCGCAGCAGAAGTTTCTCTTTGGGGGGGAGGTGGGCTAGTGGAAGGAGGGGGCAAGCTTTTTTTTTTTTTTTTTTTTCCCGGGTGGTAGGGGGATGATAGGAGAAGGGATGCGGGTGGTGAGAAGGGTACAGAGGGCAGGGTTTGGGGGCTGGGAAGGAAAGGGAAAAGATTAGGGTTTGGGGATGATGAAAGGGCTTTCTACGGGTAAGGATGGCAAAGGGTGGCAGTGACGGGAAGTCAGGCGACCTGTCCTGTCCGTCTTTATGTATCATGAATTGGAAAGACTGCAAGGGGGAGGGGAGTTGCTTGCGCCCAAAAGGAGGAGTTATTCAGATTCATTGCAGTGGGCGGCGGCTGCAAAACGCACCATTCTTCTTGTTTTTGCTCTGCAAAGCAGCCTTTTCAAGGGTTGGCTTGGGTGACAAAATGTCTTCTGTAGGTGTGGGTTTGTCTCCCCTCACTCTCTCTCCCTAAGATGTGTCCGGCATAGGCCAGGGTGCCACTCGAGGCCCAAACCAATTCTGGTTATCGCTTCTCGGCCTTTTGGCTAAGATCAAGTGTAGTATCTGTGAGGCTCGGCAGATGCAATGCACACTGGAAGGTTGCGCTTGCTAGTACTCTTGATGTATAGTATATTCATCTAGAGGAAAACATGGCCCTACCAGGATCGAGGCTATTAGACTGAGTAAGTGTGGGGGCTATGGTGCAATGTGCCCCAGGACTGACGACCCTGGAGTGAGTCTGAGCTTGCTGGCTTGGGACCCCGGCGAGCCTTGGGCTCTGTAGCACACCGTACCTTGCCCTTTCATACTTTCTGAGCATATTGCTCTATCCCGGCCTTCTGGCTAGGAAGGGAAATTTTTATAATCATGGTCGGAGGTCCGTTCAGCTTTGGGCTGAGAAACCAACACCCGGTTGGAGGTCCGGGTCAGCTTCGGCTGAGAAACCAACACCCGGTTGGAGGTCTGGGTCAGCTTCGGCTGAGAAACCAACACCCGGTTGGAGGTCCGGGTCAGCTTCGGCTGAGAAACCAACACCCGGTTGGAGGTCCGGTTAGCCTTGGGCTGAGAAACCAACACCGGTTGACGGTCCGGGCAGTTTCGGCTGCGAAACCAACAACTAGTAGCTCTCTACTCCACTTGGGTAAGATGCCTGGGTGGACGCTGGGAGCAACGACAAGGCTCAACCAGGCTTCGGCTTGGGGGAGCACCGAAGATCCCTGACCCTTGCTGTGGCCTTCTGGCTCGGAGGGACGGGGTTGATTTTTGGGGACCCTCTCCTCACGGAGGGGTCCACACGAATCCTAGCCTTTGCACTGTTTTTGGTGTGACTTCGGTCATGCATTTTTTGCGGTGCTTTGGAAAGCTTCATTAAATCAAAAAATCTGTTCTTATCAGTTTAATATCTGATACGTCCCCTATCTGGGGACCATATATTAAATGGATTTTTAGAACAGGGAGATGGAAAAAGAGCTTGCTCTGTCCACTCCACGCATTGACCTGGTATTGCAGTACCTCCAGGACCGGTGCACCCCTTCTTAACCCAGTTTCCAAAAGCAGAACTCAATTCACCTGATTCATATTAGCCCGATTTAATGAATTGGAAGAAAGCATACGTCTTCATATGCACCTCAATTTGGCCCATTCACTTTTCACACTTCCTCCTTTTGTTTTTTATCTTTCACACTTTTTACTTTCTTTATTCATCCAAATAGCAAACTCATCACCACTCAACCTGACCAACTCGGCTATGTCCCGTGCTGCAGTATCTTGTCCTCTGTCTTATCTAGATCATTTGCAATTGAATGGAATAGATCCCTTTTGGACAAAGTGGATTCACCTGCTGCTGCAGTGACCAGAGGTGTGATAAGATCTAGAATTGGCATCTGGTGCGATCTCTCCGCTTCCACTCCAAATAAAGTTACCTGTTTATTCCTATCATGCATTGGTTTTTGGTGTTTTCTTTGAGCAATGATGATGGCTTCAGTGATCTGTTAGCTCCCCCTCCTGGAGGAAGAGTTTGCTTGCTCTTGGACATTCTAAAAGAGAGGTCATGAGAGACATTTAGCTTCTGAGCACAATTGGGGACAGTCATGGGTGATGAATGATTTGCAACCTGCTGTGAAGCCTGATACCGCAATATAAGGAACGTCAAATACTAAGAATGGGCGGCCTATGAAAGAATTAGTACTTTCATTAAGTATACTTAAACGGCTAATTGGGAATAGACAAACTGTAAAAAGCCCTCTGAGAAAGCCCCTCTCTAACCTTTGTTAGTAAGCTTTTCTGTAGTCTGCCTGTTGATGTATTTTCCGTTTGAACAGTGCACAACATGAAGAGACGGAACACTGGCGGCTTGTCACAATGCCCCCCGCTGACATCACAATAGCGCTGCTGCCTAGAAAGCTAGCTGCGCAGCAGAAGTTTCTCTTTGGGTGGGAGGTGGGCTAGTGGAAGGAGGGGGCAAGCTTTTTTTTTTTTTTTTCCCGGGTGGTAGGGGGATGATAGGAGAAGGGATGCGGGTGGTGAGAAGGGTACAGAGGGCAGGGTTTGGGGGCTGGGAAGGAAAGGGAAAAGATTAGGGTTTGGGGATGATGAAAGGGCTTTCTACGGGTAAGGATGGCAAAGGGTGGCAGTGACGGGAAGTCAGGCGACCTGTCCTGTCCGTCTTTATGTATCATGAATTGGAAAGACTGCAAGGGGGAGGGGAGTTGCTTGCGCCCAAAAGGAGGAGTTATTCAGATTCATTGCAGTGGGCGGCGGCTGCAAAACGCACCATTCTTCTTGTTTTTGCTCTGCAAAGCAGCCTTTTCAAGGGTTGGCTTGGGTGACAAAATGTCTTCTGTAGGTGTGGGTTTGTCTCCCCTCACTCTCTCTCCCTAAGATGTGTCCGGCATAGGCCAGGGTGCCACTCGAGGCCCAAACCAATTCTGGTTATCGCTTCTCGGCCTTTTGGCTAAGATCAAGTGTAGTATCTGTTCTTATCAGTTTAATATCTGATACGTCCCCTATCTGGGGACCATATATTAAATGGATTTTTAGAACAGGGAGATGGAAAAAGAGCTTGCTCTGTCCACTCCACGCATTGACCTGGTATTGCAGTATCTCCAGGACCGGTGCACCCCTTCTTAACCCAGTTTCCAAAAGCAGAACTCAATTCACCTGATTCATATTAGCCCGATTTAATGAATTGGAAGAAAGCATACGTCTTCATATGCACCTCAATTTGGCCCATTCACTTTTCACACTTCCTCCTTTTGTTTTTTATCTTTCACACTTTTTACTTTCTTTATTCATCCAAATAGCAAACTCATCACCACTCAACCTGACCAACTCGGCTATGTCCCGTACTGCAGTATCTTGTCCTCTGTCTTATCTAGATCATTTGCAATTGAATGGAATAGATCCCTTTTGGACAAAGTGGATTCACCTGCTGCTGCAGTGACCACAGGTGTGATAAGATCTAGAATTGGCATCTGGTGCGATCTCTCCGCTTCCACTCCAAATAAAGTTACCTGTTTATTCCTATCATGCATTGGTTTTTGGTGTTTTCTTTGAGCAATGATGATGGCTTCAGTGATCTGTTGGCTCCCCCTCCTGGAGGAAGAGTTTGCTTGCTCTTGGACATTCTAAAAGAGAGGTCATGAGAGACATTTAGCTTCTGAGCACAATTGGGGACAGTCATGGGTGATGAATGATTTGCAACCTGCTGTGAAGCCTGATACCGCAATATAAGGAACGTCAAATACTAAGAATGGGCGGCCTATGAAAGAATTAGTACTTTCATTAAGTATACTTAAACGGCTAATTGGGAATAGACAAACTGTAAAAAGCCCTCTGAGAAAGCCCCTCTCTAACCTTTGTTAGTAAGCTTTTCTGTAGTCTGCCTGTTGATGTATTTTCCGTTTGAACAGTGCACAACATGAAGAGACGGAACACTGGCGGCTTGTCACAATGCCCCCCGCTGACATCACAATAGCGCTGCTGCCTAGAAAGCTAGCTGCGCAGCAGAAGTTTCTCTTTGGGTGGGAGGTGGGCTAGTGGAAGGAGGGGGCAAGCTTTTTTTTTTTTTTTTTTTTCCCGGGTGGTAGGGGGATGATAGGAGAAGGGATGCGGGTGGTGAGAAGGGTACAGAGGGCAGGGTTTGGGGGCTGGGAAGGAAAGGGAAAAGATTAGGGTTTGGGGATGATGAAAGGGCTTTCTACGGGTAAGGATGGCAAAGGGTGGCAGTGACGGGAAGTCAGGCGACCTGTCCTGTCCGTCTTTATGTATCATGAATTGGAAAGACTGCAAGGGGGAGGGGAGTTGCTTGCGCCCAAAAGGAGGAGTTATTCAGATTCATTGCAGTGGGCGGCGGCTGCAAAACGCACCATTCTTCTTGTTTTTGCTCTGCAAAGCAGCCTTTTCAAGGGTTGGCTTGGGTGACAAAATGTCTTCTGTAGGTGTGGGTTTGTCTCCCCTCACTCTCTCTCCCTAAGATGTGTCCGGCATAGGCCAGGGTGCCACTCGAGGCCCAAACCAATTCTGGTTATCGCTTCTCGGCCTTTTGGCTAAGATCAAGTGTAGTATCTGTTCTTATCAGACGTCTCTGCACAGTGGTGAGGGAGCCATCCCACATCCTTAACGGCAACGGATTCTGGACGGGTAAGTGGTCAGTAACCGTTCGACTCTACAGGGAACCAGCATCCGAGGATGGTCTCCAGCACCTGCCCCCGACATTCTCTCTGGGAAACTCCTTTGGTCTCATCTACTACCCGGACATGCCACACAACTGCAGGAAATGTGGCGGGAAAGGGCATTCGATGAAGACCTGCAAGGAGGACGCCTGCAGGGTTTGCCGGGTGACAGGACACAGCTCCAAGGACTGCCCAAAGAAGAAGACTTGCAACCTATGTGGACAGGCGGACCACCTTTACAAGGACTGCCCACAGCGGGAGAAATCCTGGGCAAGGGTTGCCGCGGCGACCCAGTATCGGGTAGTCACAGCTTCGTCGACCAAGGCAGCTACGACCAAGGCCACAGAGGCCAAGGACAAGGCGGCCAAGAACCCAGCGACCGTGGCTCCAGCCGATGCCCCAGCAGCCACGGAGTCCAGGGAAAAGAAGGGTAAGAAAACTGTTGCCCCCTCCCTGGTCCCCCCCCCCTGTCACCCCTGTCCAAACCCCTCCCCCCCCGGCCAACCCTACTGAGGATTCCACCACCTCCACCTCATTTCCCTACTCCTCAGTTGGTCTCCTCACCCCCCCCCCAAAGCCCACTCTCCCTCCCCAGACCATGAGAGCAGAGGGCCTCAGCACTCTTGCACTTTTCACCGAGGAGGATTTTCCAGCTCTTGTCTCCTCAGGTACAGGCCAAAGGAAAAGGAAGGTGGAAGATAGTCCTGTCGCAGAACCTTCCAAGCTGTTCATTGTGGACCCCAATCCACCCCAGGAAGAGGAGGATGGCCTCCTCCCAGAACCGGACGTGTTGGAGCAGATGGTGGAGTCCCTTGTGGCCGAAGAAGAAATGGAGGAGTCGGAAGCCACTGAGGCACCATCCCTGCTTGATCAGCTAGCAGAAGAGGGTCTGCTGGAGATACCCTTACCAGCAGGTGCCAAAGAGGAAGAACCGCCCGACCGGAGTGGTAACTAAGGCACACCGCCTGCTCTAACTTTCTCTTTCCTCCAATGACTGCTAACATTAACATCTTTTCCATTAATGTTAGGAGCATCAGAGACAAGTTCCGACGACAGACAATTTTTGCGTTCCTTAACACTCAGTCTAGTGATGTATTTTTCCTGCAGGAATGCTCCCTTCCCTCCTCTAGGTCCTTCAACCATCTGGCCAGGGAGTGGACCCATGGCCCATCCTACTGGTCTGGCGGGGGCGACTGTAGGTCCGCGGGGGTCGCCGTGCTGATCAGGGGAAGCGCCTTCACATTGGACTCTGTTCAGGAAATCGTCTGCGGCAGGTTACTGCTCGTGGATGGCACCTGGGCGGGAGAACCTGTCAGGTTCATCAATGTGTATGCTTCTCCTGTGAAGAGCGATCGACTGGAGCTCCTCCAAGCCCTGCGCCCTCAGCTCGCTACCGCCAGGACGGTAGTGATGGCCGGGGATTTCAACTGCCCGATTGAGGAGGATGGACGCAGTTCTGGAACGGCTGCCAAGTTGGACGTCACATCCAAACTGCTCATTGAGATGGTGACCGAAGCCTCTCTTGTGGACGTGGTTGGCTCCATCGGACACGGATCCGTGAACTATTCATGGTGCCGATCCGATGGCTCGCTGCGTTCCAGGATTGACTTTGTGTTTACCTCTCGGGCGGTTGGGCGGAGTGGGCACTCGATGGTCCCCTGCTTCTTCTCTGACCACAGAGCCATTCACTTTCAAGGTGTGCTGGGCCATGGCTTCCCCATTGGCCCGGGCTCCTGGAAGCTGAACTGCTCTCTGCTGGAAAAGGGTGAGATTCTGGAGGAGCTTAGAGCTGCCTACTCCACGTGGCGGGCCTACAAGGCGGGCTTCCAGTCTGTTTCTGACTGGTGGGAATACGTTAAACTCGAGTTCCGTTTCTTCTTTCAGGCAAAGAGTCAACAACAGGCGTGTCTGAAGAGGAGGGACTTCAGGAGACTCCAGCGTGAGCTGCGTTCCCTGCAGGACCTTCTTCGATGCGGCTGGGACGTGAGAGAGGAGCTGGAGGAGACTAAGAGGAGCCTGAAAAGGCACTTCGAGGAGGAGTCCGAGCGAATTGTCTTCCGTTCCAAAGTGGAGAACCTGGAGAAGGGTGAGAAATGTAACTCATTCTTTTTCAGGAAACTCCACGCCGGTCACACGCCCATGAATGAACTACGAGACGAGAGTGGAAACATGCGACGCGGGAAAGAGAACGTGATGAAGGTCGTCAGCGACTTCTACAGCGAACTCTACGCCCGCAAGACTACTGACCCCGAGGCCGCCGATAAGTTCCTGTCAGGTATCACTAACCATCTTGACCCTGCAGACGCGGCGGCCATGGATGTTCCTCTGACGGTGGACGAGCTGCTCTCGGCCGCCAAATCCTTTAGTTCTGGCAGGACACCGGGCAGTGACGGCCTCCCAGCAGAGCTCTATGTAGCGCTGGGAGACCTAATCTGTCCGGACCTGTTAGGGCTGTATGAGGAGATGGTGGTGGAGGGCAGAATGCCTCCATCTCTGAGGGAAGGAATGGTCACGATCCTGTACAAGCGTAAAGGAGAGAGGTGCGACCTGAAGAATTGGCGTCCCATCACCCTTCTGAACGTCGACTACAAGATCCTGGCCAAGACGATGGCAACGAGATTGAAGACTGTTATCGGACGGATCATCCACCCGGATCAGACCTGCGGCATCCCCGGACGTCGCATCGCAGACAGCCTGGCTCTCATGCGGGACACGGTCGAGTACATCAAAGCCCGCCGGGTGCACGCAGCCCTGATCTCGTTGGATCAGGAAAAGGCCTTCGACCGTGTTTCCCATGAGTTCCTGGGCAAAGCTCTGCACAGGATAGGTTTGGGTAACATGTTTTGCTTGTATGTCCAACTAATGTATTTTGATATTCACAGCTCGGTGTTGGTGAACGGCTGGAAGACTGACCCCTTCCCGGTCCTCTCAGGGGTCAGACAAGGCTGTCCTCTGTCACCTCTTCTTTTTGTTTGTGTTATAGAACTCTTTGCAGAGGCTATCCGGCGGAATGGAGAGATCAGAGGGATCACCGCACCAGGACCAGAACGCTTCGAGGTCAAGTGCTCGCTCTACATGGACGACGTGACCGTCTTCTGCGCGGACCGGCGCTCAGTCGACACCCTCGTCCAGACCTGTGAGACCTTCGGACGGGCTTCGGGAGCCAAAGTCAACTGCGGGAAGTCGGAAGCCATGCTCTTCGGGGACTGGCAGCCGGCCTCTTCCGCCCCCTTCCCTTTCAGCATCCAGCCGGATTTCATCAAGGTTCTTGGAGTCTGGTTCGGGAAGGAAGGAGCAGCCCTCAAGTCCTGGGAGGAACGCTTGACCAAGATCACCCAACGGATCGGTCTGTGGAGCCTCAGACGCCTCACCTGTGAGGGCAAAGCACTGGTCCTGCGTAACGAGGTACTGCCCGTGCTGCAGTACACGGCCCAGGCCTGGCCCCCCCTTGCCACCGTGTGCAGGGCCATTACCAGGACGGTGTTTCGTTTTGTCTGGGGATCCAAGATGGACAGAGTAAAGCGGAGCATCATGTACAAGGATCCTCGCAAGGGTGGGAAGGGCGTACCCGATATCCCCACCCTCCTGCGATCCTCCTTCGTATGTGACTGCGTTCGCCGAACTCTGCGAGTCAAGAGAGGTTCCGCGGGTGGGTCCATGTCTCGCTTCTTCCTGCTGCCTCTTTGGAGACGGTTAGGCTGGGACAAGTGGGACAGCTCCTTCCCCTACAACTGGACGGCGCCATGGTTCTACGGAGACGTGGTTCGGTTTGTGAGGGAACACCAACTGGAGGGACTCAAGCTTGATTTGTGGAAGCCAAAGACTATCCACAAACTCATCAGAGCCAAGGACGAAATGGAGAACATTCCAGGACTTCATCACGACACACTGGAGACTGTTTGGACAAACGTGTCATCGGCTGGATTGACCAACGGGCACAAGGACTTGTCATGGATGGCGATACAGGGCGGACTACCCGTCCGGTCATTCATGCATGCCCGGAACCTGTGCAAAACCCGGTACTGCCCAAGGTGCCCCTTCGTGGAGGAAACATCGCTGCACGCCTTTTGGGACTGCCGTTTCGCACAGCGCCTGTTGGTTGCCCTGGAGGATGACCTGAGGAACTCCGTCCCCAGAGGGAGCCTATCGTACCATTCCGTACTTTATGGACTCTTCCCTGGGACTCACACCGTTGGAGCCATCCAGGAGGCTTGGCGCCTTATGAACTGCTTTAAGGACGCTATTTGGGTCGCCAGGAACCGGCTCATCTTGAAGAGGGAGAGGATGTCTATCCAGGATTGCCGCAGGCTGATCCACAGCCTGCTCAGAGACTATTCCATCATGGACAGTCCGGACGACAGCGCCGAGGAGGAGGTTTAGACCTCTTCCATGCCCCCTCCCTCCTTTTCCCGTTATGTGCGTCTTTCAATAAAGCTTCGGGCCTGTGATTTCCCCACCCTATCCCCCTTTTCCCCTACCCCCATCCCCCAATCACCGGTTCGTCGTTATTTATTGTCTAACTTTTTCTTTCAGCTTGAGTGTTATGGATAAGCATAGGAGTGTGATGTATAGTTTAGTGCGTCGTACTCTATGGCTATGTAAGAAGGATTGTATAGTTCTGTGTGTACGGGGCTGCGGCACTGTACACGGTTTGTTACCTTTTTGTGAGTAGTGCATGATAATAAAGATGCTGTTAAATCAAAAATCTGTTCTTATCAGTTTAATATCTGATACGTCCCCTATCTGGGGACCATATATTAAATGGATTTTTAGAACAGGGAGATGGAAAAAGAGCTTGCTCTGTCCACTCCACGCATTGACCTGGTATTGCAGTACCTCCAGGACCGGTGCACCCCTTCTTAACCCAGTTTCCAAAAGCAGAACTCAATTCACCTGATTCATATTAGCCCGATTTAATGAATTGGAAGAAAGCATACGTCTTCATATGCACCTCAATTTGGCCCATTCACTTTTCACACTTCCTCCTTTTGTTTTTTATCTTTCACACTTTTTACTTTCTTTATTCATCCAAATAGCAAACTCATCACCACTCAACCTGACCAACTCGGCTATGTCCCGTGCTGCAGTATCTTGTCCTCTGTCTTATCTAGATCATTTGCAATTGAATGGAATAGATCCCTTTTGGACAAAGTGGATTCACCTGCTGCTGCAGTGACCACAGGTGTGATAAGATCTAGAATTGGCATCTGGTGCGATCTCTCCGCTTCCACTCCAAATAAAGTTACCTGTTTATTCCTATCATGCATTGGTTTTTGGTGTTTTCTTTGAGCAATGATGATGGCTTCAGTGATCTGTTGGCTCCCCCTCCTGGAGGAAGAGTTTGCTTGCTCTTGGACATTCTAAAAGAGAGGTCATGAGAGACATTTAGCTTCTGAGCACAATTGGGGACAGTCATGGGTGATGAATGATTTGCAACCTGCTGTGAAGCCTGATACCGCAATATAAGGAACGTCAAATACTAAGAATGGGCGGCCTATGAAAGAATTAGTACTTTCATTAAGTATACTTAAACGGCTAATTGGGAATAGACAAACTGTAAAAAGCCCTCTGAGAAAGCCCCTCTCTAACCTTTGTTAGTAAGCTTTTCTGTAGTCTGCCTGTTGATGTATTTTCCGTTTGAACAGTGCACAACATGAAGAGACGGAACACTGGCGGCTTGTCACAATGCCCCCCGCTGACATCACAATAGCGCTGCTGCCTAGAAAGCTAGCTGCGCAGCAGAAGTTTCTCTTTGGGTGGGAGGTGGGCTAGTGGAAGGAGGGGGCAAGCTTTTTTTTTTTTTTTTTTTTTCCCGGGTGGTAGGGGGATGATAGGAGAAGGGATGCGGGTGGTGAGAAGGGTACAGAGGGCAGGGTTTGGGGGCTGGGAAGGAAAGGGAAAAGATTAGGGTTTGGGGATGATGAAAGGGCTTTCTACGGGTAAGGATGGCAAAGGGTGGCAGTGACGGGAAGTCAGGCGACCTGTCCTGTCCGTCTTTATGTATCATGAATTGGAAAGACTGCAAGGGGGAGGGGAGTTGCTTGCGCCCAAAAGGAGGAGTTATTCAGATTCATTGCAGTGGGCGGCGGCTGCAAAACGCACCATTCTTCTTGTTTTTGCTCTGCAAAGCAGCCTTTTCAAGGGTTGGCTTGGGTGACAAAATGTCTTCTGTAGGTGTGGGTTTGTCTCCCCTCACTCTCTCTCCCTAAGATGTGTCCGGCATAGGCCAGGGTGCCACTCGAGGCCCAAACCAATTCTGGTTATCGCTTCTCGGCCTTTTGGCTAAGATCAAGTGTAGTATCGTTCGAAAAGGTGGTTTAAGGCTCCGGCCACCTTAGTACAATGATGCAATGCACACTGGAAGGTTGCACTTGTTAGTACTTTGGGAGGATAGTATATCCATCTAGAGGAAACCATGGCCCTACCAGGATTGAGGCTATTAGACTGAGTAAGTGTGGGGGTTATGGTGCAATGTGCCCCAGGAATGGACACCCTGGAGGGAGTCTGAACTTGCTAGGTTGGGACCCTGGTAAGCCTCAGACTCTGTCGCACGCCGCGCCTTGCCTATTCATACTTTCCAAGCATATTGCCCTATCCTGGCCTTCTGGCTAAGAAGGGAAATTTTTATAATCCCGGTCGGAGGTCCGGTCAGCTTTGGGCTGAGAAACCAACACCCGGTTGGAGGTCCGGGTCAGCTTTGGCTGAGAAACCAACACCCGGTTGGAGGTCCGGTTAGCCTTGGGCTGAGAAACCAACACCCGGTTGGAGGTCCGGTCAGCCTTGGGCTGAGAAACCAACACCCGGTTGGAGGTCCGGTCAGCCTTGGGCTGAGAAACTAACACCGGTTGACGGTCCGGGCAGTCTCGGCTGCGAAACCAACGACTAGTAGCTCCCTACTCCACTTGGGTAAGATGCCTCGGTGGACGCTGGGAGCAACAACAAGGCTCAACCAGGCTTCGGCTTGGGGGAGCACCGAAGATCCCTGACCCTTGCTGTGGCCTTCTGGCTCGGAGGGACGGGGTTGATTTTTGGGGATCCTCTTCTCACGGAGGGGTCCACACGAATCCTAGCCTTTGCACTGTTTTTGGTGTGACTTCGGTCATGCATTTTTGCGGTGCTTTGGAAAGCTTCATTAAATCAAATCTGTTCTTATCAGTTTAATATCTGATACGTCCCCTATCTGGGGACCATATATTAAATGGATTTTTAGAACAGGGAGATGGAAAAAGAGCTTGCTCTGTCCACTCCACGCATTGACCTGGTATTGCAGTACCTCCAGGACCGGTGCACCCCTTCTTAACCCAGTTTCCAAAAGCAGAACTCAATTCACCTGATTCATATTAGCCCGATTTAATGAATTGGAAGAAAGCATACGTCTTCATATGCACCTCAATTTGGCCCATTCACTTTTCACACTTCCTCCTTTTGTTTTTTATCTTTCACACTTTTTACTTTCTTTATTCATCCAAATAGCAAACTCATCACCACTCAACCTGACCAACTCGGCTATGTCCCGTGCTGCAGTATCTTGTCCTCTGTCTTATCTAGATCATTTGCAATTGAATGGAATAGATCCCTTTTGGACAAAGTGGATTCACCTGCTGCTGCAGTGACCACAGGTGTGATAAGATCTAGAATTGGCATCTGGTGCGATCTCTCCGCTTCCACTCCAAATAAAGTTACCTGTTTATTCCTATCATGCATTGGTTTTTGGTGTTTTCTTTGAGCAATGATGATGGCTTCAGTGATCTGTTGGCTCCCCCTCCTGGAGGAAGAGTTTGCTTGCTCTTGGACATTCTAAAAGAGAGGTCATGAGAGACATTTAGCTTCTGAGCACAATTGGGGACAGTCATGGGTGATGAATGATTTGCAACCTGCTGTGAAGCCTGATACCGCAATATAAGGAACGTCAAATACTAAGAATGGGCGGCCTATGAAAGAATTAGTACTTTCATTAAGTATACTTAAACGGCTAATTGGGAATAGACAAACTGTAAAAAGCCCTCTGAGAAAGCCCCTCTCTAACCTTTGTTAGTAAGCTTTTCTGTAGTCTGCCTGTTGATGTATTTTCCGTTTGAACAGTGCACAACATGAAGAGACGGAACACTGGCGGCTTGTCACAATGCCCCCCGCTGACATCACAATAGCGCTGCTGCCTAGAAAGGCTAGCTGCGCAGCAGAAGTTTCTCTTTGGGTGGGAGGTGGGCTAGTGGAAGGAGGGGGCAAGCTTTTTTTTTTTTTTTTTTTTTTCCCGGGTGGTAGGGGGATGATAGGAGAAGGGATGCGGGTGGTGAGAAGGGTACAGAGGGCAGGGTTTGGGGGCTGGGAAGGAAAGGGAAAAGATTTGGGTTTGGGGATGATGAAAGGGCTTTCTACGGGTAAGGATGGCAAAGGGTGGCAGTGACGGGAAGTCAGGCGACCTGTCCTGTCCGTCTTTATGTATCATGAATTGGAAAGACTGCAAGGGGGAGGGGAGTTGCTTGCGCCCAAAAGGAGGAGTTATTCAGATTCATTGCAGTGGGCGGCGGCTGCAAAACGCACCATTCTTCTTGTTTTTGCTCTGCAAAGCAGCCTTTTCAAGGGTTGGCTTGGGTGACAAAATGTCTTCTGTAGGTGTGGGTTTGTCTCCCCTCACTCTCTCTCCCTAAGATGTGTCCGGCATAGGCCAGGGTGCCACTCGAGGCCCAAACCAATTCTGGTTATCGCTTCTCGGCCTTTTGGCTAAGATCAAGTATAGTATCGTTCGAAGAGGTGCTTTAAGGCTCCGGCCACCTTAGTACAATGCTGCAATGCACACTGGAAGGTTGCACTTGTTAGTACTTTGGGAGGATAGTATATCCATCTAGAGGAAACCATGGCCCTACCAGGATTGAGGCTATTAGACTGAGTAAGTGTGGGGGTTATGGTGCAATGTGCCCCAGGAATGGACACCCTGGAGGGAGTCTGAACTTGCTAGGTTGGGACCCTGGTAAGCCTCAGACTCTGTCGCACGCCGCGCCTTGCCTATTCATACTTTCCAAGCATATTGCCCTATCCTGGCCTTCTGGCTAAGAAGGGAAATTTTTATAATCCCGGTCGGAGGTCCGGTCAGCTTTGGGCTGAGAAACCAACACCCGGTTGGAGGTCCGGGGTCAGCTTTGGCTGAGAAACCAACACCCGGTTGGAGGTCCGGTTAGCCTTGGGCTGAGAAACCAACACCCGGTTGGAGGTCCGGTCAGCCTTGGGCTGAGAAACCAACACCCGGTTGGAGGTCCGGTCAGCCTTGGGCTGAGAAACCAACACCGGTTGACGGTCCGGGCAGTCTCGGCTGCGAAACCAATGACTAGTAGCTCCCTACTCCACTTGGGTAAGATGCCTCGGTGGACGCTGGGAGCAACAACAAGGCTCAACCAGGCTTCAGCTTGGGGGAGCACCGAAGATCCCTGACCCTCGCTGTGGCCTTCTGGCTCGGAGGGACGGGGTTGATTTTTGGGGATCCTCTTCTCACGGAGGGGTCCACACGAATCCTAGCCTTTGCACTGTTTTTGGTGTGACTTCGGTCATGCATTTTTGCGGTGCTTTGGAAAGCTTCATTAAATCAAAAATCTGTTCTTATCAGTTTAATATCTGATACGTCCCCTATCTGGGGACCATATATTAAATGGATTTTTAGAACAGGGAGATGGAAAAAGAGCTTGCTCTGTCCACTCCACGCATTGACCTGGTATTGCAGTACCTCCAGGACCGGTGCACCCCTTCTTAACCCAGTTTCCAAAAGCAGAACTCAATTCACCTGATTCATATTAGCCCGATTTAATGAATTGGAAGAAAGCATACGTCTTCATATGCACCTCAATTTGGCCCATTCACTTTTCACACTTCCTCCTTTTGTTTTTTATCTTTCACACTTTTTACTTTCTTTATTCATCCAAATAGCAAACTCATCACCACTCAACCTGACCAACTCGGCTATGTCCCGTGCTGCAGTATCTTGTCCTCTGTCTTATCTAGATCATTTGCAATTGAATGGAATAGATCCCTTTTGGACAAAGTGGATTCACCTGCTGCTGCAGTGACCACAGGTGTGATAAGATCTAGAATTGGCATCTGGTGCGATCTCTCCGCTTCCACTCCAAATAAAGTTACCTGTTTATTCCTATCATGCATTGGTTTTTGGTGTTTTCTTTGAGCAATGATGATGGCTTCAGTGATCTGTTGGCTCCCCCTCCTGGAGGAAGAGTTTGCTTGCTCTTGGACATTCTAAAAGAGAGGTCATGAGAGACATTTAGCTTCTGAGCACAATTGGGGACAGTCATGGGTGATGAATGATTTGCAACCTGCTGTGAAGCCTGATACCGCAATATAAGGAACGTCAAATACTAAGAATGGGCGGCCTATGAAAGAATTAGTACTTTCATTAAGTATACTTAAACGGCTAATTGGGAATAGACAAACTGTAAAAAGCCCTCTGAGAAAGCCCCTCTCTAACCTTTGTTAGTAAGCTTTTCTGTAGTCTGCCTGTTGATGAATTTTCCGTTTGAACAGTGCACAACATGAAGAGACGGAACACTGGCGGCTTGTCACAATGCCCCCCGCTGACATCACAATAGCGCTGCTGCCTAGAAAGCTAGCTGCGCAGCAGAAGTTTCTCTTTGGGTGGGAGGTGGGCTAGTGGAAGGAGGGGGCAAGCTTTTTTTTTTTTTTTTTTTTCCCGGGTGGTAGGGGGATGATAGGAGAAGGGATGCGGGTGGTGAGAAGGGTACAGAGGGCAGGGTTTGGGGGCTGGGAAGGAAAGGGAAAAGATTAGGGTTTGGGGATGATGAAAGGGCTTTCTACGGGTAAGGATGGCAAAGGGTGGCAGTGACGGGAAGTCAGGCGACCTGTCCTGTCCGTCTTTATGTATCATGAATTGGAAAGACTGCAAGGGGGAGGGGAGTTGCTTGCGCCCAAAAGGAGGAGTTATTCAGATTCATTGCAGTGGGCGGCGGCTGCAAAACGCACCATTCTTCTTGTTTTTGCTCTGCAAAGCAGCCTTTTCAAGGGTTGGCTTGGGTGACAAAATGTCTTCTGTAGGTGTGGGTTTGTCTCCCCTCACTCTCTCTCCCTAAGATGTGTCCGGCATAGGCCAGGGTGCCACTCGAGGCCCAAACCAATTCTGGTTATCGCTTCTCGGCCTTTTGGCTAGGATCAAGTGCTTTTCAGGCAGGAGATCCTAGTTGACGGGCACTCGGGTACCCCTCTCCTTGGCCTGGCAGGATCGTCCACTTCGGTGGGCTTCACCTGCCTGCTGCTTTTGGGGAGAGGGATTAGTCCCAGGGTAACGGGTTGCGATCCCCCCCAGCGCTCAGGTGTTCTCTGTACAGAACTCTGGGTGCGCAGGTTGCAAGTGGCGGCAATTTGCATTTGTTGCGTTTTTCCATGGAGGTTGACCCCAACCTCGTGCCTCCCTTTGCGAGGCTGAAAAATACCGTCCGGGTCCACTTTACGGATGGTGGTTCCGATTCTAGGAATTTGGGGTATGTAGTCCAGGACGTGCTCGAGAAACTTCTCCATGTGAGGAAGGAAGAAATTTTGTCCATCCAGGACTACCCCAGACGTGGAGACTATGATGTTACGTTCACAGGAGAAGGGATTTTCAGAGATGTATTGAACAGGGTAAGACAGGTTGAAGATGATCCAGTGTTAAATGGGATCCAGGTTATCGAGCACGTCCTGGATGAGGTAAAAATGGTTGTTGTAAAAATATTCTCACCTTTTGTTACTGCTCCTGAAATCATGTCTTTTTTAGCTATTTATTTCAAGAGTGTTAAGTGTATTGGTAAGATTTTAAATGAATTTAATATATGGACATCTAAATGGAAATTTTTAGTCAAATGTGTAAGGAATCCTTATGTACCGGGTGGGGTGCAGCTCCCACCCGCCCGGTTCAAGATAGGACAAACAAATGGGGATTTTTATTTTTCTGGTATGCCCGCTTATTGTAGGATCTGTGGAAAATATGGCCATGCTAAAGAGCATTGTAAGTCAACATGTAGGAATTGTGCTGCTCAGGATCATGAAACAAAAGATTGTAAAAAGGAAAAGAAATGCAGTTTTTGTCAGACCCCTGGTCATTTTTATTTTTCATGTCCTCACAGGTTCCGGGAGGAGGAGCAGAGGGGAAAGCCCAACACATCCGGACAGGAGCCATCAGATCGGACCACCCATCAGGAGGAGGAACAACAACCCGGAGCCTCAGGAGGTGGCGAGAGTGTGCCACCTGACGGTGGCTCCTCCGAGGCTGTGACGGGTAAAAAATCTGACCACAAGAGCTGGCTACATGACCACAGGGAAGGCAAAAGGAGGGCTGAGAAAGATCAAAAAGGTACCGTCGGTAAGACCAAGAGGGAGCGACAAAAGGTCGACACCGAGTCCCACACGCAGTCTGGGTCTCCTAATACCGAGGGTGGTGACTGGTCAGTGGTTTCCCGAAAAAAGAAGAAAGATAGTTCTGTGGGGGCAGTTTGTGGGGAACAGATGGACACGTCTCCGGAAGGGGTTGTGGACGCTGGGCCCCCTCCTGGGGTCCTGGACCCTGTCCCTTCGGGTGGGGTTCGGGACCTTGCTGCCTCCGGGGACTCAGAGGCTCTGCCATGTGCACAACCCCCCACTGTAAGACGACCTTCCTTAGGTCAGGGGGGTGTGGCGGAGCCTCAAGGGGACCCACCTGATACAGACCTAAACGATCAGCCAATGGAGACCCAGCGCGTGGTGCCTGTCAGCCCTCCGAGCTACGCCGATGTAGTGTCGGGTTCTTTTCCAAGTGGTAGTCTTTCCTCCTCCACGGAGTCGCTCATTACGGTCGGATCGATTGAGAGCGAGAGCGCAAATTCGGTGGTCTGATCGGGCTCCTCGGATAGGTAAACTTCTTGCTCTTACTAACCCACTAACCTTTTTTTTATGATGGCAGAGCTGAAAGGTATTTCTCTTAATGTAAGAGGCATAAAAACTAAAATAAGAAGAACCGCCCTTTTAAATTTTTTAACATGCCTTACTGCATCAGTGTTCTTTTTACAGGAGTGTAACATCCCAAATAAGATGTCTTATCAAAAATATAAGGAAGAGTGGAAACATGGGCCATCCGTCTGGTCAGGGTCTAATGCCATAGGATCAGCAGGGGTCGCTATACTTTTTAAAGGGGATGTTTTAATTGATTTTATCCAGGAAATTTTACCAGGTCGCATTTTATTGGTTAAAGCTTTTATACATGGTAAAAGATGGCAGTTTTTAAATTTTTATGGGTCACCTGATAAAAATGAGAGAACTGAAATGTTAGAGCTTTTACCTTTATTTATTAATAATTCTGAACCTTTTATTTTGGCAGGCGATTTTAATTGTGTTTTAAAAGGTGAAAACCGGCGTTCCAGTTCTGTAAGTAGAAATTATGACAAAACCTCGGGAATACTAAGTAACATCATAAAAGACGCCAGATTAATTGATGTATATAAAGAGTGTAATAGAGGTAGCCCGGAGGACGCCGGTTTCACCTGGAGCAATGCTATTTGTAGCTCAAGGATAGATTTTATCTTTGGTTCAGACAAAATAATACCTACGAAATGTGAAGTTTTAACCAATATTTTTTCAGATCACAAACTTTTATCTTTTAGTGTCAAAACAAATGAAAACAAGAAGTGTGGTAAGAAAACTTGGAAAATGAATGTGTCCCTTTTAAATGACCCACAGATTTTATCAGATTTTATTACATTTTATCAAAAATGTAGGAGGGATAAAAGCCCTAATCTTTCTATAAGTGCATGGTGGGAGAGGATGAAGGTAAAAATAAGAGATTTTTTTATTAAAAAAAGTATACATAAAGCCAAAGAAAGATATGAGGTGTATAAAGCCCTAAATACCCGGTTACAGACATTGATTAAATTTAAAGATAATGGTTTGGAGGTGGATAATGATATTTTAAAATTAAAAGAGGAAATAGCAAAATGGATAGAGCAAAAAGGTAAAGAAATTATTTTCCGCTCCAGAGTCAAAAATATAGAAAAAGATGAAAAATGCTCCCGTTATTTCTTCATGAAAAATAAAAAGGAAAAGGTAATATTTGATAATATTGATGGGGAAAAGAATATAACAACTATGTTGGGAAAAGTGGAGGAATATTTTACTAATCTTTTTAATGAGAAAACAGTTGATCAAAATTTACTGAATGATTCATTAGAAGAACTAAACTGTGTTTTAGACCCGACCTCCCAAGAGTTTTTATCCCAAGTTTTAACCCATCAAGAGATTTTAGAAACTATTAAGAGTTTTAAAAGCGGTAAAGTTCCTGGTCCTGATGGCATCCCCATAGAGTTTTATGTGAGTTTTTATGACATTTTAAAAGATGATTTGTTTTCTCTTTTTACTGAGGTTTTTAACAATAAGATTTTACTTAATTCATGGAAGAAAGGAGAAGTCTCATTGTTATTCAAAAAAGGTGACAAATCAAAGCTGGAGAATTGGAGGCCCATTACCCTTCTAAACTGTGATTATAAAATAATGGCCAAAATCTGTGCAAATCGACTTAAAACGGTAATTAGCAAAATTGTGCATTCAAACCAAGTATGCGGAGTGCCAGGAAGGAGTATATGGGATAACCTGAATCTAGTAAAAGATTGTATGGAGGATGTCAAGAGCAGAAAAGGGAAAATGGCGATTTTATCAATTGATTTTGAAAAAGCATTTGATCGTGTCTCACATTTTTACCTTTTTAAAGTTTTAGAAAAGATGGGCATACCAGACGGGTTTTTATTATCTCTTAAGGCGTTTTATACTGATTGCACAAGTAAGATTTTAGTAAATGGTTTTAAGTCACAGGATGTGCTTTTAAAATCAGGGGTGAAGCAGGGGTGCCCCTTGTCCCCACTACTTTTTATCTGTGCACTTGAACCCTTACTGTGTGCTATACGGCGAGATGAGAGGATCCGTGGTGTACCTCTACCTGGGGGCAAAGGAGTGGAGGCCAAGGTAGTAGGTTACATGGATGACGTGGCATTCCTCTGTCGTGACGCCCCTTCGCTGACAAGAGCTATTGATCGTATTCAACCCTTTTGTTTGTCCTCAGGTTTTAAGATAAATTTTAATAAATGTAATATTTTAAATGTGGGGGGAATGCTTTTAACTGATGTTTCCATTGCTGTAACTGAGTCCCTTACTATTTTAGGTGTAACATTCAGTGAGCAAAATGATGGTGGTAGTAGTTGGGACTCAGTTGCTCAGAAAGTTAATATGAAAATATGCATGTGGAACATGAGAAAACTGACAATGGAGGGTAAAGTATTGATTTTAAAAATGGTGATTTTACCCCTTTTATTGTATCTCAGTCTTGTTTTCCCCCCACCTGTGAATGTTTTAAAGAAAATTACTAAAAATTGTTTTACCTTTTTCTGGGGCTCTAAAATGGAGAAGCTGAAAAGAGAGATTGTCATAAAACAAAAGACAAATGGTGGTAAAGATTTTCCTGATTTTAATAGGTTTCTTTTAATCCATTTTTTCTGTTACTGTTTTAATGCCATTTTTAAAGATCACTATTGGTCCTATTTTATGCGTTTTAACACAGGTTTTTTTATGAGAAAGTTTGGATGGTTTGAAATTGTTTTATCTCTCCCCCATGCTTTTAACCTGCCAGCGCATTATGAGATTTTAAGGAAAATAGTGTCTGATTTTAGCCTAAGTAAGAAAAAAGTAGAGGAATTAACTAATAGTAAGAAACTAATAAAGGAACTACGTAATGATGAGGCAATATGCAGTATTAACAGATTTGATGATGATAAAAGTAAATGTATTTGGAAATTAATTAGTGTCTTTTATCTTTTTAATGAACAGAGAGATCTGGCTTGGAGCTGTGCGCACCAGTGTCTTCCTTGCCGGGCATTCCAGTATAGAAGAGGATTTGTGAGGTCTGCCATCTGCCCAAGATCCGGATGCCAAGAACAAGAGACTGTAAAGCATATATTATGGACTTGTTGGTTTGCAAAACGGTTCTGGAGAAGACTTTGCCCCCTGTTGGAAAAGATGGCAGGCCTCAAGGACTTGGACTATCATGCCATATTGTACGGACTTGTGGAATGCCCAACACCGGACCAAAAAATAATGGCTTGGAAGACACTGAACTGTGCCAAGTCAGCTCTCTGGAAAGCACGGAACATTGCTATTTTTAAACAAGATATTTTATCAGTGAATGATGTTTTAAAATTATGTATTAGCGAAATGTATATTTATTTTTTAATTGACAAGAAAAAGGACGTAACTGTGTCCAAAAAATGGCTTGCCAGCCAATGGAATTCTTTCATTTAAATGTTTGTACATGTTTTATTGCTTTTACATATATGTTATTATAAATTTCATTCGCTGTAAATCTTGTTAAATTTTAAAATAAACTGGTTTTACCCCTATGAGGGGGTAGCCAAATTAAAAAAAATCTGTTCTTATCAGTTTAATATCTGATACGTCCCCTATCTGGGGACCATATATTAAATGGATTTTTAGAACAGGGAGATGGAAAAAGAGCTTGCTCTGTCCACTCCACGCATTGACCTGGTATTGCAGTACCTCCAGGACCGGTGCACCCCTTCTTAACCCAGTTTCCAAAAGCAGAACTCAATTCACCTGATTCATATTAGCCCGATTTAATGAATTGGAAGAAAGCATACGTCTTCATATGCACCTCAATTTGGCCCATTCACTTTTCACACTTCCTCCTTTTGTTTTTTATCTTTCACACTTTTTACTTTCTTTATTCATCCAAATAGCAAACTCATCACCACTCAACCTGACCAACTCGGCTATGTCCCGTGCTGCAGTATCTTGTCCTCTGTCTTATCTAGATCATTTGCAATTGAATGGAATAGATCCCTTTTGGACAAAGTGGATTCACCTGCTGCTGCAGTGACCACAGGTGTGATAAGATCTAGAATTGGCATCTGGTGCGATCTCTCCGCTTCCACTCCAAATAAAGTTACCTGTTTATTCCTATCATGCATTGGTTTTTGGTGTTTTCTTTGAGCAATGATGATGGCTTCAGTGATCTGTTGGCTCCCCCTCCTGGAGGAAGAGTTTGCTTGCTCTTGGACATTCTAAAAGAGAGGTCATGAGAGACATTTAGCTTCTGAGCACAATTGGGGACAGTCATGGGTGATGAATGATTTGCAACCTGCTGTGAAGCCTGATACCGCAATATAAGGAACGTCAAATACTAAGAATGGGCGGCCTATGAAAGAATTAGTACTTTCATTAAGTATACTTAAACGGCTAATTGGGAATAGACAAACTGTAAAAAGCCCTCTGAGAAAGCCCCTCTCTAACCTTTGTTAGTAAGCTTTTCTGTAGTCTGCCTGTTGATGTATTTTCCGTTTGAACAGTGCACAACATGAAGAGACGGAACACTGGCGGCTTGTCACAATGCCCCCCGCTGACATCACAATAGCGCTGCTGCCTAGAAAGCTAGCTGCGCAGCAGAAGTTTCTCTTTGGGTGGGAGGTGGGCTAGTGGAAGGAGGGGGCAAGCTTTTTTTTTTTTTTTTTTTTCCCGGGTGGTAGGGGGATGATAGGAGAAGGGATGCGGGTGGTGAGAAGGGTACAGAGGGCAGGGTTTGGGGGCTGGGAAGGAAAGGGAAAAGATTAGGGTTTGGGGATGATGAAAGGGCTTTCTACGGGTAAGGATGGCAAAGGGTGGCAGTGACGGGAAGTCAGGCGACCTGTCCTGTCCGTCTTTATGTATCATGAATTGGAAAGACTGCAAGGGGGAGGGGAGTTGCTTGCGCCCAAAAGGAGGAGTTATTCAGATTCATTGCAGTGGGCGGCGGCTGCAAAACGCACCATTCTTCTTGTTTTTGCTCTGCAAAGCAGCCTTTTCAAGGGTTGGCTTGGGTGACAAAATGTCTTCTGTAGGTGTGGGTTTGTCTCCCCTCACTCTCTCTCCCTAAGATGTGTCCGGCATAGGCCAGGGTGCCACTCGAGGCCCAAACCAATTCTGGTTATCGCTTCTCGGCCTTTTGGCTAAGATCAAGTGTAGTATCTGTTCTTATCAGTTTAATATCTGATACGTCCCCTATCTGGGGACCATATATTAAATGGATTTTTAGAACAGGGAGATGGAAAAAGAGCTTGCTCTGTCCACTCCACGCATTGACCTGGTATTGCAGTACCTCCAGGACCGGTGCACCCCTTCTTAACCCAGTTTCCAAAAGCAGAACTCAATTCACCTGATTCATATTAGCCCGATTTAATGAATTGGAAGAAAGCATACGTCTTCATATGCACCTCAATTTGGCCCATTCACTTTTCACACTTCCTCCTTTTGTTTTTTATCTTTCACACTTTTTACTTTCTTTATTCATCCAAATAGCAAACTCATCACCACTCAACCTGACCAACTCGGCTATGTCCCGTGCTGCAGTATCTTGTCCTCTGTCTTATCTAGATCATTTGCAATTGAATGGAATAGATCCCTTTTGGACAAAGTGGATTCACCTGCTGCTGCAGTGACCACAGGTGTGATAAGATCTAGAATTGGCATCTGGTGCGATCTCTCCGCTTCCACTCCAAATAAAGTTACCTGTTTATTCCTATCATGCATTGGTTTTTGGTGTTTTCTTTGAGCAATGATGATGGCTTCAGTGATCTGTTGGCTCCCCCTCCTGGAGGAAGAGTTTGCTTGCTCTTGGACATTCTAAAAGAGAGGTCATGAGAGACATTTAGCTTCTGAGCACAATTGGGGACAGTCATGGGTGATGAATGATTTGCAACCTGCTGTGAAGCCTGATACCGCAATATAAGGAACGTCAAATACTAAGAATGGGCGGCCTATGAAAGAATTAGTACTTTCATTAAGTATACTTAAACGGCTAATTGGGAATAGACAAACTGTAAAAAGCCCTCTGAGAAAGCCCCTCTCTAACCTTTGTTAGTAAGCTTTTCTGTAGTCTGCCTGTTGATGTATTTTCCGTTTGAACAGTGCACAACATGAAGAGACGGAACACTGGCGGCTTGTCACAATGCCCCCCGCTGACATCACAATAGCGCTGCTGCCTAGAAAGCTAGCTGCGCAGCAGAAGTTTCTCTTTGGGTGGGAGGTGGGCTAGTGGAAGGAGGGGGCAAGCTTTTTTTTTTTTTTTTTTTTCCCGGGTGGTAGGGGGATGATAGGAGAAGGGATGCGGGTGGTGAGAAGGGTACAGAGGGCAGGGTTTGGGGGCTGGGAAGGAAAGGGAAAAGATTAGGGTTTGGGGATGATGAAAGGGCTTTCTACGGGTAAGGATGGCAAAGGGTGGCAGTGACGGGAAGTCAGGCGACCTGTCCTGTCCGTCTTTATGTATCATGAATTGGAAAGACTGCAAGGGGGAGGGGAGTTGCTTGCGCCCAAAAGGAGGAGTTATTCAGATTCATTGCAGTGGGCGGCGGCTGCAAAACGCACCATTCTTCTTGTTTTTGCTCTGCAAAGCAGCCTTTTCAAGGGTTGGCTTGGGTGACAAAATGTCTTCTGTAGGTGTGGGTTTGTCTCCCCTCACTCTCTCTCCCTAAGATGTGTCCGGCATAGGCCAGGGTGCCACTCAAGGCCCAAACCAATTCTGGTTATCGCTTCTCGGCCTTTTGGCTAAGATCAAGTGTAGTATCTGTTCTTATCAGTTTAATATCTGATACGTCCCCTATCTGGGGACCATATATTAAATGGATTTTTAGAACAGGGAGATGGAAAAAGAGCTTGCTCTGTCCACTCCACGCATTGACCTGGTATTGCAGTACCTCCAGGACCGGTGCACCCCTTCTTAACCCAGTTTCCAAAAGCAGAACTCAATTCACCTGATTCATATTAGCCCGATTTAATGAATTGGAAGAAAGCATACGTCTTCATATGCACCTCAATTTGGCCCATTCACTTTTCACACTTCCTCCTTTTGTTTTTTATCTTTCACACTTTTTACTTTCTTTATTCATCCAAATAGCAAACTCATCACCACTCAACCTGACCAACTCGGCTATGTCCCGTGCTGCAGTATCTTGTCCTCTGTCTTATCTAGATCATTTGCAATTGAATGGAATAGATCCCTTTTGGACAAAGTGGATTCACCTGCTGCTGCAGTGACCACAGGTGTGATAAGATCTAGAATTGGCATCTGGTGCGATCTCTCCGCTTCCACTCCAAATAAAGTTACCTGTTTATTCCTATCATGCATTGGTTTTTGGTGTTTTCTTTGAGCAATGATGATGGCTTCAGTGATCTGTTGGCTCCCCCTCCTGGAGGAAGAGTTTGCTTGCTCTTGGACATTCTAAAAGAGAGGTCATGAGAGACATTTAGCTTCTGAGCACAATTGGGGACAGTCATGGGTGATGAATGATTTGCAACCTGCTGTGAAGCCTGATACCGCAATATAAGGAACGTCAAATACTTAGAATGGGCGGCCTATGAAAGAATTAGTACTTTCATTAAGTATACTTAAACGGCTAATTGGGAATAGACAAACTGTAAAAAGCCCTCTGAGAAAGCCCCTCTCTAACCTTTGTTAGTAAGCTTTTCTGTAGTCTGCCTGTTGATGTATTTTCCGTTTGAACAGTGCACAACATGAAGAGACGGAACACTGGCGGCTTGTCACAATGCCCCCGCTGACATCACAATAGCGCTGCTGCCTAGAAAGCTAGCTGCGCAGCAGAAGTTTCTCTTTGGGTGGGAGGTGGGCTAGTGGAAGGAGGGGGCAAGCTTTTTTTTTTTTTTTTTTTTCCCGGGTGGTAGGGGGATGATAGGAGAAGGGATGCGGGTGGTGAGAAGGGTACAGAGGGCAGGGTTTGGGGGCTGGGAAGGAAAGGGAAAAGATTAGGGTTTGGGGATGATGAAAGGGCTTTCTACGGGTAAGGATGGCAAAGGGTGGCAGTGACGGGAAGTCAGGCGACCTGTCCTGTCCGTCTTTATGTATCATGAATTGGAAAGACTGCAAGGGGGAGGGGAGTTGCTTGCGCCCAAAAGGAGGAGTTATTCAGATTCATTGCAGTGGGCGGCGGCTGCAAAACGCACCATTCTTCTTGTTTTTGCTCTGCAAAGCAGCCTTTTCAAGGGTTGGCTTGGGTGACAAAATGTCTTCTGTAGGTGTGGGTTTGTCTCCCCTCACTCTCTCTCCCTAAGATGTGTCCGGCATAGGCCAGGGTGCCACTCGAGGCCCAAACCAATTCTGGTTATCGCTTCTCGGCCTTTTGGCTAAGATCAAGTGTAGTATCTGTTCTTATCAGTTTAATATCTGATACGTCCCCTATCTGGGGACCATATATTAAATGGATTTTTAGAACAGGGAGATGGAAAAAGAGCTTGCTCTGTCCACTCCACGCATTGACCTGGTATTGCAGTACCTCCAGGACCGGTGCACCCCTTCTTAACCCAGTTTCCAAAAGCAGAACTCAATTCACCTGATTCATATTAGCCCGATTTAATGAATTGGAAGAAAGCATACGTCTTCATATGCACCTCAATTTGGCCCATTCACTTTTCACACTTCCTCCTTTTGTTTTTTATCTTTCACACTTTTTACTTTCTTTATTCATCCAAATAGCAAACTCATCACCACTCAACCTGACCAACTCGGCTATGTCCCGTGCTGCAGTATCTTGTCCTCTGTCTTATCTAGATCATTTGCAATTGAATGGAATAGATCCCTTTTGGACAAAGTGGATTCACCTGCTGCTGCAGTGACCACAGGTGTGATAAGATCTAGAATTGGCATCTGGTGCGATCTCTCCGCTTCCACTCCAAATAAAGTTACCTGTTTATTCCTATCATGCATTGGTTTTTGGTGTTTTCTTTGAGCAATGATGATGGCTTCAGTGATCTGTTGGCTCCCCCTCCTGGAGGAAGAGTTTGCTTGCTTTTGGACATTCTAAAAGAGAGGTCATGAGAGACATTTAGCTTCTGAGCACAATTGGGGACAGTCATGGGTGATGAATGATTTGCAACCTGCTGTGAAGCCTGATACCGCAATATAAGGAACGTCAAATACTAAGAATGGGCGGCCTATGAAAGAATTAGTACTTTCATTAAGTATACTTAAACGGCTAATTGGGAATAGACAAACTGTAAAAAGCCCTCTGAGAAAGCCCCTCTCTAACCTTTGTTAGTAAGCTTTTCTGTAGTCTGCCTGTTGATGTATTTTCCGTTTGAACAGTGCACAACATGAAGAGACGGAACACTGGCGGCTTGTCACAATGCCCCCCGCTGACATCACAATAGCGCTGCTGCCTAGAAAGCTAGCTGCGCAGCAGAAGTTTCTCTTTGGGTGGGAGGTGGGCTAGTGGAAGGAGGGGGCAAGCTTTTTTTTTTTTTTTTTTTTCCCGGGTGGTAGGGGGATGATAGGAGAAGGGATGCGGGTGGTGAGAAGGGTACAGAGGGCAGGGTTTGGGGGCTGGGAAGGAAAGGGAAAAGATTAGGGTTTGGGGATGATGAAAGGGCTTTCTACGGGTAAGGATGGCAAAGGGTGGCAGTGACGGGAAGTCAGGCGACCTGTCCTGTCCGTCTTTATGTATCATGAATTGGAAAGACTGCAAGGGGGAGGGGAGTTGCTTGCGCCCAAAAGGAGGAGTTATTCAGATTCATTGCAGTGGGCGGCGGCTGCAAAACGCACCATTCTTCTTGTTTTTGCTCTGCAAAGCAGCCTTTTCAAGGGTTGGCTTGGGTGACAAAATGTCTTCTGTAGGTGTGGGTTTGTCTCCCCTCACTCTCTCTCCCTAAGATGTGTCCGGCATAGGCCAGGGTGCCACTCGAGGCCCAAACCAATTCTGGTTATCGCTTCTCGGCCTTTTGGCTAAGATCAAGTGTAGTATCTGTTCTTATCAGTTTAATATCTGATACGTCCCCTATCTGGGGACCATATATTAAATGGATTTTTAGAACAGGGAGATGGAAAAAGAGCTTGCTCTGTCCACTCCACGCATTGACCTGGTATTGCAGTACCTCCAGGACCGGTGCACCCCTTCTTAACCCAGTTTCCAAAAGCAGAACTCAATTCACCTGATTCATATTAGCCCGATTTAATGAATTGGAAGAAAGCATACGTCTTCATATGCACCTCAATTTGGCCCATTCACTTTTCACACTTCCTCCTTTTGTTTTTTATCTTTCACACTTTTTACTTTCTTTATTCATCCAAATAGCAAACTCATCACCACTCAACCTGACCAACTCGGCTATGTCCCGTGCTGCAGTATCTTGTCCTCTGTCTTATCTAGATCATTTGCAATTGAATGGAATAGATCCCTTTTGGACAAAGTGGATTCACCTGCTGCTGCAGTGACCACAGGTGTGATAAGATCTAGAATTGGCATCTGGTGCGATCTCTCCGCTTCCACTCCAAATAAAGTTACCTGTTTATTCCTATCATGCATTGGTTTTTGGTGTTTTCTTTGAGCAATGATGATGGCTTCAGTGATCTGTTGGCTCCCCCTCCTGGAGGAAGAGTTTGCTTGCTCTTGGACATTCTAAAAGAGAGGTCATGAGAGACATTTAGCTTCTGAGCACAATTGGGGACAGTCATGGGTGATGAATGATTTGCAACCTGCTGTGAAGCCTGATACCGCAATATAAGGAACGTCAAATACTAAGAATGGGCGGCCTATGAAAGAATTAGTACTTTCATTAAGTATACTTAAACGGCTAATTGGGAATAGACAAACTGTAAAAAGCCCTCTGAGAAAGCCCCTCTCTAACCTTTGTTAGTAAGCTTTTCTGTAGTCTGCCTGTTGATGTATTTTCCGTTTGAACAGTGCACAACATGAAGAGACGGAACACTGGCGGCTTGTCACAATGCCCCCCGCTGACATCACAATAGCGCTGCTGCCTAGAAAGCTAGCTGCGCAGCAGAAGTTTCTCTTTGGGTGGGAGGTGGGCTAGTGGAAGGAGGGGGCAAGCTTTTTTTTTTTTTTTTTTTTCCCGGGTGGTAGGGGGATGATAGGAGAAGGGATGCGGGTGGTGAGAAGGGTACAGAGGGCAGGGTTTGGGGGCTGGGAAGGAAAGGGAAAAGATTAGGGTTTGGGGATGATGAAAGGGCTTTCTACGGGTAAGGATGGCAAAGGGTGGCAGTGACGGGAAGTCAGGCGACCTGTCCTGTCCGTCTTTATGTATCATGAATTGGAAAGACTGCAAGGGGGAGGGGAGTTGCTTGCGCCCAAAAGGAGGAGTTATTCAGATTCATTGCAGTGGGCGGCGGCTGCAAAACGCACCATTCTTCTTGTTTTTGCTCTGCAAAGCAGCCTTTTCAAGGGTTGGCTTGGGTGACAAAATGTCTTCTGTAGGTGTGGGTTTGTCTCCCCTCACTCTCTCTCCCTAAGATGTGTCCGGCATAGGCCAGGGTGCCACTCGAGGCCCAAACCAATTCTGGTTATCGCTTCTCGGCCTTTTGGCTAAGATCAAGTGTAGTATCTGTTCTTATCAGTTTAATATCTGATACGTCCCCTATCTGGGGACCATATATTAAATGGATTTTTAGAACAGGGAGATGGAAAAAGAGCTTGCTCTGTCCACTCCACGCATTGACCTGGTATTGCAGTACCTCCAGGACCGGTGCACCCCTTCTTAACCCAGTTTCCAAAAGCAGAACTCAATTCACCTGATTCATATTAGCCCGATTTAATGAATTGGAAGAAAGCATACGTCTTCATATGCACCTCAATTTGGCCCATTCACTTTTCACACTTCCTCCTTTTGTTTTTTATCTTTCACACTTTTTACTTTCTTTATTCATCCAAATAGCAAACTCATCACCACTCAACCTGACCAACTCGGCTATGTCCCGTGCTGCAGTATCTTGTCCTCTGTCTTATCTAGATCATTTGCAATTGAATGGAATAGATCCCTTTTGGACAAAGTGGATTCACCTGCTGCTGCAGTGACCACAGGTGTGATAAGATCTAGAATTGGCATCTGGTGAGATCTCTCCGCTTCCACTCCAAATAAAGTTACCTGTTTATTCCTATCATGCATTGGTTTTTGGTGTTTTCTTTGAGCAATGATGATGGCTTCAGTGATCTGTTGGCTCCCCCTCCTGGAGGAAGAGTTTGCTTGCTCTTGGACATTCTAAAAGAGAGGTCATGAGAGACATTTAGCTTCTGAGCACAATTGGGGACAGTCATGGGTGATGAATGATTTGCAACCTGCTGTGAAGCCTGATACCGCAATATAAGGAACGTCAAATACTAAGAATGGGCGGCCTATGAAAGAATTAGTACTTTCATTAAGTATACTTAAACGGCTAATTGGGAATAGACAAACTGTAAAAAGCCCTCTGAGAAAGCCCCTCTCTAACCTTTGTTAGTAAGCTTTTCTGTAGTCTGCCTGTTGATGTATTTTCCGTTTGAACAGTGCACAACATGAAGAGACGGAACACTGGCGGCTTGTCACAATGCCCCCCGCTGACATCACAATAGCGCTGCTGCCTAGAAAGCTAGCTGCGCAGCAGAAGTTTCTCTTTGGGTGGGAGGTGGGCTAGTGGAAGGAGGGGGCAAGCTTTTTTTTTTTTTTTTTTTTCCCGGGTGGTAGGGGGATGATAGGAGAAGGGATGCGGGTGGTGAGAAGGGTACAGAGGGCAGGGTTTGGGGGCTGGGAAGGAAAGGGAAAAGATTAGGGTTTGGGGATGATGAAAGGGCTTTCTACGGGTAAGGATGGCAAAGGGTGGCAGTGACGGGAAGTCAGGCGACCTGTCCTGTCCGTCTTTATGTATCATGAATTGGAAAGACTGCAAGGGGGAGGGGAGTTGCTTGCGCCCAAAAGGAGGAGTTATTCAGATTCATTGCAGTGGGCGGCGGCTGCAAAACGCACCATTCTTCTTGTTTTTGCTCTGCAAAGCAGCCTTTTCAAGGGTTGGCTTGGGTGACAAAATGTCTTCTGTAGGTGTGGGTTTGTCTCCCCTCACTCTCTCTCCCTAAGATGTGTCCGGCATAGGCCAGGGTGCCACTCGAGGCCCAAACCAATTCTGGTTATCGCTTCTCGGCCTTTTGGCTAAGATCAAGTGTAGTATCTGTTCTTATCAGTTTAATATCTGATACGTCCCCTATCTGGGGACCATATATTAAATGGATTTTTAGAACAGGGAGATGGAAAAAGAGCTTGCTCTGTCCACTCCACGCATTGACCTGGTATTGCAGTACCTCCAGGACCGGTGCACCCCTTCTTAACCCAGTTTCCAAAAGCAGAACTCAATTCACCTGATTCATATTAGCCCGATTTAATGAATTGGAAGAAAGCATACGTCTTCATATGCACCTCAATTTGGCCCATTCACTTTTCACACTTCCTCCTTTTGTTTTTTATCTTTCACACTTTTTACTTTCTTTATTCATCCAAATAGCAAACTCATCACCACTCAACCTGACCAACTCGGCTATGTCCCGTGCTGCAGTATCTTGTCCTCTGTCTTATCTAGATCATTTGCAATTGAATGGAATAGATCCCTTTTGGACAAAGTGGATTCACCTGCTGCTGCAGTGACCACAGGTGTGATAAGATCTAGAATTGGCATCTGGTGCGATCTCTCCGCTTCCACTCCAAATAAAGTTACCTGTTTATTCCTATCATGCATTGGTTTTTGGTGTTTTCTTTGAGCAATGATGATGGCTTCAGTGATCTGTTGGCTCCCCCTCCTGGAGGAAGAGTTTGCTTGCTCTTGGACATTCTAAAAGAGAGGTCATGAGAGACATTTAGCTTCTGAGCACAATTGGGGACAGTCATGGGTGATGAATGATTTGCAACCTGCTGTGAAGCCTGATACCGCAATATAAGGAACGTCAAATACTAAGAATGGGCGGCCTATGAAAGAATTAGTACTTTCATTAAGTATACTTAAACGGCTAATTGGGAATAGACAAACTGTAAAAAGCCCTCTGAGAAAGCCCCTCTCTAACCTTTGTTAGTAAGCTTTTCTGTAGTCTGCCTGTTGATGTATTTTCCGTTTGAACAGTGCACAACATGAAGAGACGGAACACTGGCGGCTTGTCACAATGCCCCCCGCTGACATCACAATAGCGCTGCTGCCTAGAAAGCTAGCTGCGCAGCAGAAGTTTCTCTTTGGGTGGGAGGTGGGCTAGTGGAAGGAGGGGGCAAGCTTTTTTTTTTTTTTTTTTTCCCGGGTGGTAGGGGGATGATAGGAGAAGGGATGCGGGTGGTGAGAAGGGTACAGAGGGCAGGGTTTGGGGGCTGGGAAGGAAAGGGAAAAGATTAGGGTTTGGGGATGATGAAAGGGCTTTCTACGGGTAAGGATGGCAAAGGGTGGCAGTGACGGGAAGTCAGGCGACCTGTCCTGTCCGTCTTTATGTATCATGAATTGGAAAGACTGCAAGGGGGAGGGGAGTTGCTTGCGCCCAAAAGGAGGAGTTATTCAGATTCATTGCAGTGGGCGGAGGCTGCAAAACGCACCATTCTTCTTGTTTTTGCTCTGCAAAGCAGCCTTTTCAAGGGTTGGCTTGGGTGACAAAATGTCTTCTGTAGGTGTGGGTTTGTCTCCCCTCACTCTCTCTCCCTAAGATGTGTCCGGCATAGGCCAGGGTGCCACTCGAGGCCCAAACCAATTCTGGTTATCGCTTCTCGGCCTTTTGGCTTAGATCAAGTGTAGTATCTGTTCTTATCAGTTTAATATCTGATACGTCCCCTATCTGGGGACCATATATTAAATGGATTTTTAGAACAGGGAGATGGAAAAAGAGCTTGCTCTGTCCACTCCACGCATTGACCTGGTATTGCAGTACCTCCAGGACCGGTGCACCCCTTCTTAACCCAGTTTCCAAAAGCAGAACTCAATTCACCTGATTCATATTAGCCCGATTTAATGAATTGGAAGAAAGCATACGTCTTCATATGCACCTCAATTTGGCCCATTCACTTTTCACACTTCCTCCTTTTGTTTTTTATCTTTCACACTTTTTACTTTCTTTATTCATCCAAATAGCAAACTCATCACCACTCAACCTGACCAACTCGGCTATGTCCCGTGCTGCAGTATCTTGTCCTCTGTCTTATCTAGATCATTTGCAATTGAATGGAATAGATCCCTTTTGGACAAAGTGGATTCTCCTGCTGCTGCAGTGACCACAGGTGTGATAAGATCTAGAATTGGCATCTGGTGCGATCTCTCCGCTTCCACTCCAAATAAAGTTACCTGTTTATTCCTATCATGCATTGGTTTTTGGTGTTTTCTTTGAGCAATGATGATGGCTTCAGTGATCTGTTGGCTCCCCCTCCTGGAGGAAGAGTTTGCTTGCTCTTGGACATTCTAAAAGAGAGGTCATGAGAGACATTTAGCTTCTGAGCACAATTGGGGACAGTCATGGGTGATGAATGATTTGCAACCTGCTGTGAAGCCTGATACCGCAATATAAGGAACGTCAAATACTAAGAATGGGCGGCCTATGAAAGAATTAGTACTTTCATTAAGTATACTTAAACGGCTAATTGGGAATAGACAAACTGTAAAAAGCCCTCTGAGAAAGCCCCTCTCTAACCTTTGTTAGTAAGCTTTTCTGTAGTCTGCCTGTTGATGTATTTTCCGTTTGAACAGTGCACAACATGAAGAGACGGAACACTGGCGGCTTGTCACAATGCCCCCCGCTGACATCACAATAGCGCTGCTGCCTAGAAAGCTAGCTGCGCAGCAGAAGTTTCTCTTTGGGTGGGAGGTGGGCTAGTGGAAGGAGGGGGCAAGCTTTTTTTTTTTTTTTTTTTTCCCGGGTGGTAGGGGGATGATAGGAGAAGGGATGCGGGTGGTGAGAAGGGTACAGAGGGCAGGGTTTGGGGGCTGGGAAGGAAAGGGAAAAGATTAGGGTTTGGGGATGATGAAAGGGCTTTCTACGGGTAAGGATGGCAAAGGGTGGCAGTGACGGGAAGTCAGGCGACCTGTCCTGTCCGTCTTTATGTATCATGAATTGGAAAGACTGCAAGGGGGAGGGGAGTTGCTTGCGCCCAAAAGGAGGAGTTATTCAGATTCATTGCAGTGGGCGGCGGCTGCAAAACGCACCATTCTTCTTGTTTTTGCTCTGCAAAGCAGCCTTTTCAAGGGTTGGCTTGGGTGACAAAATGTCTTCTGTAGGTGTGGGTTTGTCTCCCCTCACTCTCTCTCCCTAAGATGTGTCCGGCATAGGCCAGGGTGCCACTCGAGGCCCAAACCAATTCTGGTTATCGCTTCTCGGCCTTTTGGCTAAGATCAAGTGTAGTATCTGTGAGGCTCGGCAGATGCAATGCACACTGGAAGGTTGCGCTTGCTAGTACTCTTGATGTATAGTATATTCATCTAGAGGAAAACATGGCCCTACCAGGATCGAGGCTATTAGACTGAGTAAGTGTGGGGGCTATGGTGCAATGTGCCCCAGGACTGACGACCCTGGAGTGAGTCTGAGCTTGCTGGCTTGGGACCCCGGCGAGCCTTGGGCTCTGTAGCACACCGTACCTTGCCCTTTCATACTTTCTGAGCATATTGCTCTATCCCGGCCTTCTGGCTAGGAAGGGAAATTTTTATAATCATGGTCGGAGGTCCGTTCAGCTTTGGGCTGAGAAACCAACACCCGGTTGGAGGTCCGGGTCAGCTTCGGCTGAGAAACCAACACCCGGTTGGAGGTCTGGGTCAGCTTCGGCTGAGAAACCAACACCCGGTTGGAGGTCCGGGTCAGCTTCGGCTGAGAAACCAACACCCGGTTGGAGGTCCGGTTAGCCTTGGGCTGAGAAACCAACACCGGTTGACGGTCCGGGCAGTTTCGGCTGCGAAACCAACAACTAGTAGCTCTCTACTCCACTTGGGTAAGATGCCTGGGTGGACGCTGGGAGCAACGACAAGGCTCAACCAGGCTTCGGCTTGGGGGAGCACCGAAGATCCCTGACCCTTGCTGTGGCCTTCTGGCTCGGAGGGACGGGGTTGATTTTTGGGGACCCTCTCCTCACGGAGGGGTCCACACGAATCCTAGCCTTTGCACTGTTTTTGGTGTGACTTCGGTCATGCATTTTTTGCGGTGCTTTGGAAAGCTTCATTAAATCAAAAATCTGTTCTTATCAGTTTAATATCTGATACGTCCCCTATCTGGGGACCATATATTAAATGGATTTTTAGAACAGGGAGATGGAAAAAGAGCTTGCTCTGTCCACTCCACGCATTGACCTGGTATTGCAGTACCTCCAGGACCGGTGCACCCCTTCTTAACCCAGTTTCCAAAAGCAGAACTCAATTCACCTGATTCATATTAGCCCGATTTAATGAATTGGAAGAAAGCATACGTCTTCATATGCACCTCAATTTGGCCCATTCACTTTTCACACTTCCTCCTTTTGTTTTTTATCTTTCACACTTTTTACTTTCTTTATTCATCCAAATAGCAAACTCATCACCACTCAACCTGACCAACTCGGCTATGTCCCGTGCTGCAGTATCTTGTCCTCTGTCTTATCTAGATCATTTGCAATTGAATGGAATAGATCCCTTTTGGACAAAGTGGATTCACCTGCTGCTGCAGTGACCACAGGTGTGATAAGATCTAGAATTGGCATCTGGTGCGATCTCTCCGCTTCCACTCCAAATAAAGTTACCTGTTTATTCCTATCATGCATTGGTTTTTGGTGTTTTCTTTGAGCAATGATGATGGCTTCAGTGATCTGTTGGCTCCCCCTCCTGGAGGAAGAGTTTGCTTGCTCTTGGACATTCTAAAAGAGAGGTCATGAGAGACATTTAGCTTCTGAGCACAATTGGGGACAGTCATGGGTGATGAATGATTTGCAACCTGCTGTGAAGCCTGATACCGCAATATAAGGAACGTCAAATACTAAGAATGGGCGGCCTATGAAAGAATTAGTACTTTCATTAAGTATACTTAAATGGCTAATTGGGAATAGACAAACTGTAAAAAGCCCTCTGAGAAAGCCCCTCTCTAACCTTTGTTAGTAAGCTTTTCTGTAGTCTGCCTGTTGATGTATTTTCCGTTTGAACAGTGCACAACATGAAGAGACGGAACACTGGCGGCTTGTCACAATGCCCCCCGCTGACATCACAATAGCGCTGCTGCCTAGAAAGCTAGCTGCGCAGCAGAAGTTTCTCTTTGGGTGGGAGGTGGGCTAGTGGAAGGAGGGGGCAAGCTTTTTTTTTTTTTTTTTTTTCCCGGGTGGTAGGGGGATGATAGGAGAAGGGATGCGGGTGGTGAGAAGGGTACAGAGGGCAGGGTTTGGGGGCTGGGAAGGAAAGGGAAAAGATTAGGGTTTGGGGATGATGAAAGGGCTTTCTACGGGTAAGGATGGCAAAGGGTGGCAGTGACGGGAAGTCAGGCGACCTGTCCTGTCCGTCTTTATGTATCATGAATTGGAAAGACTGCAAGGGGGAGGGGAGTTGCTTGCGCCCAAAAGGAGGAGTTATTCAGATTCATTGCAGTGGGCGGCGGCTGCAAAACGCACCATTCTTCTTGTTTTTGCTCTGCAAAGCAGCCTTTTCAAGGGTTGGCTTGGGTGACAAAATGTCTTCTGTAGGTGTGGGTTTGTCTCCCCTCACTCTCTCTCCCTAAGATGTGTCCGGCATAGGCCAGGGTGCCACTCGAGGCCCAAACCAATTCTGGTTATCGCTTCTCGGCCTTTTGGCTAAGATCAAGTGTAGTATCGTTCGAAAAGGTGGTTTAAGGCTCCGGCCACCTTAGTACAATGATGCAATGCACACTGGAAGGTTGCACTTGTTAGTACTTTGGGAGGATAGTATATCCATCTAGAGGAAACCATGGCCCTACCAGGATTGAGGCTATTAGACTGAGTAAGTGTGGGGGTTATGGTGCAATGTGCCCCAGGAATGGACACCCTGGAGGGAGTCTGAACTTGCTAGGTTGGGACCCTGGTAAGCCTCAGACTCTGTCGCACGCCGCGCCTTGCCTATTCATACTTTCCAAGCATATTGCCCTATCCTGGCCTTCTGGCTAAGAAGGGAAATTTTTATAATCCCAGTCGGAGGTCCGGTCAGCTTTGGGCTGAGAAACCATCACCCGGTTGGAGGTCCGGGTCAGCTTTGGCTGAGAAACCAACACCCGGTTGGAGGTCCGGTTAGCCTTGGGCTGAGAAACCAACACCCGGTTGGAGGTCCGGTCAGCCTTGGGCTGAGAAACCAACACCCGGTTGGAGGTCCGGTCAGCCTTGGGCTGAGAAACCAACACCGGTTGACGGTCCGGGCAGTCTCGGCTGCGAAACCAACGACTAGTAGCTCCCTACTCCACTTGGGTAAGATGCCTCGGTGGACGCTGGGAGCAACAACAAGGCTCAACCAGGCTTCGGCTTGGGGGAGCACCGAAGATCCCTGACCCTCGCTGTGGCCTTCTGGCTCGGAGGGACGGGGTTGATTTTTGGGGATCCTCTTCTCACGGAGGGGTCCACACGAATCCTAGCCTTTGCACTGTTTTTGGTGTGACTTCGGTCATGCATTTTTGTGGTGCTTTGGAAAGCTTCATTAAATCAAAAAATCTGTTCTTATCAGTTTAATATCTGATACGTCCCCTATCTGGGGACCATATATTAAATGGATTTTTAGAACAGGGAGATGGAAAAAGAGCTTGCTCTGTCCACTCCACGCATTGACCTGGTATTGCAGTACCTCCAGGACCGGTGCACCCCTTCTTAACCCAGTTTCCAAAAGCAGAACTCAATTCACCTGATTCATATTAGCCCGATTTAATGAATTGGAAGAAAGCATACGTCTTCATATGCACCTCAATTTGGCCCATTCACTTTTCACACTTCCTCCTTTTGTTTTTTATCTTTCACACTTTTTACTTTCTTTATTCATCCAAATAGCAAACTCATCACCACTCAACCTGACCAACTCGGCTATGTCCCGTGCTGCAGTATCTTGTCCTCTGTCTTATCTAGATCATTTGCAATTGAATGGAATAGATCCCTTTTGGACAAAGTGGATTCACCTGCTGCTGCAGTGACCACAGGTGTGATAAGATCTAGAATTGGCATCTGGTGCGATCTCTCCGCTTCCACTCCAAATAAAGTTACCTGTTTATTCCTATCATGCATTGGTTTTTGGTGTTTTCTTTGAGCAATGATGATGGCTTCAGTGATCTGTTGGCTCCCCCTCCTGGAGGAAGAGTTTGCTTGCTCTTGGACATTCTAAAAGAGAGGTCATGAGAGACATTTAGCTTCTGAGCACAATTGGGGACAGTCATGGGTGATGAATGATTTGCAACCTGCTGTGAAGCCTGATACCGCAATATAAGGAACGTCAAATACTAAGAATGGGCGGCCTATGAAAGAATTAGTACTTTTATTAAGTATACTTAAACGGCTAATTGGGAATAGACAAACTGTAAAAAGCCCTCTGAGAAAGCCCCTCTCTAACCTTTGTTAGTAAGCTTTTCTGTAGTCTGCCTGTTGATGTATTTTCCGTTTGAACAGTGCACAACATGAAGAGACGGAACACTGGCGGCTTGTCACAATGCCCCCCGCTGACATCACAATAGCGCTGCTGCCTAGAAAGCTAGCTGCACAGCAGAAGTTTCTCTTTGGGTGGGAGGTGGGCTAGTGGAAGGAGGGGGCAAGCTTTTTTTTTTTTTTTTTTTTTCCCGGGTGGTAGGGGGATGATAGGAGAAGGGATGCGGGTGGTGAGAAGGGTACAGAGGGCAGGGTTTGGGGGCTGGGAAGGAAAGGGAAAAGATTAGGGTTTGGGGATGATGAAAGGGCTTTCTACGGGTAAGGATGGCAAAGGGTGGCAGTGACGGGAAGTCAGGCGACCTGTCCTGTCCGTCTTTATGTATCATGAATTGGAAAGACTGCAAGGGGGAGGGGAGTTGCTTGCGCCCAAAAGGAGGAGTTATTCAGATTCATTGCAGTGGGCGGCGGCTGCAAAACGCACCATTCTTCTTGTTTTTGCTCTGCAAAGCAGCCTTTTCAAGGGTTGGCTTGGGTGACAAAATGTCTTCTGTAGGTGTGGGTTTGTCTCCCCTCACTCTCTCTCCCTAAGATGTGTCCGGCATAGGCCAGGGTGCCACTCGAGGCCCAAACCAATTCTGGTTATCGCTTCTCGGCCTTTTGGCTAAGATCAAGTGTAGTATCTGTTCTTATCAGTTTAATATCTGATACGTCCCCTATCTGGGGACCATATATTAAATGGATTTTTAGAACAGGGAGATGGAAAAAGAGCTTGCTCTGTCCACTCCACGCATTGACCTGGTATTGCAGTACCTCCAGGACCGGTGCACCCCTTCTTAACCCAGTTTCCAAAAGCAGAACTCAATTCACCTGATTCATATTAGCCCGATTTAATGAATTGGAAGAAAGCATACGTCTTCATATGCACCTCAATTTGGCCCATTCACTTTTCACACTTCCTCCTTTTGTTTTTTATCTTTCACACTTTTTACTTTCTTTATTCATCCAAATAGCAAACTCATCACCACTCAACCTGACCAACT
Source organism: Anomaloglossus baeobatrachus (assembly GCF_048569485.1). Taxonomy (NCBI): domain Eukaryota; kingdom Metazoa; phylum Chordata; class Amphibia; order Anura; family Aromobatidae; genus Anomaloglossus; species Anomaloglossus baeobatrachus. The sequence continues at coordinate 420,462,222 of NC_134354.1, read as the reverse complement.
CGGCTATGTCCCGTGCTGCAGTATCTTGTCCTCTGTCTTATCTAGATCATTTGCAATTGAATGGAATAGATCCCTTTTGGACAAAGTGGATTCACCTGCTGCTGCAGTGACCACAGGTGTGATAAGATCTAGAATTGGCATCTGGTGCGATCTCTCCGCTTCCACTCCAAATAAAGTTACCTGTTTATTCCTATCATGCATTGGTTTTTGGTGTTTTCTTTGAGCAATGATGATGGCTTCAGTGATCTGTTGGCTCCCCCTCCTGGAGGAAGAGTTTGCTTGCTCTTGGACATTCTAAAAGAGAGGTCATGAGAGACATTTAGCTTCTGAGCACAATTGGGGACAGTCATGGGTGATGAATGATTTGCAACCTGCTGTGAAGCCTGATACCGCAATATAAGGAACGTCAAATACTAAGAATGGGCGGCCTATGAAAGAATTAGTACTTTCATTAAGTATACTTAAACGGCTAATTGGGAATAGACAAACTGTAAAAAGCCCTCTGAGAAAGCCCCTCTCTAACCTTTGTTAGTAAGCTTTTCTGTAGTCTGCCTGTTGATGTATTTTCCGTTTGAACAGTGCACAACATGAAGAGACGGAACACTGGCGGCTTGTCACAATGCCCCCCGCTGACATCACAATAGCGCTGCTGCCTAGAAAGCTAGCTGCGCAGCAGAAGTTTCTCTTTGGGTGGGAGGTGGGCTAGTGGAAGGAGGGGGCAAGCTTTTTTTTTTTTTTTTTTTTCCCGGGTGGTAGGGGGATGATAGGAGAAGGGATGCGGGTGGTGAGAAGGGTACAGAGGGCAGGGTTTGGGGGCTGGGAAGGAAAGGGAAAAGATTAGGGTTTGGGGATGATGAAAGGGCTTTCTACGGGTAAGGATGGCAAAGGGTGGCAGTGACGGGAAGTCAGGCGACCTGTCCTGTCCGTCTTTATGTATTATGAATTGGAAAGACTGCAAGGGGGAGGGGAGTTGCTTGCGCCCAAAAGGAGGAGTTATTCAGATTCATTGCAGTGGGCGGCGGCTGCAAAACGCACCATTCTTCTTGTTTTTGCTCTGCAAAGCAGCCTTTTCAAGGGTTGGCTTGGGTGACAAAATGTCTTCTGTAGGTGTGGGTTTGTCTCCCCTCACTCTCTCTCCCTAAGATGTGTCCGGCATAGGCCAGGGTGCCACTCGAGGCCCAAACCAATTCTGGTTATCGCTTCTCGGCCTTTTGGCTAAGATCAAGTGTAGTATCTGTTCTTATCAGTTTAATATCTGATGCGTCCCCTATCTGGGGACCATATATTAAATGGATTTTTAGAACAGGGAGATGGAAAAAGAGCTTGCTCTGTCCACTCCACGCATTGACCTGGTATTGCAGTACCTCCAGGACCGGTGCACCCCTTCTTAACCCAGTTTCCAAAAGCAGAACTCAATTCACCTGATTCATATTAGCCCGATTTAATGAATTGGAAGAAAGCATACGTCTTCATATGCACCTCAATTTGGCCCATTCACTTTTCACACTTCCTCCTTTTGTTTTTTATCTTTCACACTTTTTACTTTCTTTATTCATCCAAATAGCAAACTCATCACCACTCAACCTGACCAACTCGGCTATGTCCCGTGCTGCAGTATCTTGTCCTCTGTCTTATCTAGATCATTTGCAATTGAATGGAATAGATCCCTTTTGGACAAAGTGGATTCACCTGCTGCTGCAGTGACCACAGGTGTGATAAGATCTAGAATTGGCATCTGGTGCGATCTCTCCGCTTCCACTCCAAATAAAGTTACCTGTTTATTCCTATCATGCATTGGTTTTTGGTGTTTTCTTTGAGCAATGATGATGGCTTCAGTGATCTGTTGGCTCCCCCTCCTGGAGGAAGAGTTTGCTTGCTCTTGGACATTCTAAAAGAGAGGTCATGAGAGACATTTAGCTTCTGAGCACAATTGGGGACAGTCATGGGTGATGAATGATTTGCAACCTGCTGTGAAGCCTGATACCGCAATATAAGGAACGTCAAATACTAAGAATGGGCGGCCTATGAAAGAATTAGTACTTTCATTAAGTATACTTAAACGGCTAATTGGGAATAGACAAACTGTAAAAAGCCCTCTGAGAAAGCCCCTCTCTAACCTTTGTTAGTAAGCTTTTCTGTAGTCTGCCTGTTGATGTATTTTCCGTTTGAACAGTGCACAACATGAAGAGACGGAACACTGGCGGCTTGTCACAATGCCCCCCGCTGACATCACAATAGCGCTGCTGCCTAGAAAGCTAGCTGCGCAGCAGAAGTTTCTCTTTGGGTGGGAGGTGGGCTAGTGGAAGGAGGGGGCAAGCTTTTTTTTTTTTTTTTTTTCCCGGGTGGTAGGGGGATGATAGGAGAAGGGATGCGGGTGGTGAGAAGGGTACAGAGGGCAGGGTTTGGGGGCTGGGAAGGAAAGGGAAAAGATTAGGGTTTGGGGATGATGAAAGGGCTTTCTACGGGTAAGGATGGCAAAGGGTGGCAGTGACGGGAAGTCAGGCGACCTGTCCTGTCCGTCTTTATGTATCATGAATTGGAAAGACTGCAAGGGGGAGGGGAGTTGCTTGCGCCCAAAAGGAGGAGTTATTCAGATTCATTGCAGTGGGCGGCGGCTGCAAAACGCACCATTCTTCTTGTTTTTGCTCTGCAAAGCAGCCTTTTCAAGGGTTGGCTTGGGTGACAAAATGTCTTCTGTAGGTGTGGGTTTGTCTCCCCTCACTCTCTCTCCCTAAGATGTGTCCGGCATAGGCCAGGGTGCCACTCGAGGCCCAAACCAATTCTGGTTATCGCTTCTCGGCCTTTTGGCTAAGATCAAGTGTAGTATCTGTTCTTATCAGTTTAATATCTGATACGTCCCCTATCTGGGGACCATATATTAAATGGATTTTTAGAACAGGGAGATGGAAAAAGAGCTTGCTCTGTCCACTCCACGCATTGACCTGGTATTGCAGTACCTCCAGGACCGGTGCACCCCTTCTTAACCCAGTTTCCAAAAGCAGAACTCAATTCACCTGATTCATATTAGCCCGATTTAATGAATTGGAAGAAAGCATACGTCTTCATATGCACCTCAATTTGGCCCATTCACTTTTCACACTTCCTCCTTTTGTTTTTTATCTTTCACACTTTTTACTTTCTTTATTCATCCAAATAGCAAACTCATCACCACTCAACCTGACCAACTCGGCTATGTCCCGTGCTGCAGTATCTTGTCCTCTGTCTTATCTAGATCATTTGCAATTGAATGGAATAGATCCCTTTTGGACAAAGTGGATTCACCTGCTGCTGCAGTGACCACAGGTGTGATAAGATCTAGAATTGGCATCTGGTGCGATCTCTCCGCTTCCACTCCAAATAAAGTTACCTGTTTATTCCTATCATGCATTGGTTTTTGGTGTTTTCTTTGAGCAATGATGATGGCTTCAGTGATCTGTTGGCTCCCCCTCCTGGAGGAAGAGTTTTCTTGCTCTTGGACATTCTAAAAGAGAGGTCATGAGAGACATTTAGCTTCTGAGCACAATTGGGGACAGTCATGGGTGATGAATGATTTGCAACCTGCTGTGAAGCCTGATACCGCAATATAAGGAACGTCAAATACTAAGAATGGGCGGCCTATGAAAGAATTAGTACTTTCATTAAGTATACTTAAACGGCTAATTGGGAATAGACAAACTGTAAAAAGCCCTCTGAGAAAGCCCCTCTCTAACCTTTGTTAGTAAGCTTTTCTGTAGTCTGCCTGTTGATGTATTTTCCGTTTGAACAGTGCACAACATGAAGAGACGGAACACTGGCGGCTTGTCACAATGCCCCCCGCTGACATCACAATAGCGCTGCTGCCTAGAAAGCTAGCTGCGCAGCAGAAGTTTCTCTTTGGGTGGGAGGTGGGCTAGTGGAAGGAGGGGGCAAGCTTTTTTTTTTTCCCGGGTGGTAGGGGGATGATAGGAGAAGGGATGCGGGTGGTGAGAAGGGTACAGAGGGCAGGGTTTGGGGGCTGGGAAGGAAAGGGAAAAGATTAGGGTTTGGGGATGATGAAAGGGCTTTCTACGGGTAAGGATGGCAAAGGGTGGCAGTGACGGGAAGTCAGGCGACCTGTCCTGTCCGTCTTTATGTATCATGAATTGGAAAGACTGCAAGGGGAAGGGGAGTTGCTTGCGCCCAAAAGGAGGAGTTATTCAGATTCATTGCAGTGGGCGGCGGCTGCAAAACGCACCATTCTTCTTGTTTTTGCTCTGCAAAGCAGCCTTTTCAAGGGTTGGCTTGGGTGACAAAATGTCTTCTGTAGGTGTGGGTTTGTCTCCCCTCACTCTCTCTCCCTAAGATGTGTCCGGCATAGGCCAGGGTGCCACTCGAGGCCCAAACCAATTCTGGTTATCGCTTCTCGGCCTTTTGGCTAAGATCAAGTGTAGTATCTGTTCTTATCAGTTTAATATCTGATACGTCCCCTATCTGGGGACCATATATTAAATGGATTTTTAGAACAGGGAGATGGAAAAAGAGCTTGCTCTGTCCACTCCACGCATTGACCTGGTATTGCAGTACCTCCAGGACCGGTGCACCCCTTCTTAACCCAGTTTCCAAAAGCAGAACTCAATTCACCTGATTCATATTAGCCCGATTTAATGAATTGGAAGAAAGCATACGTCTTCATATGCACCTCAATTTGGCCCATTCACTTTTCACACTTCCTCCTTTTGTTTTTTATCTTTCACACTTTTTACTTTCTTTATTCATCCAAATAGCAAACTCATCACCACTCAACCTGACCAACTCGGCTATGTCCCGTGCTGCAGTATCTTGTCCTCTGTCTTATCTAGATCATTTGCAATTGAATGGAATAGATCCCTTTTGGACAAAGTGGATTCACCTGCTGCTGCAGTGACCACAGGTGTGATAAGATCTAGAATTGGCATCTGGTGCGATCTCTCCGCTTCCACTCCAAATAAAGTTACCTGTTTATTCCTATCATGCATTGGTTTTTGGTGTTTTCTTTGAGCAATGATGATGGCTTCAGTGATCTGTTGGCTCCCCCTCCTGGAGGAAGAGTTTGCTTGCTCTTGGACATTCTAAAAGAGAGGTCATGAGAGACATTTAGCTTCTGAGCACAATTGGGGACAGTCATGGGTGATGAATGATTTACAACCTGCTGTGAAGCCTGATACCGCAATATAAGGAACGTCAAATACTAAGAATGGGCGGCCTATGAAAGAATTAGTACTTTCATTAAGTATACTTAAACGGCTAATTGGGAATAGACAAACTGTAAAAAGCCCTCTGAGAAAGCCCCTCTCTAACCTTTGTTAGTAAGCTTTTCTGTAGTCTGCCTGTTGATGTATTTTCCGTTTGAACAGTGCACAACATGAAGAGACGGAACACTGGCGGCTTGTCACAATGCCCCCCGCTGACATCACAATAGCGCTGCTGCCTAGAAAGCTAGCTGCGCAGCAGAAGTTTCTCTTTGGGTGGGAGGTGGGCTAGTGGAAGGAGGGGGCAAGCTTTTTTTTTTTTTTTTTTTTCCCGGGTGGTAGGGGGATGATAGGAGAAGGGATGCGGGTGGTGAGAAGGGTACAGAGGGCAGGGTTTGGGGGCTGGGAAGGAAAGGGAAAAGATTAGGGTTTGGGGATGATGAAAGGGCTTTCTACGGGTAAGGATGGCAAAGGGTGGCAGTGACGGGAAGTCAGGCGACCTGTCCTGTCCGTCTTTATGTATCATGAATTGGAAAGACTGCAAGGGGGAGGGGAGTTGCTTGCGCCCAAAAGGAGGAGTTATTCAGATTCATTGCAGTGGGCGGCGGCTGCAAAACGCACCATTCTTCTTGTTTTTGCTCTGCAAAGCAGCATTTTCAAGGGTTGGCTTGGGTGACAAAATGTCTTCTGTAGGTGTGGGTTTGTCTCCCCTCACTCTCTCTCCCTAAGATGTGTCCGGCATAGGCCAGGGTGCCACTCGAGGCCCAAACCAATTCTGGTTATCGCTTCTCGGCCTTTTGGCTAAGATCAAGTGTAGTATCTGTTCTTATCAGTTTAATATCTGATACGTCCCCTATCTGGGGACCATATATTAAATGGATTTTTAGAACAGGGAGATGGAAAAAGAGCTTGCTCTGTCCACTCCACGCATTGACCTGGTATTGCAGTACCTCCAGGACCGGTGCACCCCTTCTTAACCCAGTTTCCAAAAGCAGAACTCAATTCACCTGATTCATATTAGCCCGATTTAATGAATTGGAAGAAAGCATACGTCTTCATATGCACCTCAATTTGGCCCATTCACTTTTCACACTTCCTCCTTTTGTTTTTTATCTTTCACACTTTTTACTTTCTTTATTCATCCAAATAGCAAACTCATCACCACTCAACCTGACCAACTCGGCTATGTCCCGTGCTGCAGTATCTTGTCCTCTGTCTTATCTAGATCATTTGCAATTGAATGGAATAGATCCCTTTTGGACAAAGTGGATTCACCTGCTGCTGCAGTGACCACAGGTGTGATAAGATCTAGAATTGGCATCTGGTGCGATCTCTCCGCTTCCACTCCAAATAAAGTTACCTGTTTATTCCTATCATGCATTGGTTTTTGGTGTTTTCTTTGAGCAATGATGATGGCTTCAGTGATCTGTTGGCTCCCCCTCCTGGAGGAAGAGTTTGCTTGCTCTTGGACATTCTAAAAGAGAGGTCATGAGAGACATTTAGCTTCTGAGCACAATTGGGGACAGTCATGGGTGATGAATGATTTGCAACCTGCTGTGAAGCCTGATACCGCAATATAAGGAACGTCAAATACTAAGAATGGGCGGCCTATGAAAGAATTAGTACTTTCATTAAGTATACTTAAACGGCTAATTGGGAATAGACAAACTGTAAAAAGCCCTCTGAGAAAGCCCCTCTCTAACCTTTGTTAGTAAGCTTTTCTGTAGTCTGCCTGTTGATGTATTTTCCGTTTGAACAGTGCACAACATGAAGAGACGGAACACTGGCGGCTTGTCACAATGCCCCCCGCTGACATCACAATAGCGCTGCTGCCTAGAAAGCTAGCTGCGCAGCAGAAGTTTCTCTTTGGGTGGGAGGTGGGCTAGTGGAAGGAGGGGGCAAGCTTTTTTTTTTTTTTTTTTTCCCGGGTGGTAGGGGGATGATAGGAGAAGGGATGCGGGTGGTGAGAAGGGTACAGAGGGCAGGGTTTGGGGGCTGGGAAGGAAAGGGAAAAGATTAGGGTTTGGGGATGATGAAAGGGCTTTCTACGGGTAAGGATGGCAAAGGGTGGCAGTGACGGGAAGTCAGGCGACCTGTCCTGTCCGTCTTTATGTATCATGAATTGGAAAGACTGCAAGGGGGGGGGGAGTTGCTTGCGCCCAAAAGGAGGAGTTATTCAGATTCATTGCAGTGGGCGGCGGCTGCAAAACGCACCATTCTTCTTGTTTTTGCTCTGCAAAGCAGCCTTTTCAAGGGTTGGCTTGGGTGACAAAATGTCTTCTGTAGGTGTGGGTTTGTCTCCCCTCACTCTCTCTCCCTAAGATGTGTCCGGCATAGGCCAGGGTGCCACTCGAGGCCCAAACCAATTCTGGTTATCGCTTCTCGGCCTTTTGGCTAAGATCAAGTGTAGTATCTGTTCTTATCAGTTTAATATCTGATACGTCCCCTATCTGGGGACCATATATTAAATGGATTTTTAGAACAGGGAGATGGAAAAAGAGCTTGCTCTGTCCACTCCACGCATTGACCTGGTATTGCAGTACCTCCAGGACCGGTGCACCCCTTCTTAACCCAGTTTCCAAAAGCAGAACTCAATTCACCTGATTCATATTAGCCCGATTTAATGAATTGGAAGAAAGCATACGTCTTCATATGCACCTCAATTTGGCCCATTCACTTTTCACACTTCCTCCTTTTGTTTTTTATCTTTCACACTTTTTACTTTCTTTATTCATCCAAATAGCAAACTCATCACCACTCAACCTGACCAACTCGGCTATGTCCCGTGCTGCAGTATCTTGTCCTCTGTCTTATCTAGATCATTTGCAATTGAATGGAATAGATCCCTTTTGGACAAAGTGGATTCACCTGCTGCTGCAGTGACCACAGGTGTGATAAGATCTAGAATTGGCATCTGGTGCGATCTCTCCGCTTCCACTCCCAATAAAGTTACCTGTTTATTCCTATCATGCATTGGTTTTTGGTGTTTTCTTTGAGCAATGATGATGGCTTCAGTGATCTGTTGGCTCCCCCTCCTGGAGGAAGAGTTTGCTTGCTCTTGGACATTCTAAAAGAGAGGTCATGAGAGACATTTAGCTTCTGAGCACAATTGGGGACAGTCATGGGTGATGAATGATTTGCAACCTGCTGTGAAGCCTGATACCGCAATATAAGGAACGTCAAATACTAAGAATGGGCGGCCTATGAAAGAATTAGTACTTTCATTAAGTATACTTAAACGGCTAATTGGGAATAGACAAACTGTAAAAAGCCCTCTGAGAAAGCCCCTCTCTAACCTTTGTTAGTAAGCTTTTCTGTAGTCTGCCTGTTGATGTATTTTCCGTTTGAACAGTGCACAACATGAAGAGACGGAACACTGGCGGCTTGTCACAATGCCCCCCGCTGACATCACAATAGCGCTGCTGCCTAGAAAGCTAGCTGCGCAGCAGAAGTTTCTCTTTGGGTGGGAGGTGGGCTAGTGGAAGGAGGGGGCAAGCTTTTTTTTTTTTTTTTTTTTCCCGGGTGGTAGGGGGATGATAGGAGAAGGGATGCGGGTGGTGAGAAGGGTACAGAGGGCAGGGTTTGGGGGCTGGGAAGGAAAGGGAAAAGATTAGGGTTTGGGGATGAAGAAAGGGCTTTCTACGGGTAAGGATGGCAAAGGGTGGCAGTGACGGGAAGTCAGGCGACCTGTCCTGTCCGTCTTTATGTATCATGAATTGGAAAGACTGCAAGGGGGAGGGGAGTTGCTTGCGCCCAAAAGGAGGAGTTATTCAGATTCATTGCAGTGGGCGGCGGCTGCAAAACGCACCATTCTTCTTGTTTTTGCTCTGCAAAGCAGCCTTTTCAAGGGTTGGCTTCGGTGACAAAATGTCTTCTGTAGGTGTGGGTTTGTCTCCCCTCACTCTCTCTCCCTAAGATGTGTCCGGCATAGGCCAGGGTGCCACTCGAGGCCCAAACCAATTCTGGTTATCGCTTCTCGGCCTTTTGGCTAAGATCAAGTGTAGTATCTGTTCTTATCAGTTTAATATCTGATACGTCCCCTATCTGGGGACCATATATTAAATGGATTTTTAGAACAGGGAGATGGAAAAAGAGCTTGCTCTGTCCACTCCACGCATTGACCTGGTATTGCAGTACCTCCAGGACCGGTGCACCCCTTCTTAACCCAGTTTCCAAAAGCAGAACTCAATTCACCTGATTCATATTAGCCCGATTTAATGAATTGGAAGAAAGCATACGTCTTCATATGCACCTCAATTTGGCCCATTCACTTTTCACACTTCCTCCTTTTGTTTTTTATCTTTCACACTTTTTACTTTCTTTATTCATCCAAATAGCAAACTCATCACCACTCAACCTGACCAACTCGGCTATGTCCCGTGCTGCAGTATCTTGTCCTCTGTCTTATCTAGATCATTTGCAATTGAATGGAATAGATCCCTTTTGGACAAAGTGGATTCACCTGCTGCTGCAGTGACCACAGGTGTGATAAGATCTAGAATTGGCATCTGGTGCGATCTCTCCGCTTCCACTCCAAATAAAGTTACCTGTTTATTCCTATCATGCATTGGTTTTTGGTGTTTTCTTTGAGCAATGATGATGGCTTCAGTGATCTGTTGGCTCCCCCTCCTGGAGGAAGAGTTTGCTTGCTCTTGGACATTCTAAAAGAGAGGTCATGAGAGACATTTAGCTTCTGAGCACAATTGGGGACAGTCATGGGTGATGAATGATTTGCAACCTGCTGTGAAGCCTGATACCGCAATATAAGGAACGTCAAATACTAAGAATGGGCGGCCTATGAAAGAATTAGTACTGTCATTAAGTATACTTAAACGGCTAATTGGGAATAGACAAACTGTAAAAAGCCCTCTGAGAAAGCCCCTCTCTAACCTTTGTTAGTAAGCTTTTCTGTAGTCTGCCTGTTGATGTATTTTCCGTTTGAACAGTGCACAACATGAAGAGACGGAACACTGGCGGCTTGTCACAATGCCCCCCGCTGACATCACAATAGCGCTGCTGCCTAGAAAGCTAGCTGCGCAGCAGAAGTTTCTCTTTGGGTGGGAGGTGGGCTAGTGGAAGGAGGGGGCAAGCTTTTTTTTTTTTTTTTTTTTTCCCGGGTGGTAGGGGGATGATAGGAGAAGGGATGCGGGTGGTGAGAAGGGTACAGAGGGCAGGGTTTGGGGGCTGGGAAGGAAAGGGAAAAGATTAGGGTTTGGGGATGATGAAAGGGCTTTCTACGGGTAAGGATGGCAAAGGGTGGCAGTGACGGGAAGTCAGGCGACCTGTCCTGTCCGTCTTTATGTATCATGAATTGGAAAGACTGCAAGGGGGAGGGGAGTTGCTTGCGCCCAAAAGGAGGAGTTATTCAGATTCATTGCAGTGGGCGGCGGCTGCAAAACGCACCATTCTTCTTGTTTTTGCTCTGCAAAGCAGCCTTTTCAAGGGTTGGCTTGGGTGACAAAATGTCTTCTGTAGGTGTGGGTTTGTCTCCCCTCACTCTCTCTCCCTAAGATGTGTCCGGCATAGGCCAGGGTGCCACTCGAGGCCCAAACCAATTCTGGTTATCGCTTCTCGGCCTTTTGGCTAAGATCAAGTGTAGTATCTGTTCTTATCAGTTTAATATCTGATACGTCCCCTATCTGGGGACCATATATTAAATGGACTTTTAGAACAGGGAGATGGAAAAAGAGCTTGCTCTGTCCACTCCACGCATTGACCTGGTATTGCAGTACCTCCAGGACCGGTGCACCCCTTCTTAACCCAGTTTCCAAAAGCAGAACTCAATTCACCTGATTCATATTAGCCCAATTTAATGAATTGGAAGAAAGCATACGTCTTCATATGCACCTCAATTTGGCCCATTCACTTTTCACACTTCCTCCTTTTGTTTTTTATCTTTCACACTTTTTACTTTCTTTATTCATCCAAATAGCAAACTCATCACCACTCAACCTGACCAACTCGGCTATGTCCCGTGCTGCAGTATCTTGTCCTCTGTCTTATCTAGATCATTTGCAATTGAATGGAATAGATCCCTTTTGGACAAAGTGGATTCACCTGCTGCTGCAGTGACCACAGGTGTGATAAGATCTAGAATTGGCATCTGGTGCGATCTCTCCGCTTCCACTCCAAATAAAGTTACCTGTTTATTCCTATCATGCATTGGTTTTTGGTGTTTTCTTTGAGCAATGATGATGGCTTCAGTGATCTGTTGGCTCCCCCTCCTGGAGGAAGAGTTTGCTTGCTCTTGGACATTCTAAAAGAGAGGTCATGAGAGACATTTAGCTTCTGAGCACAATTGGGGACAGTCATGGGTGATGAATGATTTGCAACCTGCTGTGAAGCCTGATACCGCAATATAAGGAACGTCAAATACTAAGAATGGGCGGCCTATGAAAGAATTAGTACTTTCATTAAGTATACTTAAACGGCTAATTGGGAATAGACAAACTGTAAAAAGCCCTCTGAGAAAGCCCCTCTCTAACCTTTGTTAGTAAGCTTTTCTGTAGTCTGCCTGTTGATGTATTTTCCGTTTGAACAGTGCACAACATGAAGAGACGGAACACTGGCGGCTTGTCACAATGCCCCCCGCTGACATCACAATAGCGCTGCTGCCTAGAAAGCTAGCTGCGCAGCAGAAGTTTCTCTTTGGGTGGGAGGTGGGCTAGTGGAAGGAGGGGGCAAGCTTTTTTTTTTTTTTTTTTTCCCGGGTGGTAGGGGGATGATAGGAGAAGGGATGCGGGTGGTGAGAAGGGTACAGAGGGCAGGGTTTGGGGGCTGGGAAGGAAAGGGAAAAGATTAGGGTTTGGGGATGATGAAAGGGCTTTCTACGGGTAAGGATGGCAAAGGGTGGCAGTGACGGGAAGTCAGGCGACCTGTCCTGTCCGTCTTTATGTATCATGAATTGGAAAGACTGCAAGGGGGAGGGGAGTTGCTTGCGCCCAAAAGGAGGAGTTATTCAGATTCATTGCAGTGGGCGGCGGCTGCAAAACGCACCATTCTTCTTGTTTTTGCTCTGCAAAGCAGCCTTTTCAAGGGTTGGCTTGGGTGACAAAATGTCTTCTGTAGGTGTGGGTTTGTCTCCCCTCACTCTCTCTCCCTAAGATGTGTCTGGCATAGGCCAGGGTGCCACTCGAGGCCCAAACCAATTCTGGTTATCGCTTCTCGGCCTTTTGGCTAAGATCAAGTGTAGTATCTGTTCTTATCAGTTTAATATCTGATACGTCCCCTATCTGGGGACCATATATTAAATGGATTTTTAGAACAGGGAGATGGAAAAAGAGCTTGCTCTGTCCACTCCACGCATTGACCTGGTATTGCAGTACCTCCAGGACCGGTGCACCCCTTCTTAACCCAGTTTCCAAAAGCAGAACTCAATTCACCTGATTCATATTAGCCCGATTTAATGAATTGGAAGAAAGCATACGTCTTCATATGCACCTCAATTTGGCCCATTCACTTTTCACACTTCCTCCTTTTGTTTTTTATCTTTCACACTTTTTACTTTCTTTATTCATCCAAATAGCAAACTCATCACCACTCAACCTGACCAACTCGGCTATGTCCCGTGCTGCAGTATCTTGTCCTCTGTCTTATCTAGATCATTTGCAATTGAATGGAATAGATCCCTTTTGGACAAAGTGGATTCACCTGCTGCTGCAGTGACCACAGGTGTGATAAGATCTAGAATTGGCATCTGGTGCGATCTCTCCGCTTCCACTCCAAATAAAGTTACCTGTTTATTCCTATCATGCATTGGTTTTTGGTGTTTTCTTTGAGCAATGATGATGGCTTCAGTGATCTGTTGGCTCCCCCTCCTGGAGGAAGAGTTTGCTTGCTCTTGGACATTCTAAAAGAGAGGTCATGAGAGACATTTAGCTTCTGAGCACAATTGGGGACAGTCATGGGTGATGAATGATTTGCAACCTGCTGTGAAGCCTGATACCGCAATATAAGGAACGTCAAATACTAAGAATGGGCGGCCTATGAAAGAATTAGTACTTTCATTAAGTATACTTAAACGGCTAATTGGGAATAGACAAACTGTAAAAAGCCCTCTGAGAAAGCCCCTCTCTAACCTTTGTTAGTAAGCTTTTCTGTAGTCTGCCTGTTGATGTATTTTCCGTTTGAACAGTGCACAACATGAAGAGACGGAACACTGGCGGCTTGTCACAATGCCCCCCGCTGACATCACAATAGCGCTGCTGCCTAGAAAGCTAGCTGCGCAGCAGAAGTTTCTCTTTGGGTGGGAGGTGGGCTAGTGGAAGGAGGGGGCAAGCTTTTTTTTTTTTTTTTTTTTCCCGGGTGGTAGGGGGATGATAGGAGAAGGGATGCGGGTGGTGAGAAGGGTACAGAGGGCAGGGTTTGGGGGCTGGGAAGGAAAGGGAAAAGATTAGGGTTTGGGGATGATGAAAGGGCTTTCTACGGGTAAGGATGGCAAAGGGTGGCAGTGACGGGAAGTCAGGCGACCTGTCCTGTCCGTCTTTATGTATCATGAATTGGAAAGACTGTAAGGGGGAGGGGAGTTGCTTTCGCCCAAAAGGAGGAGTTATTCAGATTCATTGCAGTGGGCGGCGGCTGCAAAACGCACCATTCTTCTTGTTTTTGCTCTGCAAAGCAGCCTTTTCAAGGGTTGGCTTGGGTGACAAAATGTCTTCTGTAGGTGTGGGTTTGTCTCCCCTCACTCTCTCTCCCTAAGATGTGTCCGGCATAGGCCAGGGTGCCACTCGAGGCCCAAACCAATTCTGGTTATCGCTTCTCGGCCTTTTGGCTAAGATCAAGTGTAGTATCTGTTCTTATCAGAACAAACTGAGCTAGCTACACTTGACGAGATACGATCAGGGAGACAAGCTCCGAAGCCCAGCCGAGACCGAAAGAGGGAGATCGGACGGAAGAAGAGCTTGGCAGAAAGAAGCAAGAAGACGAAGGCTCGGAGAAGACTTGGGGAGACCAGAGGAACTTCGAGGAGGAACACAGCGGGAGAAGACACCCGGAGAAGAATCCAAGATCCAGCTCCGGGAACTCAAGCAGGAACCAGCCATGGCAAGCAAGCCAGAGAAGGCAGCCAGGAAGGCTCAGGACCCAGGGACCTCCAGGAAGGCTCATCCAGAGGCTTCTTCGGCCCAAGAGGCCCCTACCTCCGACGCCAGCCAGCCGGAGGGAGCCCGGACGCCGCCTGAAAAGGCTCCAACCCTGGAGCCTTGGATGCGGCAGACGGTCGCCCTGAAGCTAAAGGCGGTGGATGGTAGGTTGCCGGACATGTCCAGCGACGTGTTCTGCAAGAAGATGATTCTGGATCAGGGCTTCTCCAGGGCGGAAACCCTGAGTGTCCAGACCTTCATGACTGGCATTTTTCTGGTAACCTTTGCCACGGTGAATGCCTGCAGGAGATACTGGGAGGCGATGAACGCAGCGATGCCGGACTCCCCTTTTCATTCTTTTTTAGGATCCTGTCCTATACAGAGGGATGAGAAGAGGATCACGGTCTCCATGCGGAACCCGCACACCCCAGGAAGAGACATCTCCACGTTCCTGGGACGTCTCTGCACAGTGGTGAGGGAGCCATCCCACATCCTTAACGGCAACGGATTCTGGACGGGTAAGTGGTCAGTAACCGTTCGACTCTACAGGGAACCAGCATCCGAGGATGGTCTCCAGCACCTGCCCCCGACATTCTCTCTGGGAAACTCCTATGGTCTCATCTACTGCCCGGACATGCCACACAACTGCAGGAAATGTGGCGGGAAAGGGCATTCGATGAAGACCTGCAAGGAGGACGCCTGCAGGGTTTGCCGGGTGACAGGACACAGCTCCAAGGACTGCCCAAAGAAGAAGACTTGCAACCTATGTGGACAGGCGGACCACCTTTACAAGGACTGCCCACAGCGGGAGAAATCCTGGGCAAGGGTTGCCGCGGCGACCCAGTATCGGGTAGTCACAGCTTCGTCGACCAAGGCAGCTACGACCAAGGCCACAGAGGCCAAGGACAAGGCGGCCAAGAACCCGGCGACCGTGGCTCCAGCCGATGCCCCAGCAGCCACGGAGTCCAGGGAAAAGAAGGGTAAGAAAACTGCTGCCCCCTCCCTGGTCCCCCCCCCTGTCACCCCTGTCCAAACCCCTCCCCCCCCGGCCAACCCTACTGAGGATTCCACTACCTCCACCTCATTTCCCTACTCCTCAGCTGGTCTCCTCACCCCCCCCCCAAAGCCCACTCTCCGTCCCCAGACCATGAGAGCAGAGGGCCTCAGCACTCTTGCACTTTTCACCGAGGAGGATTTTCCAGCTCTTGTCTCCTCAGGTACAGGCCAAAGGAAAAGGAAGGTGGAAGATAGTCCTGTCGCAGAACCTTCCAAGCTGTTCATTGTGGACCTTAACCCACCCCAGGAAGAGGAGGATGGCCTCCTCCCAGAACCGGACGTGTTGGAGCAGATGGTGGAGTCCCTTGTGGCCGAAGAAGAAATGGAGGAGTCGGAAGCCACTGAGGCACCATCCCTGCTTGATCAGCTAGCAGAAGAGGGTCTGCTGGAGATACCCTTACCAGCAGGTGCCAAAGAGGAAGAACCGCCCGACCGGAGTGGTAACTAAGGCACACCGCCTGCTCTAACTTTCTCTTTCCTCCAATGACTGCTAACATTAACATCTTTTCCATTAATGTTAGGAGCATCAGAGACAAGTTCCGACGTCAGACAATTTTTGCGTTCCTTAACACTCAGTCTAGTGATGTATTTTTCCTGCAGGAATGCTCCCTTCCCTCCTCTAGGTCCTTCAACCATCTGGCCAGGGAGTGGACCCATGGCCCATCCTACTGGTCTGGCGGGGGCGACTGTAGGTCCGCGGGGGTCGCCGTGCTGATCAGGGGAAGCGCCTTCACATTGGACTCTGTTCAGGAAATCGTCTGCGGCAGGTTACTGCTCGTGGATGGCACCTGGGCGGGAGAACCTGTCAGGTTCATCAATGTGTATGCTTCTCCTGTGAAGAGCGATCGACTGGAGCTCCTCCAAGCCCTGCGCCCTCAGCTCGCTACCGCCAGGACGGTAGTGATGGCCGGGGATTTCAACTGCCCGATTGAGGAGGATGGACGCAGTTCTGGAACGGCTGCCAAGTTGGACGTCACATCCAAACTGCTCATTGAGATGGTGACCGAAGCCTCTCTTGTGGACGTTGTTGGCTCCATCGGACACGGATCCGTGAACTATTCATGGTGCCGATCCGATGGCTCGCTGCGTTCCAGGATTGACTTTGTGTTTACCTCTCGGGCGGTTGGGCGGAGTGGGCACTCGATGGTCCCCTGCTTCTTCTCTGACCACAGAGCCATTCACTTTCAAGGTGTGCTGGGCCATGGCTTCCCCATTGGCCCGGGCTCCTGGAAGCTGAACTGCTCTCTGCTGGAAAAGGGTGAGATTCTGGAGGAGCTTAGAGCTGCCTACTCCACGTGGCGGGCCTACAAGGCGGGCTTCCAGTCTGTTTCTGACTGGTGGGAATACGTTAAACTCGAGTTCCGTTTCTTCTTTCAGGCAAAGAGTCAACAACAGGCGTGTCTGAAGAGGAGGGACTTCAGGAGACTCCAGCGTGAGCTGCGTTCCCTGCAGGACCTTCTTCGATGCGGCTGGGACGTGAGAGAGGAGCTGGAGGAGACTAAGAGGAGCCTGAAAAGGCACTTCGAGGAGGAGTCCGAGCGAATTGTCTTCCGTTCCAAAGTGGAGAACCTGGAGAAGGGTGAGAAATGTAACTCGTTCTTTTTCAGGAAACTCCACGCCGGTCACACGCCCATGAATGAACTACGAGACGAGAGTGGAAACATGCGACGCGGGAAAGAGAACGTGATGAAGGTCGTCAGCGACTTCTACAGCGAACTCTACGCCCGCAAGACTACTGACCCCGAGGCCGCCGATAAGTTCCTGTCAGGTATCACTAACCATCTTGACCCTGCAGACGCGGCGGCCATGGATGTTCCTCTGACGGTGGACGAGCTGCTCTCGGCCGCCAAATCCTTTAGTTCTGGCAGGACACCGGGCAGTGACGGCCTCCCAGCAGAGCTCTATGTAGCGCTGGGAGACCTAATCTGTCCGGACCTGTTAGGGCTGTATGAGGAGATGGTGGTGGAGGGCAGAATCCCTCCATCTCTGAGGGAAGGAATGGTCACGATCCTGTACAAGCGTAAAGGAGAGAGGTGCGACCTGAAGAATTGGCGTCCCATCACCCTTCTGAACGTCGACTACAAGATCCTGGCCAAGACGATGGCAACGAGATTGAAGACTGTTATCGGACGGATCATCCACCCGGATCAGACCTGCGGCATCCCCGGACGTCGCATCGCAGACAGCCTGGCTCTCATGCGGGACACGGTCGAGTACATCAAAGCCCGCCGGGTGCACGCAGCCCTGATCTCGTTGGATCAGGAAAAGGCCTTCGACCGTGTTTCCCATGAGTTCCTGGGCAAAGCTCTGCACAGGTTAGGTTTGGGTAACATGTTTTGCTTGTATGTCCAACTAATGTATTTTGATATTCACAGCTCGGTGTTGGTGAACGGCTGGAAGACTGACCCCTTCCCGGTCCTCTCAGGGGTCAGACAAGGCTGTCCTCTGTCACCTCTTCTTTTTGTTTGTGTTATAGAACTCTTTGCAGAGGCTATCCGGCGGAATGGAGAGATCAGAGGGATCACCGCACCAGGACCAGAACGCTTCGAGGTCAAGTGCTCGCTCTACATGGACGACGTGACCGTCTTCTGCGCGGACCGGCGCTCAGTCGACACCCTCGTCCAGACCTGTGAGACCTTCGGACGGGCTTCGGGAGCCAAAGTCAACTGCGGGAAGTCGGAAGCCATGCTCTTCGGGGACTGGCAGCCGGCCTCTTCCGCCCCCTTCCCTTTCAGCATCCAGCCGGATTTCATCAAGGTTCTTGGAGTCTGGTTCGGGAAGGAAGGAGCAGCCCTCAAGTCCTGGGAGGAACGCTTGACCAAGATCACCCAACGGATCGGTCTGTGGAGCCTCAGACGCCTCACCTGTGAGGGCAAAGCACTGGTCCTGCGTAACGAGGTACTGCCCGTGCTGCAGTACACGGCCCAGGCCTGGCCCCCCCTTGCCACCGTGTGCAGGGCCATTACCAGGACGGTGTTTCGTTTTGTCTGGGGATCCAAGATGGACAGAGTAAAGCGGAGCATCATGTACAAGGATCCTCGCAAGGGTGGGAAGGGCGTACCCGATATCCCCACCCTCCTGCGATCCTCCTTCGTATGTGACTGCGTTCGCCGAACTCTGCGAGTCAAGAGAGGTTCCGCGGGTGGGTCCATGTCTCGCTTCTTCCTGCTCCCCCTTTGGAGACGGTTAGGCTGGGACAAGTGGGACAGCTCCTTCCCCTACAACTGGACGGCGCCATGGTTCTACGGAGACGTGGTTCGGTTTGTGAGGGAACACCAACTGGAGGGACTCAAGCCTGATTTGTGGAAGCCAAAGACTATCCACAAACTCATCAGAGCCAAGGACGAAATGGAGAACATTCCAGGACTTCATCACGACACACTGGAGACTGTTTGGACAAACGTGTCATCGGCTGGATTGACCAACGGGCACAAGGACTTGTCATGGATGGCGATACAGGGCGGACTGCCCGTCCGGTCATTCATGCACGCCCGGAACCTGTGCAAAACCCGGTACTGCCCAAGGTGCCCCTTCGTGGAGGAAACATCGCTGCACGCCTTTTGGGACTGCCGTTTCGCACAGCGCCTGTTGGTTGCCCTGGAGGATGACCTGAGGAACTCCGTCCCCAGAGGGAGCCTATCGTACCATTCCGTACTTTATGGACTCTTCCCTGGGACTCACACCGTTGGAGCCATCCAGGAGGCTTGGCGCCTTATGAACTGCTTTAAGGACGCTATATGGGTCGCCAGGAACCGGCTCATCTTGAAGAGGGAGAGGATGTCTATCCAGGATTGCCGCAGGCTGATCCACAGCCTGCTCAGAGACTATTCCATCATGGACAGTCCGGACGACAGCGCCGAGGAGGAGGTTTAGACCTCTTCCATGCCCCCTCCCTCCTTTTCCCGTTATGTGCGTCTTTCAATAAAGCTTCGGGCCTGTGATTTCCCCACCCTATCCCCCTTTTCCCCTACCCCCATCCCCCAATCGCCGGTTCGTCGTTATTTATTGTCTAACTTTTTCTTTCAGCTTGAGTGTTATCGATAAGCATAGGAGTGTGATGTATAGTTTAGTGCGTCGTACTCTATGGCTATGTAAGAAGGATTGTATAGTTCTGTGTGTACGGGGCTGCGGCACTGTGCACGGTTTGTTACCTTTTTGTGAGTAGTGCATGATAATAAAGATGCTGTTAAATCAAAAATCTGTTCTTATCAGTTTAATATCTGATACGTCCCCTATCTGGGGACCATATATTAAATGGATTTTTAGAACAGGGAGATGGAAAAAGAGCTTGCTCTGTCCACTCCACGCATTGACCTGGTATTGCAGTACCTCCAGGACCGGTGCACCCCTTCTTAACCCAGTTTCCAAAAGCAGAACTCAATTCACCTGATTCATATTAGCCCGATTTAATGAATTGGAAGAAAGCATACGTCTTCATATGCACCTCAATTTGGCCCATTCACTTTTCACACTTCCTCCTTTTGTTTTTTATCTTTCACACTTTTTACTTTCTTTATTCATCCAAATAGCAAACTCATCACCACTCAACCTGACCAACTCGGCTATGTCCCGTGCTGCAGTATCTTGTCCTCTGTCTTATCTAGATCATTTGCAATTGAATGGAATAGATCCCTTTTGGACAAAGTGGATTCACCTGCTGCTGCAGTGACCACAGGTGTGATAAGATCTAGAATTGGCATCTGGTGCGATCTCTCCGCTTCCACTCCAAATAAAGTTACCTGTTTATTCCTATCATGCATTGGTTTTTGGTGTTTTCTTTGAGCAATGATGATGGCTTCAGTGATCTGTTGGCTCCCCCTCCTGGAGGAAGAGTTTGCTTGCTCTTGGACATTCTAAAAGAGAGGTCATGAGAGACATTTAGCTTCTGAGCACAATTGGGGACAGTCATGGGTGATGAATGATTTGCAACCTGCTGTGAAGCCTGATACCGCAATATAAGGAACGTCAAATACTAAGAATGGGCGGCCTATGAAAGAATTAGTACTTTCATTAAGTATACTTAAACGGCTAATTGGGAATAGACAAACTGTAAAAAGCCCTCTGAGAAAGCCCCTCTCTAACCTTTGTTAGTAAGCTTTTCTGTAGTCTGCCTGTTGATGTATTTTCCGTTTGAACAGTGCACAACATGAAGAGACGGAACACTGGCGGCTTGTCACAATGCCCCCCGCTGACATCACAATAGCGCTGCTGCCTAGAAAGCTAGCTGCGCAGCAGAAGTTTCTCTTTGGGTGGGAGGTGGGCTAGTGGAAGGAGGGGGCAAGCTTTTTTTTTTTTTTTTTTTTCCCGGGTGGTAGGGGGATGATAGGAGAAGGGATGCGGGTGGTGAGAAGGGTACAGAGGGCAGGGTTTGGGGGCTGGGAAGGAAAGGGAAAAGATTAGGGTTTGGGGATGATGAAAGGGCTTTCTACGGGTAAGGATGGCAAAGGGTGGCAGTGACGGGAAGTCAGGCGACCTGTCCTGTCCGTCTTTATGTATCATGAATTGGAAAGACTGCAAGGGGGAGGGGAGTTGCTTGCGCCCAAAAGGAGGAGTTATTCAGATTCATTGCAGTGGGCGGCGGCTGCAAAACGCACCATTCTTCTTGTTTTTGCTCTGCAAAGCAGCCTTTTCAAGGGTTGGCTTGGGTGACAAAATGTCTTCTGTTGGTGTGGGTTTGTCTCCCCTCACTCTCTCTCCCTAAGATGTGTCCGGCATAGGCCAGGGTGCCACTCGAGGCCCAAACCAATTCTGGTTATCGCTTCTCGGCCTTTTGGCTAAGATCAAGTGTAGTATCTGTTCTTATCAGTTTAATATCTGATACGTCCCCTATCTGGGGACCATATATTAAATGGATTTTTAGAACAGGGAGATGGAAAAAGAGCTTGCTCTGTCCATTCCACGCATTGACCTGGTATTGCAGTACCTCCAGGACCGGTGCACCCCTTCTTAACCCAGTTTCCAAAAGCAGAACTCAATTCACCTGATTCATATTAGCCCGATTTAATGAATTGGAAGAAAGCATACGTCTTCATATGCACCTCAATTTGGCCCATTCACTTTTCACACTTCCTCCTTTTGTTTTTTATCTTTCACACTTTTTACTTTCTTTATTCATCCAAATAGCAAACTCATCACCACTCAACCTGACCAACTCGGCTATGTCCCGTGCTGCAGTATCTTGTCCTCTGTCTTATCTAGATCATTTGCAATTGAATGGAATAGATCCCTTTTGGACAAAGTGGATTCACCTGCTGCTGCAGTGACCACAGGTGTGATAAGATCTAGAATTGGCATCTGGTGCGATCTCTCCGCTTCCACTCCAAATAAAGTTACCTGTTTATTCCTATCATGCATTGGTTTTTGGTGTTTTCTTTGAGCAATGATGATGGCTTCAGTGATCTGTTGGCTCCCCCTCCTGGAGGAAGAGTTTGCTTGCTCTTGGACATTCTAAAAGAGAGGTCATGAGAGACATTTAGCTTCTGAGCACAATTGGGGACAGTCATGGGTGATGAATGATTTGCAACCTGCTGTGAAGCCTGATACCGCAATATAAGGAACGTCAAATACTAAGAATGGGCGGCCTATGAAAGAATTAGTACTTTCATTAAGTATACTTAAACGGCTAATTGGGAATAGACAAACTGTAAAAAGCCCTCTGAGAAAGCCCCTCTCTAACCTTTGTTAGTAAGCTTTTCTGTAGTCTGCCTGTTGATGTATTTTCCGTTTGAACAGTGCACAACATGAAGAGACGGAACACTGGCGGCTTGTCACAATGCCCCCCGCTGACATCACAATAGCGCTGCTGCCTAGAAAGCTAGCTGCGCAGCAGAAGTTTCTCTTTGGGTGGGAGGTGGGCTAGTGGAAGGAGGGGGCAAGCTTTTTTTTTTTTTTTTTTTTCCCGGGTGGTAGGGGGATGATAGGAGAAGGGATGCGGGTGGTGAGAAGGGTACAGAGGGCAGGGTTTGGGGGCTGGGAAGGAAAGGGAAAAGATTAGGGTTTGGGGATGATGAAAGGGCTTTCTACGGGTAAGGATGGCAAAGGGTGGCAGTGACGGGAAGTCAGGCGACCTGTCCTGTCCGTCTTTATGTATCATGAATTGGAAAGACTGCAAGGGGGAGGGGAGTTGCTTGCGCCCAAAAGGAGGAGTTATTCAGATTCATTGCAGTGGGCGGCGGCTACAAAACGCACCATTCTTCTTGTTTTTGCTCTGCAAAGCAGCCTTTTCAAGGGTTGGCTTGGGTGACAAAATGTCTTCTGTAGGTGTGGGTTTGTCTCCCCTCACTCTCTCTCCCTAAGATGTGTCCGGCATAGGCCAGGGTGCCACTCGAGGCCCAAACCAATTCTGGTTATCGCTTCTCGGCCTTTTGGCTAAGATCAAGTGTAGTATCTGTTCTTATCAGTTTAATATCTGATACGTCCCCTATCTGGGGACCATATATTAAATGGATTTTTAGAACAGGGAGATGGAAAAAGAGCTTGCTCTGTCCACTCCACGCATTGACCTGGTATTGCAGTACCTCCAGGACCGGTGCACCCCTTCTTAACCCAGTTTCCAAAAGCAGAACTCAATTCACCTGATTCATATTAGCCCGATTTAATGAATTGGAAGAAAGCATACGTCTTCATATGCACCTCAATTTGGCCCATTCACTTTTCACACTTCCTCCTTTTGTTTTTTATCTTTCACACTTTTTACTTTCTTTATTCATTCAAATAGCAAACTCATCACCACTCAACCTGACCAACTCGGCTATGTCCCGTGCTGCAGTATCTTGTCCTCTGTCTTATCTAGATCATTTGCAATTGAATGGAATAGATCCCTTTTGGACAAAGTGGATTCACCTGCTGCTGCAGTGACCACAGGTGTGATAAGATCTAGAATTGGCATCTGGTGCGATCTCTCCGCTTCCACTCCAAATAAAGTTACCTGTTTATTCCTATCATGCATTGGTTTTTGGTGTTTTCTTTGAGCAATGATGATGGCTTCAGTGATCTGTTGGCTCCCCCTCCTGGAGGAAGAGTTTGCTTGCTCTTGGACATTCTAAAAGAGAGGTCATGAGAGACATTTAGCTTCTGAGCACAATTGGGGACAGTCATGGGTGATGAATGATTTGCAACCTGCTGTGAAGCCTGATACCGCAATATAAGGAACGTCAAATACTAAGAATGGGCGGCCTATGAAAGAATTAGTACTTTCATTAAGTATACTTAAACGGCTAATTGGGAATAGACAAACTGTAAAAAGCCCTCTGAGAAAGCCCCTCTCTAACCTTTGTTAGTAAGCTTTTCTGTAGTCTGCCTGTTGATGTATTTTCCGTTTGAACAGTGCACAACATGAACAGACGGAACACTGGCGGCTTGTCACAATGCCCCCCGCTGACATCACAATAGCGCTGCTGCCTAGAAAGCTAGCTGCGCAGCAGAAGTTTCTCTTTGGGTGGGAGGTGGGCTAGTGGAAGGAGGGGGCAAGCTTTTTTTTTTTTTTTTTTTTCCCGGGTGGTAGGGGGATGATAGGAGAAGGGATGCGGGTGGTGAGAAGGGTACAGAGGGCAGGGTTTGGGGGCTGGGAAGGAAAGGGAAAAGATTAGGGTTTGGGGATGATGAAAGGGCTTTCTACGGGTAAGGATGGCAAAGGGTGGCAGTGACGGGAAGTCAGGCGACCTGTCCTGTCCGTCTTTATGTATCATGAATTGGAAAGACTGCAAGGGGGAGGGGAGTTGCTTGCGCCCAAAAGGAGGAGTTATTCAGATTCATTGCAGTGGGCGGCGGCTGCAAAACGCACCATTCTTCTTGTTTTTGCTCTGCAAAGCAGCCTTTTCAAGGGTTGGCTTGGGTGACAAAATGTCTTCTGTAGGTGTGGGTTTGTCTCCCCTCACTCTCTCTCCCTAAGATGTGTCCGGCATAGGCCAGGGTGCCACTCGAGGCCCAAACCAATTCTGGTTATCGCTTCTCGGCCTTTTGGCTAAGATCAAGTGTAGTATCTGTTCTTATCAGTTTAATATCTGATACGTCCCCTATCTGGGGACCATATATTAAATGGATTTTTAGAACAGGGAGATGGAAAAAGAGCTTGCTCTGTCCACTCCACGCATTGACCTGGTATTGCAGTACCTCCAGGACCGGTGCACCCCTTCTTAACCCAGTTTCCAAAAGCAGAACTCAATTCACCTGATTCATATTAGCCCGATTTAATGAATTGGAAGAAAGCATACGTCTTCATATGCACCTCAATTTGGCCCATTCACTTTTCACACTTCCTCCTTTTGTTTTTTATCTTTCACACTTTTTACTTTCTTTATTCATCCAAATAGCAAACTCATCACCACTCAACCTGACCAACTCGGCTATGTCCCGTGCTGCAGTATCTTGTCCTCTGTCTTATCTAGATCATTTGCAATTGAATGGAATAGATCCCTTTTGGACAAAGTGGATTCACCTGCTGCTGCAGTGACCACAGGTGTGATAAGATCTAGAATTGGCATCTGGTGCGATCTCTCCGCTTCCACTCCAAATAAAGTTACCTGTTTATTCCTATCATGCATTGGTTTTTGGTGTTTTCTTTGAGCAATGATGATGGCTTCAGTGATCTGTTGGCTCCCCCTCCTGGAGGAAGAGTTTGCTTGCTCTTGGACATTCTAAAAGAGAGGTCATGAGAGACATTTAGCTTCTGAGCACAATTGGGGACAGTCATGGGTGATGAATGATTTGCAACCTGCTGTGAAGCCTGATACCGCAATATAAGGAACGTCAAATACTAAGAATGGGCGGCCTATGAAAGAATTAGTACTTTCATTAAGTATACTTAAACGGCTAATTGGGAATAGACAAACTGTAAAAAGCCCTCTGAGAAAGCCCCTCTCTAACCTTTGTTAGTAAGCTTTTCTGTAGTCTGCCTGTTGATGTATTTTCCGTTTGAACAGTGCACAACATGAAGAGACGGAACACTGGCGGCTTGTCACAATGCCCCCCGCTGACATCACAATAGCGCTGCTGCCTAGAAAGCTAGCTGCGCAGCAGAAGTTTCTCTTTGGGTGGGAGGTGGGCTAGTGGAAGGAGGGGGCAAGCTTTTTTTTTTTTTTTTTTTTCCCGGGTGGTAGGGGGATGATAGGAGAAGGGATGCGGGTGGTGAGAAGGGTACAGAGGGCAGGGTTTGGGGGCTGGGAAGGAAAGGGAAAAGATTAGGGTTTGGGGATGATGAAAGGGCTTTCTACGGGTAAGGATGGCAAAGGGTGGCAGTGACGGGAAGTCAGGCGACCTGTCCTGTCCGTCTTTATGTATCATGAATTGGAAAGACTGCAAGGGGGAGGGGAGTTGCTTGCGCCCAAAAGGAGGAGTTATTCAGATTCATTGCAGTGGGCGGCGGCTGCAAAACGCACCATTCTTCTTGTTTTTGCTCTGCAAAGCAGCCTTTTCAAGGGTTGGCTTGGGTGACAAAATGTCTTCTGTAGGTGTGGGTTTGTCTCCCCTCACTCTCTCTCCCTAAGATGTGTCCGGCATAGGCCAGGGTGCCACTCGAGGCCCAAACCAATTCTGGTTATCGCTTCTCGGCCTTTTGGCTAAGATCAAGTGTAGTATCTGTTCTTATCAGTTTAATATCTGATACGTCCCCTATCTGGGGACCATATATTAAATGGATTTTTAGAACAGGGAGATGGAAAAAGAGCTTGCTCTGTCCACTCCACGCATTGACCTGGTATTGCAGTACCTCCAGGACCGGTGCACCCCTTCTTAACCCAGTTTCCAAAAGCAGAACTCAATTCACCTGATTCATATTAGCCCGATTTAATGAATTGGAAGAAAGCATACGTCTTCATATGCACCTCACTTTGGCCCATTCACTTTTCACACTTCCTCCTTTTGTTTTTTATCTTTCACACTTTTTACTTTCTTTATTCATCCAAATAGCAAACTCATCACCACTCAACCTGACCAACTCGGCTATGTCCCGTGCTGCAGTATCTTGTCCTCTGTCTTATCTAGATCATTTGCAATTGAATGGAATAGATCCCTTTTGGACAAAGTGGATTCACCTGCTGCTGCAGTGACCACAGGTGTGATAAGATCTAGAATTGGCATCTGGTGCGATCTCTCCGCTTCCACTCCAAATAAAGTTACCTGTTTATTCCTATCATGCATTGGTTTTTGGTGTTTTCTTTGAGCAATGATGATGGCTTCAGTGATCTGTTGGCTCCCCCTCCTGGAGGAAGAGTTTGCTTGCTCTTGGACATTCTAAAAGAGAGGTCATGAGAGACATTTAGCTTCTGAGCACAATTGGGGACAGTCATGGGTGATGAATGATTTGCAACCTGCTGTGAAGCCTGATACCGCAATATAAGGAACGTCAAATACTAAGAATGGGCGGCCTATGAAAGAATTAGTACTTTCATTAAGTATACTTAAACGGCTAATTGGGAATAGACAAACTGTAAAAAGCCCTCTGAGAAAGCCCCTCTCTAACCTTTGTTAGTAAGCTTTTCTGTAGTCTGCCTGTTGATGTATTTTCCGTTTGAACAGTGCACAACATGAAGAGACGGAACACTGGCGGCTTGTCACAATGCCCCCCGCTGACATCACAATAGCGCTGCTGCCTAGAAAGCTAGCTGCGCAGCAGAAGTTTCTCTTTGGGTGGGAGGTGGGCTAGTGGAAGGAGGGGGCAAGCTTTTTTTTTTTTTTTTTTTTTCCCGGGTGGTAGGGGGATGATAGGAGAAGGGATGCGGGTGGTGAGAAGGGTACAGAGGGCAGGGTTTGGGGGCTGGGAAGGAAAGGGAAAAGATTAGGGTTTGGGGATGATGAAAGGGCTTTCTACGGGTAAGGATGGCAAAGGGTGGCAGTGACGGGAAGTCAGGCGACCTGTCCTGTCCGTCTTTATGTATCATGAATTGGAAAGACTGCAAGGGGGAGGGGAGTTGCTTGCGCCCAAAAGGAGGAGTTATTCAGATTCATTGCAGTGGGCGGCGGCTGCAAAACGCACCATTCTTCTTGTTTTTGCTCTGCAAAGCAGCCTTTTCAAGGGTTGGCTTGGGTGACAAAATGTCTTCTGTAGGTGTGGGTTTGTCTCCCCTCACTCTCTCTCCCTAAGATGTGTCCGGCATAGGCCAGGGTGCCACTCGAGGCCCAAACCAATTCTGGTTATCGCTTCTCGGCCTTTTGGCTAAGATCAAGTGTAGTATCTGTTCTTATCAGTTTAATATCTGATACGTCCCCTATCTGGGGACCATATATTAAATGGATTTTTAGAACAGGGAGATGGAAAAAGAGCTTGCTCTGTCCACTCCACGCATTGACCTGGTATTGCAGTACCTCCAGGACCGGTGCACCCCTTCTTAACCCAGTTTCCAAAAGCAGAACTCAATTCACCTGATTCATATTAGCCCGATTTAATGAATTGGAAGAAAGCATACGTCTTCATATGCACCTCAATTTGGCCCATTCACTTTTCACACTTCCTCCTTTTGTTTTTTATCTTTCACACTTTTTACTTTCTTTATTCATCCAAATAGCAAACTCATCACCACTCAACCTGACCAACTCGGCTATGTCCCGTGCTGCAGTATCTTGTCCTCTGTCTTATCTAGATCATTTGCAATTGAATGGAATAGATCCCTTTTGGACAAAGTGGATTCACCTGCTGCTGCAGTGACCACAGGTGTGATAAGATCTAGAATTGGCATCTGGTGCGATCTCTCCGCTTCCACTCCAAATAAAGTTACCTGTTTATTCCTATCATGCATTGGTTTTTGGTGTTTTCTTTGAGCAATGATGATGGCTTCAGTGATCTGTTGGCTCCCCCTCCTGGAGGAAGAGTTTGCTTGCTCTTGGACATTCTAAAAGAGAGGTCATGAGAGACATTTAGCTTCTGAGCACAATTGGGGACAGTCATGGGTGATGAATGATTTGCAACCTGCTGTGAAGCCTGATACCGCAATATAAGGAACGTCAAATACTAAGAATGGGCGGCCTATGAAAGAATTAGTACTTTCATTAAGTATACTTAAACGGCTAATTGGGAATAGACAAACTGTAAAAAGCCCTCTGAGAAAGCCCCTCTCTAACCTTTGTTAGTAAGCTTTTCTGTAGTCTGCCTGTTGATGTATTTTCCGTTTGAACAGTGCACAACATGAAGAGACGGAACACTGGCGGCTTGTCACAATGCCCCCCGCTGACATCACAATAGCGCTGCTGCCTAGAAAGCTAGCTGCGCAGCAGAAGTTTCTCTTTGGGTGGGAGGTGGGCTAGTGGAAGGAGGGGGCAAGCTTTTTTTTTTTTTTTTTTTTCCCGGGTGGTAGGGGGATGATAGGAGAAGGGATGCGGGTGGTGAGAAGGGTACAGAGGGCAGGGTTTGGGGGCTGGGAAGGAAAGGGAAAAGATTAGGGTTTGGGGATGATGAAAGGGCTTTCTACGGGTAAGGATGGCAAAGGGTGGCAGTGACGGGAAGTCAGGCGACCTGTCCTGTCCGTCTTTATGTATCATGAATTGGAAAGACTGCAAGGGGGAGGGGAGTTGCTTGCGCCCAAAAGGAGGAGTTATTCAGATTCATTGCAGTGGGCGGCGGCTGCAAAACGCACCATTCTTCTTGTTTTTGCTCTGCAAAGCAGCCTTTTCAAGGGTTGGCTTGGGTGACAAAATGTCTTCTGTAGGTGTGGGTTTGTCTCCCCTCACTCTCTCTCCCTAAGATGTGTCCGGCATAGGCCAGGGTGCCACTCGAGGCCCAAACCAATTCTGGTTATCGCTTCTCGGCCTTTTGGCTAAGATCAAGTGTAGTATCTGTTCTTATCAGTTTAATATCTGATACGTCCCCTATCTGGGGACCATATATTAAATGGATTTTTAGAACAGGGAGATGGAAAAAGAGCTTGCTCTGTCCACTCCACGCATTGACCTGGTATTGCAGTACCTCCAGGACCGGTGCACCCCTTCTTAACCCAGTTTCCAAAAGCAGAACTCAATTCACCTGATTCATATTAGCCCGATTTAATGAATTGGAAGAAAGCATACGTCTTCATATGCACCTCAATTTGGCCCATTCACTTTTCACACTTCCTCCTTTTGTTTTTTATCTTTCACACTTTTTACTTTCTTTATTCATCCAAATAGCAAACTCATCACCACTCAACCTGACCAACTCGGCTATGTCCCGTGCTGCAGTATCTTGTCCTCTGTCTTATCTAGATCATTTGCAATTGAATGGAATAGATCCCTTTTGGACAAAGTGGATTCACCTGCTGCTGCAGTGACCACAGGTGTGATAAGATCTAGAATTGGCATCTGGTGCGATCTCTCCGCTTCCACTCCAAATAAAGTTACCTGTTTATTCCTATCATGCATTGGTTTTTGGTGTTTTCTTTGAGCAATGATGATGGCTTCAGTGATCTGTTGGCTCCCCCTCCTGGAGGAAGAGTTTGCTTGCTCTTGGACATTCTAAAAGAGAGGTCATGAGAGACATTTAGCTTCTGAGCACAATTGGGGACAGTCATGGGTGATGAATGATTTGCAACCTGCTGTGAAGCCTGATACCGCAATATAAGGAACGTCAAATACTAAGAATGGGCAGCCTATGAAAGAATTAGTACTTTCATTAAGTATACTTAAACGGCTAATTGGGAATAGACAAACTGTAAAAAGCCCTCTGAGAAAGCCCCTCTCTAACCTTTGTTAGTAAGCTTTTCTGTAGTCTGCCTGTTGATGTATTTTCCGTTTGAACAGTGCACAACATGAAGAGACGGAACACTGGCGGCTTGTCACAATGCCCCCCGCTGACATCACAATAGCGCTGCTGCCTAGAAAGCTAGCTGCGCAGCAGAAGTTTCTCTTTGGGTGGGAGGTGGGCTAGTGGAAGGAGGGGGCAAGCTTTTTTTTTTTTTTTTTTTTCCCGGGTGGTAGGGGGATGATAGGAGAAGGGATGCGGGTGGTGAGAAGGGTACAGAGGGCAGGGTTTGGGGGCTGGGAAGGAAAGGGAAAAGATTAGGGTTTGGGGATGATGAAAGGGCTTTCTACGGGTAAGGATGGCAAAGGGTGGCAGTGACGGGAAGTCAGGCGACCTGTCCTGTCCGTCTTTATGTATCATGAATTGGAAAGACTGCAAGGGGGAGGGGAGTTGCTTGCGCCCAAAAGGAGGAGTTATTCAGATTCATTGCAGTGGGCGGCGGCTGCAAAACGCACCATTCTTCTTGTTTTTGCTCTGCAAAGCAGCCTTTTCAAGGGTTGGCTTGGGTGACAAAATGTCTTCTGTAGGTGTGGGTTTGTCTCCCCTCACTCTCTCTCCCTAAGATGTGTCCGGCATAGGCCAGGGTGCCACTCGAGGCCCAAACCAATTCTGGTTATCGCTTCTCGGCCTTTTGGCTAAGATCAAGTGTAGTATCGTTCGAAAAGGTGGTTTAAGGCTCCGGCCACCTTAGTACAATGATGCAATGCACACTGGAAGGTTGCACTTGTTAGTACTTTGGGAGGATAGTATATCCATCTAGAGGAAACCATGGCCCTACCAGGATTGAGGCTATTAGACTGAGTAAGTGTGGGGGTTATGGTGCAATGTGCCCCAGGAATGGACACCCTGGAGGGAGTCTGAACTTGCTAGGTTGGGACCCTGGTAAGCCTCAGACTCTGTCGCACGCCGCGCCTTGCCTATTCATACTTTCCAAGCATATTGCCCTATCCTGGCCTTCTGGCTAAGAAGGGAAATTTTTATAATCCCGGTCGGAAGTCCGGTCAGCTTTGGGCTGAGAAACCAACACCCGGTTGGAGGTCCGGGTCAGCTTTGGCTGAGAAACCAACACCCGGTTGGAGGTCCGGTTAGCCTTGGGCTGAGAAACCAACACCCGGTTGGAGGTCCGGTCAGCCTTGGGCTGAGAAACCAACACCCGGTTGGAGGTCCGGTCAGCCTTGGGCTGAGAAACCAACACCGGTTGACGGTCCGGGCAGTCTCGGCTGCGAAACCAACGACTAGTAGCTCCCTACTCCACTTGGGTAAGATGCCTCGGTGGACGCTGGGAGCAACAACAAGGCTCAACCAGGCTTCGGCTTGGGGGAGCACCGAAGATCCCTGACCCTCGCTGTGGCCTTCTGGCTCGGAGGGACGGGGTTGATTTTTGGGGATCCTCTTCTCACAGAGGGGTCCACACGAATCCTAGCCTTTGCACTGTTTTTGGTGTGACTTCGGTCATGCATTTTTGCGGTGCTTTGGAAAGCTTCATTAAATCAAAAATCTGTTCTTATCAGTTTAATATCTGATACGTCCCCTATCTGGGGACCATATATTAAATGGATTTTTAGAACAGGGAGATGGAAAAAGAGCTTGCTCTGTCCACTCCACGCATTGACCTGGTATTGCAGTACCTCCAGGACCGGTGCACCCCTTCTTAACCCAGTTTCCAAAAGCAGAACTCAATTCACCTGATTCATATTAGCCCGATTTAATGAATTGGAAGAAAGCATACGTCTTCATATGCACCTCAATTTGGCCCATTCACTTTTCACACTTCCTCCTTTTGTTTTTTATCTTTCACACTTTTTACTTTCTTTATTCATCCAAATAGCAAACTCATCACCACTCAACCTGACCAACTCGGCTATGTCCCGTGCTGCAGTATCTTGTCCTCTGTCTTATCTAGATCATTTGCAATTGAATGGAATAGATCCCTTTTGGACAAAGTGGATTCACCTGCTGCTGCAGTGACCACAGGTGTGATAAGATCTAGAATTGGCATCTGGTGCGATCTCTCCGCTTCCACTCCAAATAAAGTTACCTGTTTATTCCTATCATGCATTGGTTTTTGGTGTTTTCTTTGAGCAATGATGATGGCTTCAGTGATCTGTTGGCTCCCCCTCCTGGAGGAAGAGTTTGCTTGCTCTTGGACATTCTAAAAGAGAGGTCATGAGAGACATTTAGCTTCTGAGCACAATTGGGGACAGTCATGGGTGATGAATGATTTGCAACCTGCTGTGAAGCCTGATACCGCAATATAAGGAACGTCAAATACTAAGAATGGGCAGCCTATGAAAGAATTAGTACTTTCATTAAGTATACTTAAACGGCTAATTGGGAATAGACAAACTGTAAAAAGCCCTCTGAGAAAGCCCCTCTCTAACCTTTGTTAGTAAGCTTTTCTGTAGTCTGCCTGTTGATGTATTTTCCGTTTGAACAGTGCACAACATGAAGAGACGGAACACTGGCGGCTTGTCACAATGCCCCCCGCTGACATCACAATAGCGCTGCTGCCTAGAAAGCTAGCTGCGCAGCAGAAGTTTCTCTTTGGGTGGGAGGTGGGCTAGTGGAAGGAGGGGGCAAGCTTTTTTTTTTTTTTTTTTTTCCCGGGTGGTAGGGGGATGATAGGAGAAGGGATGCGGGTGGTGAGAAGGGTACAGAGGGCAGGGTTTGGGGGCTGGGAAGGAAAGGGAAAAGATTAGGGTTTGGGGATGATGAAAGGGCTTTCTACGGGTAAGGATGGCAAAGGGTGGCAGTGACGGGAAGTCAGGCGACCTGTCCTGTCCGTCTTTATGTATCATGAATTGGAAAGACTGCAAGGGGGAGGGGAGTTGCTTGCGCCCAAAAGGAGGAGTTATTCAGATTCATTGCAGTGGGCGGCGGCTGCAAAACGCACCATTCTTCTTGTTTTTGCTCTGCAAAGCAGCCTTTTCAAGGGTTGGCTTGGGTGACAAAATGTCTTCTGTAGGTGTGGGTTTGTCTCCCCTCACTCTCTCTCCCTAAGATGTGTCCGGCATAGGCCAGGGTGCCACTCGAGGCCCAAACCAATTCTGGTTATCGCTTCTCGGCCTTTTGGCTAAGATCAAGTGTAGTATCTGTTCTTATCAGTTTAATATCTGATACGTCCCCTATCTGGGGACCATATATTAAATGGATTTTTAGAACAGGGAGATGGAAAAAGAGCTTGCTCTGTCCACTCCACGCATTGACCTGGTATTGCAGTACCTCCAGGACCGGTGCACCCCTTCTTAACCCAGTTTCCAAAAGCAGAACTCAATTCACCTGATTCATATTAGCCCGATTTAATGAATTGGAAGAAAGCATACGTCTTCATATGCACCTCAATTTGGCCCATTCACTTTTCACACTTCCTCCTTTTGTTTTTTATCTTTCACACTTTTTACTTTCTTTATTCATCCAAATAGCAAACTCATCACCACTCAACCTGACCAACTCGGCTATGTCCCGTGCTGCAGTATCTTGTCCTCTGTCTTATCTAGATCATTTGCAATTGAATGGAATAGATCCCTTTTGGACAAAGTGGATTCACCTGCTGCTGCAGTGACCACAGGTGTGATAAGATCTAGAATTGGCATCTGGTGCGATCTCTCCGCTTCCACTCCAAATAAAGTTACCTGTTTATTCCTATCATGCATTGGTTTTTGGTGTTTTCTTTGAGCAATGATGATGGCTTCAGTGATCTGTTGGCTCCCCCTCCTGGAGGAAGAGTTTGCTTGCTCTTGGACATTCTAAAAGAGAGGTCATGAGAGACATTTAGCTTCTGAGCACAATTGGGGACAGTCATGGGTGATGAATGATTTGCAACCTGCTGTGAAGCCTGATACCGCAATATAAGGAACGTCAAATACTAAGAATGGGCGGCCTATGAAAGAATTAGTACTTTCATTAAGTATACTTAAACGGCTAATTGGGAATAGACAAACTGTAAAAAGCCCTCTGAGAAAGCCCCTCTCTAACCTTTGTTAGTAAGCTTTTCTGTAGTCTGCCTGTTGATGTATTTTCCGTTTGAACAGTGCACAACATGAAGAGACGGAACACTGGCGGCTTGTCACAATGCCCCCCGCTGACATCACAATAGCGCTGCTGCCTAGAAAGCTAGCTGCGCAGCAGAAGTTTCTCTTTGGGTGGGAGGTGGGCTAGTGGAAGGAGGGGGCAAGCTTTTTTTTTTTTTTTTTTTTCCCGGGTGGTAGGGGGATGATAGGAGAAGGGATGCGGGTGGTGAGAAGGGTACAGAGGGCAGGGTTTGGGGGCTGGGAAGGAAAGGGAAAAGATTAGGGTTTGGGGATGATGAAAGGGCTTTCTACGGGTAAGGATGGCAAAGGGTGGCAGTGACGGGAAGTCAGGCGACCTGTCCTGTCCGTCTTTATGTATCATGAATTGGAAAGACTGCAAGGGGGAGGGGAGTTGCTTGCGCCCAAAAGGAGGAGTTATTCAGATTCATTGCAGTGGGCGGCGGCTGCAAAACGCACCATTCTTCTTGTTTTTGCTCTGCAAAGCAGCCTTTTCAAGGGTTGGCTTGGGTGACAAAATGTCTTCTGTAGGTGTGGGTTTGTCTCCCCTCACTCTCTCTCCCTAAGATGTGTCCGGCATAGGCCAGGGTGCCACTCGAGGCCCAAACCAATTCTGGTTATCGCTTCTCGGCCTTTTGGCTAAGATCAAGTGTAGTGTTGTTCGAAGAGGTGGTTTAAGCTCCAGGCCACCTTAGTACAATGATACAATGCACACTGGAAGGTTGCGCTTGCTAGTACTCTGGGTGGATAGTATATTCATCTAGTGGAAAACATGGCCCTACCAGGATCGAGGCTATTAGACTGAGTAAGGATGGGGGGCTATGGTACAACGTGCCCCAGGACTGACGACCCTGGAGTGAGTCTGAGCTTGCTGGCTTGGGACCCCGGCAAGCCTTGGGCCCTGTAGCACACCGTACCTTGCCTTTTCATACTTTTTGAGCATATTACCCTATCCCGGCCTTCTGGCTAGGAAGGGAAATTTTTATAATCCCGGTCGGAGGTCAGGTCAGCTTTGGGCTGAGAAACTAACACCCGGTTGGAGGTCCGGGTCAGCTTCGGCTGAGAAACCAACACCCGGTTGGAGGTCTGGGTCAGCTTCGGCTGAGAAACCAACACCCGGTTGGAGGTCCGGTTAGCCTTGGGCTGAGAAACCAACACCGGTTGACGGTCCGGGCAGTTTCGGCTGCGAAACCAACAACTAGTAGCTCTCTACTCCACTTGGGTAAGATGCCTGGGTGGACGCTGGGAGCAACGACAAGGCTCAACCAGGCTTCGGCTTGGGGGAGCACCGAAGATCCCTGACCCTTGCTGTGGCCTTCTGGCTCGGAGGGACGGGGTTGATTTTTGGGGACCCTCTCCTCACGGTGGGGTCCACACGAATCCTAGCCTTTGCACTGTTTTTGGTGTGACTTCGGTCATGCATTTTTTGTGGTGCTTTGGAAAGCTTCATTAAATCATTAAATCAAAAAATCTGTTCTTATCAGTTTAATATCTGATACGTCCCCTATCTGGGGACCATATATTAAATGGATTTTTAGAACAGGGAGATGGAAAAAGAGCTTGCTCTGTCCACTCCACGCATTGACCTGGTATTGCAGTACCTCCAGGACCGGTGCACCCCTTCTTAACCCAGTTTCCAAAAGCAGAACTCAATTCACCTGATTCATATTAGCCCGATTTAATGAATTGGAAGAAAGCATACGTCTTCATATGCACCTCAATTTGGCCCATTCACTTTTCACACTTCCTCCTTTTGTTTTTTATCTTTCACACTTTTTACTTTCTTTATTCATCCAAATAGCAAACTCATCACCACTCAACCTGACCAACTCGGCTATGTCCCGTGCTGCAGTATCTTGTCCTCTGTCTTATCTAGATCATTTGCAATTGAATGGAATAGATCCCTTTTGGACAAAGTGGATTCACCTGCTGCTGCAGTGACCACAGGTGTGATAAGATCTAGAATTGGCATCTGGTGCGATCTCTCCGCTTCCACTCCAAATAAAGTTACCTGTTTATTCCTATCATGCATTGGTTTTTGGTGTTTTCTTTGAGCAATGATGATGGCTTCAGTGATCTGTTGGCTCCCCCTCCTGGAGAAAGAGTTTGCTTGCTCTTGGACATTCTAAAAGAGAGGTCATGAGAGACATTTAGCTTCTGAGCACAATTGGGGACAGTCATGGGTGATGAATGATTTGCAACCTGCTGTGAAGCCTGATACCGCAATATAAGGAACGTCAAATACTAAGAATGGGCGGCCTATGAAAGAATTAGTACTTTCATTAAGTATACTTAAACGGCTAATTGGGAATAGACAAACTGTAAAAAGCCCTCTGAGAAAGCCCCTCTCTAACCTTTGTTAGTAAGCTTTTCTGTAGTCTGCCTGTTGATGTATTTTCCGTTTGAACAGTGCACAACATGAAGAGACGGAACACTGGCGGCTTGTCACAATGCCCCCCGCTGACATCACAATAGCGCTGCTGCCTAGAAAGCTAGCTGCGCAGCAGAAGTTTCTCATTGGGTGGGAGGTGGGCTAGTGGAAGGAGGGGGCAAGCTTTTTTTTTTTTTTTTCCCGGGTGGTAGGGGGATGATAGGAGAAGGGATGCGGGTGGTGAGAAGGGTACAGAGGGCAGGGTTTGGGGGCTGGGAAGGAAAGGGAAAAGATTAGGGTTTGGGGATGATGAAAGGGCTTTCTACGGGTAAGGATGGCAAAGGGTGGCAGTGACGGGAAGTCAGGCGACCTGTCCTGTCCGTCTTTATGTATCATGAATTGGAAAGACTGCAAGGGGGAGGGGAGTTGCTTGCGCCCAAAAGGAGGAGTTATTCAGATTCATTGCAGTGGGCGGCGGCTGCAAAACGCACCATTCTTCTTGTTTTTGCTCTGCAAAGCAGCCTTTTCAAGGGTTGGCTTGGGTGACAAAATGTCTTCTGTAGGTGTGGGTTTGTCTCCCCTCACTCTCTCTCCCTAAGATGTGTCCGGCATAGGCCAGGGTGCCACTCGAGGCCCAAACCAATTCTGGTTATCGCTTCTCGGCCTTTTGGCTAAGATCAAGTGTAGTATCTGTTCTTATCAGTTTAATATCTGATACGTCCCCTATCTGGGGACCATAAATTAAATGGATTTTTAGAACAGGGAGATGGAAAAAGAGCTTGCTCTGTCCACTCCACGCATTGACCTGGTATTGCAGTACCTCCAGGACCGGTGCACCCCTTCTTAACCCAGTTTCCAAAAGCAGAACTCAATTCACCTGATTCATATTAGCCCGATTTAATGAATTGGAAGAAAGCATACGTCTTCATATGCACCTCAATTTGGCCCATTCACTTTTCACACTTCCTCCTTTTGTTTTTTATCTTTCACACTTTTTACTTTCTTTATTCATCCAAATAGCAAACTCATCACCACTCAACCTGACCAACTCGCCTATGTCCCGTGCTGCAGTATCTTGTCCTCTGTCTTATCTAGATCATTTGCAATTGAATGGAATAGATCCCTTTTGGACAAAGTGGATTCACCTGCTGCTGCAGTGACCACAGGTGTGATAAGATCTAGAATTGGCATCTGGTGCGATCTCTCCGCTTCCACTCCAAATAAAGTTACCTGTTTATTCCTATCATGCATTGGTTTTTGGTGTTTTCTTTGAGCAATGATGATGGCTTCAGTGATCTGTTGGCTCCCCCTCCTGGAGGAAGAGTTTGCTTGCTCTTGGACATTCTAAAAGAGAGGTCATGAGAGACATTTAGCTTCTGAGCACAATTGGGGACAGTCATGGGTGATGAATGATTTGCAACCTGCTGTGAAGCCTGATACCGCAATATAAGGAACGTCAAATACTAAGAATGGGCGGCCTATGAAAGAATTAGTACTTTCATTAAGTATACTTAAACGGCTAATTGGGAATAGACAAACTGTAAAAAGCCCTCTGAGAAAGCCCCTCTCTAACCTTTGTTAGTAAGCTTTTCTGTAGTCTGCCTGTTGATGTATTTTCCGATTGAACAGTGCACAACATGAAGAGACGGAACACTGGCGGCTTGTCACAATGCCCCCCGCTGACATCACAATAGCGCTGCTGCCTAGAAAGCTAGCTGCGCAGCAGAAGTTTCTCTTTGGGTGGGAGGTGGGCTAGTGGAAGGAGGGGGCAAGCTTTTTTTTTTTTTTTTTTTTCCCGGGTGGTAGGGGGATGATAGGAGAAGGGATGCGGGTGGTGAGAAGGGTACAGAGGGCAGGGTTTGGGGGCTGGGAAGGAAAGGGAAAAGATTAGGGTTTGGGGATGATGAAAGGGCTTTCTACGGGTAAGGATGGCAAAGGGTGGCAGTGACGGGAAGTCAGGCGACCTGTCCTGTCCGTCTTTATGTATCATGAATTGGAAAGACTGCAAGGGGGAGGGGAGTTGCTTGCGCCCAAAAGGAGGAGTTATTCAGATTCATTGCAGTGGGCGGCGGCTGCAAAACGCACCATTCTTCTTGTTTTTGCTCTGCAAAGCAGCCTTTTCAAGGGTTGGCTTGGGTGACAAAATGTCTTCTGTAGGTGTGGGTTTGTCTCCCCTCACTCTCTCTCCCTAAGATGTGTCCGGCATAGGCCAGGGTGCCACTCGAGGCCCAAACCAATTCTGGTTATCGCTTCTCGGCCTTTTGGCTAAGATCAAGTGTAGTATCTGTTCTTATCAGTTTAATATCTGATACGTCCCCTATCTGGGGACCATATATTAAATGGATTTTTAGAACAGGGAGATGGAAAAAGAGCTTGCTCTGTCCACTCCACGCATTGACCTGGTATTGCAGTACCTCCAGGACCGGTGCACCCCTTCTTAACCCAGTTTCCAAAAGCAGAACTCAATTCACCTGAT
Organism: Anomaloglossus baeobatrachus; assembly: GCF_048569485.1. Classification (NCBI taxonomy): domain Eukaryota; kingdom Metazoa; phylum Chordata; class Amphibia; order Anura; family Aromobatidae; genus Anomaloglossus; species Anomaloglossus baeobatrachus. Next base: position 420,423,321 of record NC_134354.1, on the reverse strand, counting down.
TCATATTAGCCCGATTTAATGAATTGGAAGAAAGCATACGTCTTCATATGCACCTCAATTTGGCCCATTCACTTTTCACACTTCCTCCTTTTGTTTTTTATCTTTCACACTTTTTACTTTCTTTATTCATCCAAATAGCAAACTCATCACCACTCAACCTGACCAACTCGGCTATGTCCCGTGCTGCAGTATCTTGTCCTCTGTCTTATCTAGATCATTTGCAATTGAATGGAATAGATCCCTTTTGGACAAAGTGGATTCACCTGCTGCTGCAGTGACCACAGGTGTGATAAGATCTAGAATTGGCATCTGGTGCGATCTCTCCGCTTCCACTCCAAATAAAGTTACCTGTTTATTCCTATCATGCATTGGTTTTTGGTGTTTTCTTTGAGCAATGATGATGGCTTCAGTGATCTGTTGGCTCCCCCTCCTGGAGGAAGAGTTTGCTTGCTCTTGGACATTCTAAAAGAGAGGTCATGAGAGACATTTAGCTTCTGAGCACAATTGGGGACAGTCATGGGTGATGAATGATTTGCAACCTGCTGTGAAGCCTGATACCGCAATATAAGGAACGTCAAATACTAAGAATGGGCGGCCTATGAAAGAATTAGTACTTTCATTAAGTATACTTAAACGGCTAATTGGGAATAGACAAACTGTAAAAAGCCCTCTGAGAAAGCCCCTCTCTAACCTTTGTTAGTAAGCTTTTCTGTAGTCTGCCTGTTGATGTATTTTCCGTTTGAACAGTGCACAACATGAAGAGACGGAACACTGGCGGCTTGTCACAATGCCCCCCGCTGACATCACAATAGCGCTGCTGCCTAGAAAGCTAGCTGCGCAGCAGAAGTTTCTCTTTGGGTGGGAGGTGGGCTAGTGGAAGGAGGGGGCAAGCTTTTTTTTTTTTTTTTTTTTCCCGGGTGGTAGGGGGATGATAGGAGAAGGGATGCGGGTGGTGAGAAAGGTACAGAGGGCAGGGTTTGGGGGCTGGGAAGGAAAAGGAAAAGATTAGGGTTTGGGGATGATGAAAGGGCTTTCTACGGGTAAGGATGGCAAAGGGTGGCAGTGACGGGAAGTCAGGCGACCTGTCCTGTCCGTCTTTATGTATCATGAATTGGAAAGACTGCAAGGGGGAGGGGAGTTGCTTGCGCCCAAAAGGAGGAGTTATTCAGATTCATTGCAGTGGGCGGCGGCTGCAAAACGCACCATTCTTCTTGTTTTTGCTCTGCAAAGCAGCCTTTTCAAGGGTTGGCTTGGGTGACAAAATGTCTTCTGTAGGTGTGGGTTTGTCTCCCCTCACTCTCTCTCCCTAAGATGTGTCCGGCATAGGCCAGGGTTCCACTCGAGGCCCAAACCAATTCTGGTTATCGCTTTTCGGCCTTTTGGCTAAGATCAAGTGTAGTATCTGTTCTTATCAGTTTAATATCTGATACGTCCCCTATCTGGGGACCATATATTAAATGGATTTTTAGAACAGGGAGATGGAAAAAGAGCTTGCTCTGTCCACTCCACGCATTGACCTGGTATTGCAGTACCTCCAGGACCGGTGCACCCCTTCTTAACCCAGTTTCCAAAAGCAGAACTCAATTCACCTGATTCATATTAGCCCGATTTAATGAATTGGAAGAAAGCATACGTCTTCCTATGCACCTCAATTTGGCCCATTCACTTTTCACACTTCCTCCTTTTGTTTTTTATCTTTCACACTTTTTACTTTCTTTATTCATCCAAATAGCAAACTCATCACCACTCAACCTGACCAACTCGGCTATGTCCCGTGCTGCAGTATCTTGTCCTCTGTCTTATCTAGATCATTTGCAATTGAATGGAATAGATCCCTTTTGGACAAAGTGGATTCACCTGCTGCTGCAGTGACCACAGGTGTGATAAGATCTAGAATTGGCATCTGGTGCGATCTCTCCGCTTCCACTCCAAATAAAGTTACCTGTTTATTCCTATCATGCATTGGTTTTTGGTGTTTTCTTTGAGCAATGATGATGGCTTCAGTGATCTGTTAGCTCCCCCTCCTGGAGGAAGAGTTTGCTTGCTCTTGGACATTCTAAAAGAGAGGTCATGAGAGACATTTAGCTTCTGAGCACAATTGGGGACAGTCATGGGTGATGAATGATTTGCAACCTGCTGTGAAGCCTGATACCGCAATATAAGGAACGTCAAATACTAAGAATGGGCGGCCTATGAAAGAATTAGTACTTTCATTAAGTATACTTAAACGGCTAATTGGGAATAGACAAACTGTAAAAAGCCCTCTGAGAAAGCCCCTCTCTAACCTTTGTTAGTAAGCTTTTCTGTAGTCTGCCTGTTGATGTATTTTCCGTTTGAACAGTGCACAACATGAAGAGACGGAACACTGGCGGCTTGTCACAATGCCCCCCGCTGACATCACAATAGCGCTGCTGCCTAGAAAGCTAGCTGCGCAGCAGAAGTTTCTCTTTGGGTGGGAGGTGGGCTAGTGGAAGGAGGGGGCAAGCTTTTTTTTTTTTTTTTTTTTCCCGGGTGGTAGGGGGATGATAGGAGAAGGGATGCGGGTGGTGAGAAGGGTACAGAGGGCAGGGTTTGGGGGCTGGGAAGGAAAGGGAAAAGATTAGGGTTTGGGGATGATGAAAGGGCTTTCTACGGGTAAGGATGGCAAAGGGTGGCAGTGACGGGAAGTCAGGCGACCTGTCCTGTCCGTCTTTATGTATCATGAATTGGAAAGACTGCAAGGGGGAGGGGAGTTGCTTGCGCCCAAAAGGAGGAGTTATTCAGATTCATTGCAGTGGGCGGCGGCTGCAAAACGCACCATTCTTCTTGTTTTTGCTCTGCAAAGCAGCCTTTTCAAGGGTTGGCTTGGGTGACAAAATGTCTTCTGTAGGTGTGGGTTTGTCTCCCCTCACTCTCTCTCCCTAAGATGTGTCCGGCATAGGCCAGGGTGCCACTCGAGGCCCAAACCAATTCTGGTTATCGCTTCTCGGCCTTTTGGCTAAGATCAAGTGTAGTATCTGTTCTTATCAGTTTAATATCTGATACGTCCCCTATCTGGGGACCATATATTAAATGGATTTTTAGAACAGGGAGATGGAAAAAGAGCTTGCTCTGTCCACTCCACGCATTGACCTGGTATTGCAGTACCTCCAGGACCGGTGCACCCCTTCTTAACCCAGTTTCCAAAAGCAGAACTCAATTCACCTGATTCATATTAGCCCGATTTAATGAATTGGAAGAAAGCATACGTCTTCATATGCACCTCAATTTGGCCCATTCACTTTTCACACTTCCTCCTTTTGTTTTTTATCTTTCACACTTTTTACTTTCTTTATTCATCCAAATAGCAAACTCATCACCACTCAACCTGACCAACTCGGCTATGTCCCGTGCTGCAGTATCTTGTCCTCTGTCTTATCTAGATCATTTGCAATTGAATGGAATAGATCCCTTTTGGACAAAGTGGATTCACCTGCTGCTGCAGTGACCACAGGTGTGATAAGATCTAGAATTGGCATCTGGTGCGATCTCTCCGCTTCCACTCCAAATAAAGTTACCTGTTTATTCCTATCATGCATTGGTTTTTGGTGTTTTCTTTGAGCAATGATGATGGCTTCAGTGATCTGTTGGCTCCCCCTCCTGGAGGAAGAGTTTGCTTGCTCTTGGACATTCTAAAAGAGAGGTCATGAGAGACATTTAGCTTCTGAGCACAATTGGGGACAGTCATGGGTGATGAATGATTTGCAACCTGCTGTGAAGCCTGATACCGCAATATAAGGAACGTCAAATACTAAGAATGGGCGGCCTATGAAAGAATTAGTACTTTCATTAAGTATACTTAAACGGCTAATTGGGAATAGACAAACTGTAAAAAGCCCTCTGAGAAAGCCCCTCTCTAACCTTTGTTAGTAAGCTTTTCTGTAGTCTGCCTGTTGATGTATTTTCCGTTTGAACAGTGCACAACATGAAGAGACGGAACACTGGCGGCTTGTCACAATGCCCCCCGCTGACATCACAATAGCGCTGCTGCCTAGAAAGCTAGCTGCGCAGCAGAAGTTTCTCTTTGGGTGGGAGGTGGGCTAGTGGAAGGAGGGGGCAAGCTTTTTTTTTTTTCCCGGGTGGTAGGGGGATGATAGGAGAAGGGATGCGGGTGGTGAGAAGGGTACAGAGGGCAGGGTTTGGGGGCTGGGAAGGAAAGGGAAAAGATTAGGGTTTGGGGATGATGAAAGGGCTTTCTACGGGTAAGGATGGCAAAGGGTGGCAGTGACGGGAAGTCAGGCGACCTGTCCTGTCCGTCTTTATGTATCATGAATTGGAAAGACTGCAAGGGGGAGGGGAGTTGCTTGCGCCCAAAAGGAGGAGTTATTCAGATTCATTGCAGTGGGCGGCGGCTGCAAAACGCACCATTCTTCTTGTTTTTGCTCTGCAAAGCAGCCTTTTCAAGGGTTGGCTTGGGTGACAAAATGTCTTCTGTAGGTGTGGGTTTGTCTCCCCTCACTCTCTCTCCCTAAGATGTGTCCGGCATAGGCCAGGGTGCCACTCGAGGCCCAAACCAATTCTGGTTATCGCTTCTCGGCCTTTTGGCTAAGATCAAGTGTAGTATCTGTTCTTATCAGTTTAATATCTGATACGTCCCCTATCTGGGGACCATATATTAAATGGATTTTTAGAACAGGGAGATGGAAAAAGAGCTTGCTCTGTCCACTCCACGCATTGACCTGGTATTGCAGTACCTCCAGGACCGGTGCACCCCTTCTTAACCCAGTTTCCAAAAGCAGAACTCAATTCACCTGATTCATATTAGCCCGATTTAATGAATTGGAAGAAAGCATACGTCTTCCTATGCACCTCAATTTGGCCCATTCACTTTTCACACTTCCTCCTTTTGTTTTTTATCTTTCACACTTTTTACTTTCTTTATTCATCCAAATAGCAAACTCATCACCACTCAACCTGACCAACTCGGCTATGTCCCGTGCTGCAGTATCTTGTCCTCTGTCTTATCTAGATCATTTGCAATTGAATGGAATAGATCCCTTTTGGACAAAGTGGATTCACCTGCTGCTGCAGTGACCACAGGTGTGATAAGATCTAGAATTGGCATCTGGTGCGATCTCTCCGCTTCCACTCCAAATAAAGTTACCTGTTTATTCCTATCATGCATTGGTTTTTGGTGTTTTCTTTGAGCAATGATGATGGCTTCAGTGATCTGTTAGCTCCCCCTCCTGGAGGAAGAGTTTGCTTGCTCTTGGACATTCTAAAAGAGAGGTCATGAGAGACATTTAGCTTCTGAGCACAATTGGGGACAGTCATGGGTGATGAATGATTTGCAACCTGCTGTGAAGCCTGATACCGCAATATAAGGAACGTCAAATACTAAGAATGGGCGGCCTATGAAAGAATTAGTACTTTCATTAAGTATACTTAAACGGCTAATTGGGAATAGACAAACTGTAAAAAGCCCTCTGAGAAAGCCCCTCTCTAACCTTTGTTAGTAAGCTTTTCTGTAGTCTGCCTGTTGATGTATTTTCCGTTTGAACAGTGCACAACATGAAGAGACGGAACACTGGCGGCTTGTCACAATGCCCCCCGCTGACATCACAATAGCGCTGCTGCCTAGAAAGCTAGCTGCGCAGCAGAAGTTTCTCTTTGGGTGGGAGGTGGGCTAGTGGAAGGAGGGGGCAAGCTTTTTTTTTTTTTTTTTTTTTCCCGGGTGGTAGGGGGATGATAGGAGAAGGGATGCGGGTGGTGAGAAGGGTACAGAGGGCAGGGTTTGGGGGCTGGGAAGGAAAGGGAAAAGATTAGGGTTTGGGGATGATGAAAGGGCTTTCTACGGGTAAGGATGGCAAAGGGTGGCAGTGACGGGAAGTCAGGCGACCTGTCCTGTCCGTCTTTATGTATCATGAATTGGAAAGACTGCAAGGGGGAGGGGAGTTGCTTGCGCCCAAAAGGAGGAGTTATTCAGATTCATTGCAGTGGGCGGCGGCTGCAAAACGCACCATTCTTCTTGTTTTTGCTCTGCAAAGCAGCCTTTTCAAGGGTTGGCTTGGGTGACAAAATGTCTTCTGTAGGTGTGGGTTTGTCTCCCCTCACTCTCTCTCCCTAAGATGTGTCCGGCATAGGCCAGGGTGCCACTCGAGGCCCAAACCAATTCTGGTTATCGCTTCTCGGCCTTTTGGCTAAGATCAAGTGTAGTATCTGTTCTTATCAGTTTAATATCTGATACGTCCCCTATCTGGGGACCATATATTAAATGGATTTTTAGAACAGGGAGATGGAAAAATAGCTTGCTCTGTCCACTCCACGCATTGACCTGGTATTGCAGTACCTCCAGGACCGGTGCACCCCTTCTTAACCCAGTTTCCAAAAGCAGAACTCAATTCACCTGATTCATATTAGCCCGATTTAATGAATTGGAAGAAAGCATACGTCTTCATATGCACCTCAATTTGGCCCATTCACTTTTCACACTTCCTCCTTTTGTTTTTTATCTTTCACACTTTTTACTTTCTTTATTCATCCAAATAGCAAACTCATCACCACTCAACCTGACCAACTCGGCTATGTCCCGTGCTGCAGTATCTTGTCCTCTGTCTTATCTAGATCATTTGCAATTGAATGGAATAGATCCCTTTTGGACAAAGTGGATTCACCTGCTGCTGCAGTGACCACAGGTGTGATAAGATCTAGAATTGGCATCTGGTGCGATCTCTCCGCTTCCACTCCAAATAAAGTTACCTGTTTATTCCTATCATGCATTGGTTTTTGGTGTTTTCTTTGAGCAATGATGATGGCTTCAGTGATCTGTTGGCTCCCCCTCCTGGAGGAAGAGTTTGCTTGCTCTTGGACATTCTAAAAGAGAGGTCATGAGAGACATTTAGCTTCTGAGCACAATTGGGGACAGTCATGGGTGATGAATGATTTGCAACCTGCTGTGAAGCCTGATACCGCCATATAAGGAACGTCAAATACTAAGAATGGGCGGCCTATGAAAGAATTAGTACTTTCATTAAGTATACTTAAACGGCTAATTGGGAATAGACAAACTGTAAAAAGCCCTCTGAGAAAGCCCCTCTCTAACCTTTGTTAGTAAGCTTTTCTGTAGTCTGCCTGTTGATGTATTTTCCGTTTGAACAGTGCACAACATGAAGAGACGGAACACTGGCGGCTTGTCACAATGCCCCCCGCTGACATCACAATAGCGCTGCTGCCTAGAAAGCTAGCTGCGCAGCAGAAGTTTCTCTTTGGGTGGGAGGTGGGCTTTTTTTTTTTTTTTTTCCCGGGTGGTAGGGGGATGATAGGAGAAGGGATGCGGGTGGTGAGAAGGGTACAGAGGGCAGGGTTTGGGGGCTGGGAAGGAAAGGGAAAAGATTAGGGTTTGGGGATGATGAAAGGGCTTTCTACGGGTAAGGATGGCAAAGGGTGGCAGTGACGGGAAGTCAGGCGACCTGTCCTGTCCGTCTTTATGTATCATGAATTGGAAAGACTGCAAGGGGGAGGGGAGTTGCTTGCGCCCAAAAGGAGGAGTTATTCAGATTCATTGCAGTGGGCGGCGGCTGCAAAACGCACCATTCTTCTTGTTTTTGCTCTGCAAAGCAGCCTTTTCAAGGGTTGGCTTGGGTGACAAAATGTCTTCTGTAGGTGTGGGTTTGTCTCCCCTCACTCTCTCTCCCTAAGATGTGTCCGGCATAGGCCAGGGTGCCACTCGAGGCCCAAACCAATTCTGGTTATCGCTTCTCGGCCTTTTGGCTAAGATCAAGTGTAGTATCTGTTCTTATCAGTTTAATATCTGATACGTCCCCTATCTGGGGACCATATATTAAATGGATTTTTAGAACAGGGAGATGGAAAAAGAGCTTGCTCTGTCCACTCCACGCATTGACCTGGTATTGCAGTACCTCCAGGACCGGTGCACCCCTTCTTAACCCAGTTTCCAAAAGCAGAACTCAATTCACCTGATTCATATTAGCCCGATTTAATGAATTGGAAGAAAGCATACGTCTTCATATGCACCTCAATTTGGCCCATTCACTTTTCACACTTCCTCCTTTTGTTTTTTATCTTTCACACTTTTTACTTTCTTTATTCATCCAAATAGCAAACTCATCACCACTCAACCTGACCAACTCGGCTATGTCCCGTGCTGCAGTATCTTGTCCTCTGTCTTATCTAGATCATTTGCAATTGAATGGAATAGATCCCTTTTGGACAAAGTGGATTCACCTGCTGCTGCAGTGACCACAGGTGTGATAAGATCTAGAATTGGCATCTGGTGCGATCTCTCCGCTTCCACTCCAAATAAAGTTACCTGTTTATTCCTATCATGCATTGGTTTTTGGTGTTTTCTTTGAGCAATGATGATGGCTTCAGTGATCTGTTGGCTCCCCCTCCTGGAGGAAGAGTTTGCTTGCTCTTGGACATTCTAAAAGAGAGGTCATGAGAGACATTTAGCTTCTGAGCACAATTGGGGACAGTCATGGGTGATGAATGATTTGCAACCTGCTGTGAAGCCTGATACCGCAATATAAGGAACGTCAAATACTAAGAATGGGCGGCCTATGAAAGAATTAGTACTTTCATTAAGTATACTTAAACGGCTAATTGGGAATAGACAAACTGTAAAAAGCCCTCTGAGAAAGCCCCTCTCTAACCTTTGTTAGTAAGCTTTTCTGTAGTCTGCCTGTTGATGTATTTTCCGTTTGAACAGTGCACAACATGAAGAGACGGAACACTGGCGGCTTGTCACAATGCCCCCCGCTGACATCACAATAGCGCTGCTGCCTAGAAAGCTAGCTGCGCAGCAGAAGTTTCTCTTTGGGTGGGAGGTGGGCTAGTGGAAGGAGGGGGCAAGCTTTTTTTTTTTTTTTTTTTCCCGGGTGGTAGGGGGATGATAGGAGAAGGGATGCGGGTGGTGAGAAGGGTACAGAGGGCAGGGTTTGGGGGCTGGGAAGGAAAGGGAAAAGATTAGGGTTTGGGGATGATGAAAGGGCTTTCTACGGGTAAGGATGGCAAAGGGTGGCAGTGGCGGGAAGTCAGGCGACCTGTCCTGTCCGTCTTTATGTATCATGAATTGGAAAGACTGCAAGGGGGAGGGGAGTTGCTTGCGCCCAAAAGGAGGAGTTATTCAGATTCATTGCAGTGGGCGGCGGCTGCAAAACGCACCATTCTTCTTGTTTTTGCTCTGCAAAGCAGCCTTTTCAAGGGTTGGCTTGGGTGACAAAATGTCTTCTGTAGGTGTGGGTTTGTCTCCCCTCACTCTCTCTCCCTAAGATGTGTCCGGCATAGGCCAGGGTGCCACTCGAGGCCCAAACCAATTCTGGTTATCGCTTCTCGGCCTTTTGGCTAAGATCAAGTGTAGTATCTGTTCTTATCAGTTTAATATCTGATACGTCCCCTATCTGGGGACCATATATTAAATGGATTTTTAGAACAGGGAGATGGAAAAAGAGCTTGCTCTGTCCACTCCACGCATTGACCTGGTATTGCAGTACCTCCAGGACCGGTGCACCCCTTCTTAACCCAGTTTCCAAAAGCAGAACTCAATTCACCTGATTCATATTAGCCCGATTTAATGAATTGGAAGAAAGCATACGTCTTCATATGCACCTCAATTTGGCCCATTCACTTTTCACACTTCCTCCTTTTGTTTTTTATCTTTCACACTTTTTACTTTCTTTATTCATCCAAATAGCAAACTCATCACCACTCAACCTGACCAACTCGGCTATGTCCCGTGCTGCAGTATCTTGTCCTCTGTCTTATCTAGATCATTTGCAATTGAATGGAATAGATCCCTTTTGGACAAAGTGGATTCACCTGCTGCTGCAGTGACCACAGGTGTGATAAGATCTAGAATTGGCATCTGGTGCGATCTCTCCGCTTCCACTCCAAATAAAGTTACCTGTTTATTCCTATCATGCATTGGTTTTTGGTGTTTTCTTTGAGCAATGATGATGGCTTCAGTGATCTGTTGGCTCCCCCTCCTGGAGGAAGAGTTTGCTTGCTCTTGGACATTCTAAAAGAGAGGTCATGAGAGACATTTAGCTTCTGAGCACAATTGGGGACAGTCATGGGTGATGAATGATTTGCAACCTGCTGTGAAGCCTGATACCGCAATATAAGGAACGTCAAATACTAAGAATGGGCGGCCTATGAAAGAATTAGTACTTTCATTAAGTATACTTAAACGGCTAATTGGGAATAGACAAACTGTAAAAAGCCCTCTGAGAAAGCCCCTCTCTAACCTTTGTTAGTAAGCTTTTCTGTAGTCTGCCTGTTGATGTATTTTCCGTTTGAACAGTGCACAACATGAAGAGACGGAACACTGGCGGCTTGTCACAATGCCCCCCGCTGACATCACAATAGCGCTGCTGCCTAGAAAGCTAGCTGCGCAGCAGAAGTTTCTCTTTGGGTGGGAGGTGGGCTAGTGGAAGGAGGGGGCAAGCTTTTTTTTTTTTTTTTTTTCCCGGGTGGTAGGGGGATGATAGGAGAAGGGATGCGGGTGGTGAGAAGGGTACAGAGGGCAGGGTTTGGGGGCTGGGAAGGAAAGGGAAAAGATTAGGGTTTGGGGATGATGAAAGGGCTTTCTACGGGTAAGGATGGCAAAGGGTGGCAGTGACGGGAAGTCAGGCGACCTGTCCTGTCCGTCTTTATGTATCATGAATTGGAAAGACTGCAAGGGGGAGGGGAGTTGCTTGCGCCCAAAAGGAGGAGTTATTCAGATTCATTGCAGTGGGCGGCGGCTGCAAAACGCACCATTCTTCTTGTTTTTGCTCTGCAAAGCAGCCTTTTCAAGGGTTGGCTTGGGTGACAAAATGTCTTCTGTAGGTGTGGGTTTGTCTCCCCTCACTCTCTCTCCCTAAGATGTGTCCGGCATAGGCCAGGGTGCCACTCGAGGCCCAAACCAATTCTGGTTATCGCTTCTCGGCCTTTTGGCTAAGATCAAGTGTAGTATCTGTTCTTATCAGTTTAATATCTGATACGTCCCCTATCTGGGGACCATATATTAAATGGATTTTTAGAACAGGGAGATGGAAAAAGAGCTTGCTCTGTCCACTCCACGCATTGACCTGGTATTGCAGTACCTCCAGGACCGGTGCACCCCTTCTTAACCCAGTTTCCAAAAGCAGAACTCAATTCACCTGATTCATATTAGCCCGATTTAATGAATTGGAAGAAAGCATACGTCTTCATATGCACCTCAATTTGGCCCATTCACTTTTCACACTTCCTCCTTTTGTTTTTTATCTTTCACACTTTTTACTTTCTTTATTCATCCAAATAGCAAACTCATCACCACTCAACCTGACCAACTCGGCTATGTCCCGTGCTGCAGTATCTTGTCCTCTGTCTTATCTAGATCATTTGCAATTGAATGGAATAGATCCCTTTTGGACAAAGTGGATTCACCTGCTGCTGCAGTGACCACAGGTGTGATAAGATCTAGAATTGGCATCTGGTGCGATCTCTCCGCTTCCACTCCAAATAAAGTTACCTGTTTATTCCTATCATGCATTGGTTTTTGGTGTTTTCTTTGAGCAATGATGATGGCTTCAGTGATCTGTTGGCTCCCCCTCCTGGAGGAAGAGTTTGCTTGCTCTTGGACATTCTAAAAGAGAGGTCATGAGAGACATTTAGCTTCTGAGCACAATTGGGGACAGTCATGGGTGATGAATGATTTGCAACCTGCTGTGAAGCCTGATACCGCAATATAAGGAACGTCAAATACTAAGAATGGGCGGCCTATGAAAGAATTAGTACTTTCATTAAGTATACTTAAACGGCTAATTGGGAATAGACAAACTGTAAAAAGCCCTCTGAGAAAGCCCCTCTCTAACCTTTGTTAGTAAGCTTTTCTGTAGTCTGCCTGTTGATGTATTTTCCGTTTGAACAGTGCACAACATGAAGAGACGGAACACTGGCGGCTTGTCACAATGCCCCCCGCTGACATCACAATAGCGCTGCTGCCTAGAAAGCTAGCTGCGCAGCAGAAGTTTCTCTTTGGGTGGGAGGTGGGCTAGTGGAAGGAGGGGGCAAGCTTTTTTTTTTTTTTTTTTTCCCGGGTGGTAGGGGGATGATAGGAGAAGGGATGCGGGTGGTGAGAAGGGTACAGAGGGCAGGGTTTGGGGGCTGGGAAGGAAAGGGAAAAGATTAGGGTTTGGGGATGATGAAAGGGCTTTCTACGGGTAAGGATGGCAAAGGGTGGCAGTGACGGGAAGTCAGGCGACCTGTCCTGTCCGTCTTTATGTATCATGAATTGGAAAGACTGCAAGGGGGAGGGGAGTTGCTTGCGCCCAAAAGGAGGAGTTATTCAGATTCATTGCAGTGGGCGGCGGCTGCAAAACGCACCATTCTTCTTGTTTTTGCTCTGCAAAGCAGCCTTTTCAAGGGTTGGCTTGGGTGACAAAATGTCTTCTGTAGGTGTGGGTTTGTCTCCCCTCACTCTCTCTCCCTAAGATGTGTCCGGCATAGGCCAGGGTGCCACTCGAGGCCCAAACCAATTCTGGTTATCGCTTCTCGGCCTTTTGGCTAAGATCAAGTGTAGTATCTGTTCTTATCAGTTTAATATCTGATACGTCCCCTATCTGGGGACCATATATTAAATGGATTTTTAGAACAGGGAGATGGAAAAAGAGCTTGCTCTGTCCACTCCACGCATTGACCTGGTATTGCAGTACCTCCAGGACCGGTGCACCCCTTCTTAACCCAGTTTCCAAAAGCAGAACTCAATTCACCTGATTCATATTAGCCCGATTTAATGAATTGGAAGAAAGCATACGTCTTCATATGCACCTCAATTTGGCCCATTCACTTTTCACACTTCCTCCTTTTGTTTTTTATCTTTCACACTTTTTACTTTCTTTATTCATCCAAATAGCAAACTCATCACCACTCAACCTGACCAACTCGGCTATGTCCCGTGCTGCAGTATCTTGTCCTCTGTCTTATCTAGATCATTTGCAATTGAATGGAATAGATCCCTTTTGGACAAAGTGGATTCACCTGCTGCTGCAGTGACCACAGGTGTGATAAGATCTAGAATTGGCATCTGGTGCGATCTCTCCGCTTCCACTCCAAATAAAGTTACCTGTTTATTCCTATCATGCATTGGTTTTTGGTGTTTTCTTTGAGCAATGATGATGGCTTCAGTGATCTGTTGGCTCCCCCTCCTGGAGGAAGAGTTTGCTTGCTCTTGGACATTCTAAAAGAGAGGTCATGAGAGACATTTAGCTTCTGAGCACAATTGGGGACAGTCATGGGTGATGAATGATTTGCAACCTGCTGTGAAGCCTGATACCGCAATATAAGGAACGTCAAATACTAAGAATGGGCGGCCTATGAAAGAATTAGTACTTTCATTAAGTATACTTAAACGGCTAATTGGGAATAGACAAACTGTAAAAAGCCCTCTGAGAAAGCCCCTCTCTAACCTTTGTTAGTAAGCTTTTCTGTAGTCTGCCTGTTGATGTATTTTCCGTTTGAACAGTGCACAACATGAAGAGACGGAACACTGGCGGCTTGTCACAATGCCCCCCGCTGACATCACAATAGCGCTGCTGCCTAGAAAGCTAGCTGCGCAGCAGAAGTTTCTCTTTGGGTGGGAGGTGGGCTAGTGGAAGGAGGGGGCAAGCTTTTTTTTTTTTTTTTTTCCCGGGTGGTAGGGGGATGATAGGAGAAGGGATGCGGGTGGTGAGAAGGGTACAGAGGGCAGGGTTTGGGGGCTGGGAAGGAAAGGGAAAAGATTAGGGTTTGGGGATGATGAAAGGGCTTTCTACGGGTAAGGATGGCAAAGGGTGGCAGTGACGGGAAGTCAGGCGACCTGTCCTGTCCGTCTTTATGTATCATGAATTGGAAAGACTGCAAGGGGGAGGGGAGTTGCTTGCGCCCAAAAGGAGGAGTTATTCAGATTCATTGCAGTGGGCGGCGGCTGCAAAACGCACCATTCTTCTTGTTTTTGCTCTGCAAAGCAGCCTTTTCAAGGGTTGGCTTGGGTGACAAAATGTCTTCTGTAGGTGTGGGTTTGTCTCCCCTCACTCTCTCTCCCTAAGATGTGTCCGGCATAGGCCAGGGTGCCACTCGAGGCCCAAACCAATTCTGGTTATCGCTTCTCGGCCTTTTGGCTAAGATCAAGTGTAGTATCTGTTCTTATCAGTTTAATATCTGATACGTCCCCTATCTGGGGACCATATATTAAATGGATTTTTAGAACAGGGAGATGGAAAAAGAGCTTGCTCTGTCCACTCCACGCATTGACCTGGTATTGCAGTACCTCCAGGACCGGTGCACCCCTTCTTAACCCAGTTTCCAAAAGCAGAACTCAATTCACCTGATTCATATGAGCCCGATTTAATGAATTGGAAGAAAGCATACGTCTTCATATGCACCTCAATTTGGCCCATTCACTTTTCACACTTCCTCCTTTTGTTTTTTATCTTTCACACTTTTTACTTTCTTTATTCATCCAAATAGCAAACTCATCACCACTCAACCTGACCAACTCGGCTATGTCCCGTGCTGCAGTATCTTGTCCTCTGTCTTATCTAGATCATTTGCAATTGAATGGAATAGATCCCTTTTGGACAAAGTGGATTCACCTGCTGCTGCAGTGACCACAGGTGTGATAAGATCTAGAATTGGCATCTGGTGCGATCTCTCCGCTTCCACTCCAAATAAAGTTACCTGTTTATTCCTATCATGCATTGGTTTTTGGTGTTTTCTTTGAGCAATGATGATGGCTTCAGTGATCTGTTGGCTCCCCCTCCTGGAGGAAGAGTTTGCTTGCTCTTGGACATTCTAAAAGAGAGGTCATGAGAGACATTTAGCTTCTGAGCACAATTGGGGACAGTCATGGGTGATGAATGATTTGCAACCTGCTGTGAAGCCTGATACCGCAATATAAGGAACGTCAAATACTAAGAATGGGCGGCCTATGAAAGAATTACTACTTTCATTAAGTATACTTAAACGGCTAATTGGGAATAGACAAACTGTAAAAAGCCCTCTGAGAAAGCCCCTCTCTAACCTTTGTTAGTAAGCTTTTCTGTAGTCTGCCTGTTGATGTATTTTCCGTTTGAACAGTGCACAACATGAAGAGACGGAACACTGGCGGCTTGTCACAATGCCCCCCGCTGACATCACAATAGCGCTGCTGCCTAGAAAGCTAGCTGCGCAGCAGAAGTTTCTCTTTGGGTGGGAGGTGGGCTAGTGGAAGGAGGGGGCAAGCTTTTTTTTTTTTTTTTTTTTCCCGGGTGGTAGGGGGATGATAGGAGAAGGGATGCGGGTGGTGAGAAGGGTACAGAGGGCAGGGTTTGGGGGCTGGGAAGGAAAGGGAAAAGATTAGGGTTTGGGGATGATGAAAGGGCTTTCTACGGGTAAGGATGGCAAAGGGTGGCAGTGACGGGAAGTCAGGCGACCTGTCCTGTCCGTCTTTATGTATCATGAATTGGAAAGACTGCAAGGGGGAGGGGAGTTGCTTGCGCCCAAAAGGAGGAGTTATTCAGATTCATTGCAGTGGGCGGCGGCTGCAAAACGCACCATTCTTCTTGTTTTTGCTCTGCAAAGCAGCCTTTTCAAGGGTTGGCTTGGGTGACAAAATGTCTTCTGTAGGTGTGGGTTTGTCTCCCCTCACTCTCTCTCCCTAAGATGTGTCCGGCATAGGCCAGGGTGCCACTCGAGGCCCAAACCAATTCTGGTTATCGCTTCTCGGCCTTTTGGCTAAGATCAAGTGTAGTATCTGTTCTTATCAGTTTAATATCTGATACGTCCCCTATCTGGGGACCATATATTAAATGGATTTTTAGAACAGGGAGATGGAAAAAGAGCTTGCTCTGTCCACTCCACGCATTGACCTGGTATTGCAGTACCTCCAGGACCGGTGCACCCCTTCTTAACCCAGTTTCCAAAAGCAGAACTCAATTCACCTGATTCATATTAGCCCGATTTAATGAATTGGAAGAAAGCATACGTCTTCATATGCACCTCAATTTGGCCCATTCACTTTTCACACTTCCTCCTTTTGCTTTTTATCTTTCACACTTTTTACTTTCTTTATTCATCCAAATAGCAAACTCATCACCACTCAACCTGACCAACTCGGCTATGTCCCGTGCTGCAGTATCTTGTCCTCTGTCTTATCTAGATCATTTGCAATTGAATGGAATAGATCCCTTTTGGACAAAGTGGATTCACCTGCTGCTGCAGTGACCACAGGTGTGATAAGATCTAGAATTGGCATCTGGTGCGATCTCTCCGCTTCCACTCCAAATAAAGTTACCTGTTTATTCCTATCATGCATTGGTTTTTGGTGTTTTCTTTGAGCAATGATGATGGCTTCAGTGATCTGTTGGCTCCCCCTCCTGGAGGAAGAGTTTGCTTGCTCTTGGACATTCTAAATGAGAGGTCATGAGAGACATTTAGCTTCTGAGCACAATTGGGGACAGTCATGGGTGATGAATGATTTGCAACCTGCTGTGAAGCCTGATACCGCAATATAAGGAACGTCAAATACTAAGAATGGGCGGCCTATGAAAGAATTAGTACTTTCATTAAGTATACTTAAACGGCTAATTGGGAATAGACAAACTGTAAAAAGCCCTCTGAGAAAGCCCCTCTCTAACCTTTGTTAGTAAGCTTTTCTGTAGTCTGCCTGTTGATGTATTTTCCGTTTGAACAGTGCACAACATGAAGAGACGGAACACTGGCGGCTTGTCACAATGCCCCCCGCTGACATCACAATAGCGCTGCTGCCTAGAAAGCTAGCTGCGCAGCAGAAGTTTCTCTTTGGGTGGGAGGTGGGCTAGTGGAAGGAGGGGGCAAGCTTTTTTTTTTTTTTTTTTTTCCCGGGTGGTAGGGGGATGATAGGAGAAGGGATGCGGGTGGTGAGAAGGGTACAGAGGGCAGGGTTTGGGGGCTGGGAAGGAAAGGGAAAAGATTAGGGTTTGGGGATGATGAAAGGGCTTTCTACGGGTAAGGATGGCAAAGGGTGGCAGTGACGGGAAGTCAGGCGACCTGTCCTGTCCGTCTTTATGTATCATGAATTGGAAAGACTGCAAGGGGGAGGGGAGTTGCTTGCGCCCAAAAGGAGGAGTTATTCAGATTCATTGCAGTGGGCGGCGGCTGCAAAACGCACCATTCTTCTTGTTTTTGCTCTGCAAAGCAGCCTTTTCAAGGGTTGGCTTGGGTGACAAAATGTCTTCTGTAGGTGTGGGTTTGTCTCCCCTCACTCTCTCTCCCTAAGATGTGTCCGGCATAGGCCAGGGTGCCACTCGAGGCCCAAACCAATTCTGGTTATCGCTTCTCGGCCTTTTGGCTAAGATCAAGTGTAGTATCTGTTCTTATCAGTTTAATATCTGATACGTCCCCTATCTGGGGACCATATATTAAATGGATTTTTAGAACAGGGAGATGGAAAAAGAGCTTGCTCTGTCCACTCCACGCATTGACCTGGTATTGCAGTACCTCCAGGACCGGTGCACCCCTTCTTAACCCAGTTTCCAAAAGCAGAACTCAATTCACCTGATTCATATTAGCCCGATTTAATGAATTGGAAGAAAGCATACGTCTTCATATGCACCTCAATTTGGCCCATTCACTTTTCACACTTCCTCCTTTTGTTTTTTATCTTTCACACTTTTTACTTTCTTTATTCATCCAAATAGCAAACTCATCACCACTCAACCTGACCAACTCGGCTATGTCCCGTGCTGCAGTATCTTGTCCTCTGTCTTATCTAGATCATTTGCAATTGAATGGAATAGATCCCTTTTGGACAAAGTGGATTCACCTGCTGCTGCAGTGACCACAGGTGTGATAAGATCTAGAATTGGCATCTGGTGCGATCTCTCCGCTTCCACTCCAAATAAAGTTACCTGTTTATTCCTATCATGCATTGGTTTTTGGTGTTTTCTTTGAGCAATGATGATGGCTTCAGTGATCTGTTGGCTCCCCCTCCTGGAGGAAGAGTTTGCTTGCTCTTGGACATTCTAAAAGAGAGGTCATGAGAGACATTTAGCTTCTGAGCACAATTGGGGACAGTCATGGGTGATGAATGATTTGCAACCTGCTGTGAAGCCTGATACCGCAATATAAGGAACGTCAAATACTAAGAATGGGCGGCCTATGAAAGAATTAGTACTTTCATTAAGTATACTTAAACGGCTAATTGGGAATAGACAAACTGTAAAAAGCCCTCTGAGAAAGCCCCTCTCTAACCTTTGTTAGTAAGCTTTTCTGTAGTCTGCCTGTTGATGTATTTTCCGTTTGAACAGTGCACAACATGAAGAGACGGAACACTGGCGGCTTGTCACAATGCCCCCCGCTGACATCACAATAGCGCTGCTGCCTAGAAAGCTAGCTGCGCAGCAGAAGTTTCTCTTTGGGTGGGAGGTGGGCTAGTGGAAGGAGGGGGCAAGCTTTTTTTTTTTTTTTTCCCGGGTGGTAGGGGGATGATAGGAGAAGGGATGCGGGTGGTGAGAAGGGTACAGAGGGCAGGGTTTGGGGGCTGGGAAGGAAAGGGAAAAGATTAGGGTTTGGGGATGATGAAAGGGCTTTCTACGGGTAAGGATGGCAAAGGGTGGCAGTGACGGGAAGTCAGGCGACCTGTCCTGTCCGTCTTTATGTATCATGAATTGGAAAGACTGCAAGGGGGAGGGGAGTTGCTTGCGCCCAAAAGGAGGAGTTATTCAGATTCATTGCAGTGGGCGGCGGCTGCAAAACGCACCATTCTTCTTGTTTTTGCTCTGCAAAGCAGCCTTTTCAAGGGTTGGCTTGGGTGACAAAATGTCTTCTGTAGGTGTGGGTTTGTCTCCCCTCACTCTCTCTCCCTAAGATGTGTCCGGCATAGGCCAGGGTGCCACTCGAGGCCCAAACCAATTCTGGTTATCGCTTCTCGGACTTTTGGCTAAGATCAAGTGTAGTATCTGTTCTTATCAGTTTAATATCTGATACGTCCCCTATCTGGGGACCATATATTAAATGGATTTTTAGAACAGGGAGATGGAAAAAGAGCTTGCTCTGTCCACTCCACGCATTGACCTGGTATTGCAGTACCTCCAGGACCGGTGCACCCCTTCTTAACCCAGTTTCCAAAAGCAGAACTCAATTCACCTGATTCATATTAGCCCGATTTAATGAATTGGAAGAAAGCATTCGTCTTCATATGCACCTCAATTTGGCCCATTCACTTTTCACACTTCCTCCTTTTGTTTTTTATCTTTCACACTTTTTACTTTCTTTATTCATCCAAATAGCAAACTCATCACCACTCAACCTGACCAACTCGGCTATGTCCCGTGCTGCAGTATCTTGTCCTCTGTCTTATCTAGATCATTTGCAATTGAATGGAATAGATCCCTTTTGGACAAAGTGGATTCACCTGCTGCTGCAGTGACCACAGGTGTGATAAGATCTAGAATTGGCATCTGGTGCGATCTCTCCGCTTCCACTCCAAATAAAGTTACCTGTTTATTCCTATCATGCATTGGTTTTTGGTGTTTTCTTTGAGCAATGATGATGGCTTCAGTGATCTGTTGGCTCCCCCTCCTGGAGGAAGAGTTTGCTTGCTCTTGGACATTCTAAAAGAGAGGTCATGAGAGACATTTAGCTTCTGAGCACAATTGGGGACAGTCATGGGTGATGAATGATTTGCAACCTGCTGTGAAGCCTGATACCGCAATATAAGGAACGTCAAATACTAAGAATGGGCGGCCTATGAAAGAATTAGTACTTTCATTAAGTATACTTAAACGGCTAATTGGGAATAGACAAACTGTAAAAAGCCCTCTGAGAAAGCCCCTCTCTAACCTTTGTTAGTAAGCTTTTCTGTAGTCTGCCTGTTGATGTATTTTCCGTTTGAACAGTGCACAACATGAAGAGACGGAACACTGGCGGCTTGTCACAATGCCCCCCGCTGACATCACAATAGCGCTGCTGCCTAGAAAGCTAGCTGCGCAGCAGAAGTTTCTCTTTGGGTGGGAGGTGGGCTAGTGGAAGGAGGGGGCAAGCTTTTTTTTTTTTTTTTTTTTCCCGGGTGGTAGGGGGATGATAGGAGAAGGGATGCGGGTGGTGAGAAGGGTACAGAGGGCAGGGTTTGGGGGCTGGGAAGGAAAGGGAAAAGATTAGGGTTTGGGGATGATGAAAGGGCTTTCTACGGGTAAGGATGGCAAAGGGTGGCAGTGACGGGAAGTCAGGCGACCTGTCCTGTCCGTCTTTATGTATCATGAATTGGAAAGACTGCAAGGGGGAGGGGAGTTGCTTGCGCCCAAAAGGAGGAGTTATTCAGATTCATTGCAGTGGGCGGCGGCTGCAAAACGCACCATTCTTCTTGTTTTTGCTCTGCAAAGCAGCCTTTTCAAGGGTTGGCTTGGGTGACAAAATGTCTTCTGTAGGTGTGGGTTTGTCTCCCCTCACTCTCTCTCCCTAAGATGTGTCCGGCATAGGCCAGGGTGCCACTCGAGGCCCAAACCAATTCTGGTTATCGCTTCTCTGCCTTTTGGCTAAGATCAAGTGTAGTCCCTTCATTGGGTTTGCCTTGGTCTTGGCTGGGAGGGGCCCGGGCTTGCACAACCGCCGGCCTTGGGGATTGTTGCGCCTTTTGGTGCTTACGTCCCCTTTTGGCTGGTGGTTCCTGGGCTCGGGAGGCGATCACCTGCGGCACTGCGCTTTTGTGTGGTGGCCGATGACCGTTTCTGAAATTTGCGGATGAAATCTCATCTGTTCTTATCAGTTTAATATCTGATACGTCCCCTATCTGGGGACCATATATTAAATGGATTTTTAGAACAGGGAGATGGAAAAAGAGCTTGCTCTGTCCACTCCACGCATTGACCTGGTATTGCAGTACCTCCAGGACCGGTGCACCCCTTCTTAACCCAGTTTCCAAAAGCAGAACTCAATTCACCTGATTCATATTAGCCCGATTTAATGAATTGGAAGAAAGCATACGTCTTCATATGCACCTCAATTTGGCCCATTCACTTTTCACACTTCCTCCTTTTGTTTTTTATCTTTCACACTTTTTACTTTCTTTATTCATCCAAATAGCAAACTCATCACCATTCAACCTGACCAACTCGGCTATGTCCCGTGCTGCAGTATCTTGTCCTCTGTCTTATCTAGATCATTTGCAATTGAATGGAATAGATCCCTTTTGGACAAAGTGGATTCACCTGCTGCTGCAGTGACCACAGGTGTGATAAGATCTAGAATTGGCATCTGGTGCGATCTCTCCGCTTCCACTCCAAATAAAGTTACCTGTTTATTCCTATCATGCATTGGTTTTTGGTGTTTTCTTTGAGCAATGATGATGGCTTCAGTGATCTGTTGGCTCCCCCTCCTGGAGGAAGAGTTTGCTTGCTCTTGGACATTCTAAAAGAGAGGTCATGAGAGACATTTAGCTTCTGAGCACAATTGGGGACAGTCATGGGTGATGAATGATTTGCAACCTGCTGTGAAGCCTGATACCGCAATATAAGGAACGTCAAATACTAAGAATGGGCGGCCTATGAAAGAATTAGTACTTTCATTAAGTATACTTAAACGGCTAATTGGGAATAGACAAACTGTAAAAAGCCCTCTGAGAAAGCCCCTCTCTAACCTTTGTTAGTAAGCTTTACTGTAGTCTGCCTGTTGATGTATTTTCCGTTTGAACAGTGCACAACATGAAGAGACGGAACACTGGCGGCTTGTCACAATGCCCCCCGCTGACATCACAATAGCGCTGCTGCCTAGAAAGCTAGCTGCGCAGCAGAAGTTTCTCTTTGGGTGGGAGGTGGGCTAGTGGAAGGAGGGGGCAAGCTTTTTTTTTTTTTTTTTTTCCCGGGTGGTAGGGGGATGATAGGAGAAGGGATGCGGGTGGTGAGAAGGGTACAGAGGGCAGGGTTTGGGGGCTGGGAAGGAAAGGGAAAAGATTAGGGTTTGGGGATGATGAAAGGGCTTTCTACGGGTAAGGATGGCAAAGGGTGGCAGTGACGGGAAGTCAGGCGACCTGTCCTGTCCGTCTTTATGTATCATGAATTGGAAAAACTGCAAGGGGGAGGGGAGTTGCTTGCGCCCAAAAGGAGGAGTTATTCAGATTCATTGCAGTGGGCGGCGGCTGCAAAACGCACCATTCTTCTTGTTTTTGCTCTGCAAAGCAGCCTTTTCAAGGGTTGGCTTGGGTGACAAAATGTCTTCTGTAGGTGTGGGTTTGTCTCCCCTCACTCTCTCTCCCTAAGATGTGTCCGGCATAGGCCAGGGTGCCACTCGAGGCCCAAACCAATTCTGGTTATCGCTTCTCGGCCTTTTGGCTAAGATCAAGTGTAGTATCTGTTCTTATCAGTTTAATATCTGATACGTCCCCTATCTGGGGACCATATATTAAATGGATTTTTAGAACAGGGAGATGGAAAAAGAGCTTGCTCTGTCCACTCCACGCATTGACCTGGTATTGCAGTACCTCCAGGACCGGTGCACCCCTTCTTAACCCAGTTTCCAAAAGCAGAACTCAATTCACCTGATTCATATTAGCCCGATTTAATGAATTGGAAGAAAGCATACGTCTTCATATGCACCTCAATTTGGCCCATTCACTTTTCACACTTCCTCCTTTTGTTTTTTATCTTTCACACTTTTGACTTTCTTTATTCATCCAAATAGCAAACTCATCACCACTCAACCTGACCAACTCGGCTATGTCCCGTGCTGCAGTATCTTGTCCTCTGTCTTATCTAGATCATTTGCAATTGAATGGAATAGATCCCTTTTGGACAAAGTGGATTCACCTGCTGCTGCAGTGACCACAGGTGTGATAAGATCTAGAATTGGCATCTGGTGCGATCTCTCCGCTTCCACTCCAAATAAAGTTACCTGTTTATTCCTATCATGCATTGGTTTTTGGTGTTTTCTTTGAGCAATGATGATGGCTTCAGTGATCTGTTGGCTCCCCCTCCTGGAGGAAGAGTTTGCTTGCTCTTGGACATTCTAAAAGAGAGGTCATGAGAGACATTTAGCTTCTGAGCACAATTGGGGACAGTCATGGGTGATGAATGATTTGCAACCTGCTGTGAAGCCTGATACCGCAATATAAGGAACGTCAAATACTAAGAATGGGCGGCCTATGAAAGAATTAGTACTTTCATTAAGTATACTTAAACGGCTAATTGGGAATAGACAAACTGTAAAAAGCCCTCTGAGAAAGCCCCTCTCTAACCTTTGTTAGTAAGCTTTACTGTAGTCTGCCTGTTGATGTATTTTCCGTTTGAACAGTGCACAACATGAAGAGACGGAACACTGGCGGCTTGTCACAATGCCCCCCGCTGACATCACAATAGCGCTGCTGCCTAGAAAGCTAGCTGCGCAGCAGAAGTTTCTCTTTGGGTGGGAGGTGGGCTAGTGGAAGGAGGGGGCAAGCTTTTTTTTTTTTTTTTTTTTTCCCGGGTGGTAGGGGGATGATAGGAGAAGGGATGCGGGTGGTGAGAAGGGTACAGAGGGCAGGGTTTGGGGGCTGGGAAGGAAAGGGAAAAGATTAGGGTTTGGGGATGATGAAAGGGCTTTCTACGGGTAAGGATGGCAAAGGGTGGCAGTGACGGGAAGTCAGGCGACCTGTCCTGTCCGTCTTTATGTATCATGAATTGGAAAGACTGCAAGGGGGAGGGGAGTTGCTTGCGCCCAAAAGGAGGAGTTATTCAGATTCATTGCAGTGGGCGGCGGCTGCAAAACGCACCATTCTTCTTGTTTTTGCTCTGCAAAGCAGCCTTTTCAAGGGTTGGCTTGGGTGACAAAATGTCTTCTGTAGGTGTGGGTTTGTCTCCCCTCACTCTCTCTCCCTAAGATGTGTCCGGCATAGGCCAGGGTGCCACTCGAGGCCCAAACCAATTCTGGTTATCGCTTCTCGGCCTTTTGGCTAAGATCAAGTGTAGTATCTGTTCTTATCAGTTTAATATCTGATACGTCCCCTATCTGGGGACCATATATTAAATGGATTTTTAGAACAGGGAGATGGAAAAAGAGCTTGCTCTGTCCACTCCACGCATTGACCTGGTATTGCAGTACCTCCAGGACCGGTGCACCCCTTCTTAACCCAGTTTCCAAAAGCAGAACTCAATTCACCTGATTCATATTAGCCCGATTTAATGAATTGGAAGAAAGCATACGTCTTCATATGCACCTCAATTTGGCCCATTCACTTTTCACACTTCCTCCTTTTGTTTTTTATCTTTCACACTTTTTACTTTCTTTATTCATCCAAATAGCAAACTCATCACCACTCAACCTGACCAACTCGGCTATGTCCCGTGCTGCAGTATCTTGTCCTCTGTCTTATCTAGATCATTTGCAATTGAATGGAATAGATCCCTTTTGGACAAAGTGGATTCACCTGCTGCTGCAGTGACCACAGGTGTGATAAGATCTAGAATTGGCATCTGGTGCGATCTCTCCGCTTCCACTCCAAATAAAGTTACCTGTTTATTCCTATCATGCATTGGTTTTTGGTGTTTTCTTTGAGCAATGATGATGGCTTCAGTGATCTGTTGGCTCCCCCTCCTGGAGGAAGAGTTTGCTTGCTCTTGGACATTCTAAAAGAGAGGTCATGAGAGACATTTAGCTTCTGAGCACAATTGGGGACAGTCATGGGTGATGAATGATTTGCAACCTGCTGTGAAGCCTGATACCGCAATATAAGGAACGTCAAATACTAAGAATGGGCGGCCTATGAAAGAATTAGTACTTTCATTAAGTATACTTAAACGGCTAATTGGGAATAGACAAACTGTAAAAAGCCCTCTGAGAAAGCCCCTCTCTAACCTTTGTTAGTAAGCTTTTCTGTAGTCTGCCTGTTGATGTATTTTCCGTTTGAACAGTGCACAACATGAAGAGACGGAACACTGGCGGCTTGTCACAATGCCCCCCGCTGACATCACAATAGCGCTGCTGCCTAGAAAGCTAGCTGCGCAGCAGAAGTTTCTCTTTGGGTGGGAGGTGGGCTAGTGGAAGGAGGGGGCAAGCTTTTTTTTTTTTTTTTTTTCCCGGGTGGTAGGGGGATGATAGGAGAAGGGATGCGGGTGGTGAGAAGGGTACAGAGGGCAGGGTTTGGGGGCTGGGAAGGAAAGGGAAAAGATTAGGGTTTGGGGATGATGAAAGGGCTTTCTACGGGTAAGGATGGCAAAGGGTGGCAGTGACGGGAAGTCAGGCGACCTGTCCTGTCCGTCTTTATGTATCATGAATTGGAAAGACTGCAAGGGGGAGGGGAGTTGCTTGCGCCCAAAAGGAGGAGTTATTCAGATTCATTGCAGTGGGCGGCGGCTGCAAAACGCACCATTCTTCTTGTTTTTGCTCTGCAAAGCAGCCTTTTCAAGGGTTGGCTTGGGTGACAAAATGTCTTCTGTAGGTGTGGGTTTGTCTCCCCTCACTCTCTCTCCCTAAGATGTGTCCGGCATAGGCCAGGGTGCCACTCGAGGCCCAAACCAATTCTGGTTATCGCTTCTCGGCCTTTTGGCTAAGATTAAGTGTAGTATCTGTTCTTATCAGTTTAATATCTGATACGTCCCCTATCTGGGGACCATATATTAAATGGATTTTTAGAACAGGGAGATGGAAAAAGAGCTTGCTCTGTCCACTCCACGCATTGACCTGGTATTGCAGTACCTCCAGGACCGGTGCACCCCTTCTTAACCCAGTTTCCAAAAGCAGAACTCAATTCACCTGATTCATATTAGCCCGATTTAATGAATTGGAAGAAAGCATACGTCTTCATATGCACCTCAATTTGGCCCATTCACTTTTCACACTTCCTCCTTTTGTTTTTTATCTTTCACACTTTTTACTTTCTTTATTCATCCAAATAGCAAACTCATCACCATCAACCTCACCAACTCGGCTATGTCCCGTGCTGCAGTATCTTGTCCTCTGTCTTATCTAGATCATTTGCAATTGAATGGAATAGATCCCTTTTGGACAAAGTGGATTCACCTGCTGCTGCAGTGACCACAGGTGTGATAAGATCTAGAATTGGCATCTGGTGCGATCTCTCCGCTTCCACTCCAAATAAAGTTACCTGATTATTCCTATCATGCATTGGTTTTTGGTGTTTTCTTTGAGCAATGATGATGGCTTCAGTGATCTGTTGGCTCCCCCTCCTGGAGGAAGAGTTTGCTTGCTCTTGGACATTCTAAAAGAGAGGTCAGGAGAGACATTTAGCTTCTGAGCACAATTGGGGACAGTCATGGGTGATGAATGATTTGCAACCTGCTGTGAAGCCTGATACCGCAATATAAGGAACGTCAAATACTAAGAATGGGCGGCCTATGAAAGAATTAGTACTTTCATTAAGTATACTTAAACGGCTAATTGGGAATAGACAAACTGTAAAAAGCCCTCTGAGAAAGCCCCTCTCTAACCTTTGTTAGTAAGCTTTTCTGTAGTCTGCCTGTTGATGTATTTTCCGTTTGAACAGTGCACAACATGAAGAGACGGAACACTGGCGGCTTGTCACAATGCCCCCCGCTGACATCACAATAGCGCTGCTGCCTAGAAAGCTAGCTGCGCAGCAGAAGTTTCTCTTTGGGTGGGAGGTGGGCTAGTGGAAGGAGGGGGCAAGCTTTTTTTTTTTTTTTTTTTTCCCGGGTGGTAGGGGGATGATAGGAGAAGGGATGCGGGTGGTGAGAAGGGTACAGAGGGCAGGGTTTGGGGGCTGGGAAGGAAAGGGAAAAGATTAGGGTTTGGGGATGATGAAAGGGCTTTCTACGGGTAAGGATGGCAAAGGGTGGCAGTGACGGGAAGTCAGGCGACCTGTCCTGTACGTCTTTATGTATCATGAATTGGAAAGACTGCAAGGGGGAGGGGAGTTGCTTGCGCCCAAAAGGAGGAGTTATTCAGATTCATTGCAGTGGGCGGCGGCTGCAAAACGCACCATTCTTCTTGTTTTTGCTCTGCAAAGCAGCCTTTTCAAGGGTTGGCTTGGGTGACAAAATGTCTTCTGTAGGTGTGGGTTTGTCTCCCCTCACTCTCTCTCCCTAAGATGTGTCCGGCATAGGCCAGGGTGCCACTCGAGGCCCAAACCAATTCTGGTTATCGCTTCTCGGCCTTTTGGCTAAGATCAAGTGTAGTATCTGTTCTTATCAGTTTAATATCTGATACGTCCCCTATCTGGGGACCATATATTAAATGGATTTTTAGAACAGGGAGATGGAAAAAGAGCTTGCTCTGTCCACTCCACGCATTGACCTGGTATTGCAGTACCTCCAGGACCGGTGCACCCCTTCTTAACCCAGTTTCCAAAAGCAGAACTCAATTCACCTGATTCATATTAGCCCGATTTAATGAATTGGAAGAAAGCATACGTCTTCATATGCACCTCAATTTGGCCCATTCACTTTTCACACTTCCTCCTTTTGTTTTTTATCTTTCACACTTTTTACTTTCTTTATTCATCCAAATAGCAAACTCATCACCACTCAACCTGACCAACTCGGCTATGTCCCGTGCTGCAGTATCTTGTCCTCTGTCTTATCTAGATCATTTGCAATTGAATGGAATAGATCCCTTTTGGACAAAGTGGATTCACCTGCTGCTGCAGTGACCACAGGTGTGATAAGATCTAGAATTGGCATCTGGTGCGATCTCTCCGCTTCCACTCCAAATAAAGTTACCTGTTTATTCCTATCATGCATTGGTTTTTGGTGTTTTCTTTGAGCAATGATGATGGCTTCAGTGATCTGTTGGCTCCCCCTCCTGGAGGAAGAGTTTGCTTGCTCTTGGACATTCTAAAAGAGAGGTCATGAGAGACATTTAGCTTCTGAGCACAATTGGGGACAGTCATGGGTGATGAATGATTTGCAACCTGCTGTGAAGCCTGATACCGCAATATAAGGAACGTCAAATACTAAGAATGGGCGGCCTATGAAAGAATTAGTACTTTCATTAAGTATACTTAAACGGCTAATTGGGAATAGACAAACTGTAAAAAGCCCTCTGAGAAAGCCCCTCTCTAACCTTTGTTAGTAAGCTTTTCTGTAGTCTGCCTGTTGATGTATTTTCCGTTTGAACAGTGCACAACATGAAGAGACGGAACACTGGCGGCTTGTCACAATGCCCCCCGCTGACATCACAATAGCGCTGCTGCCTAGAAAGCTAGCTGCGCAGCAGAAGTTTCTCTTTGGGTGGGAGGTGGGCTAGTGGAAGGAGGGGGCAAGCTTTTTTTTTTTTCCCGGGTGGTAGGGGGATGATAGGAGAAGGGATGCGGGTGGTGAGAAGGGTACAGAGGGCAGGGTTTGGGGGCTGGGAAGGAAAGGGAAAAGATTAGGGTTTGGGGATGATGAAAGGGCTTTCTACGGGTAAGGATGGCAAAGGGTGGCAGTGACGGGAAGTCAGGCGACCTGTCCTGTCCGTCTTTATGTATCATGAATTGGAAAGACTGCAAGGGGGAGGGGAGTTGCTTGCGCCCAAAAGGAGGAGTTATTCAGATTCATTGCAGTGGGCGGCGGCTGCAAAACGCACCATTCTTCTTGTTTTTGCTCTGCAAAGCAGCCTTTTCAAGGGTTGGCTTGGGTGACAAAATGTCTTCTGTAGGTGTGGGTTTGTCTCCCCTCACTCTCTCTCCCTAAGATGTGTCCGGCATAGGCCAGGGTGCCACTCGAGGCCCAAACCAATTCTGGTTATCGCTTCTCGGCCTTTTGGCTAAGATCAAGTGTAGTATCTGTTCTTATCAGTTTAATATCTGATACGTCCCCTATCTGGGGACCATATATTAAATGGATTTTTAGAACAGGGAGATGGAAAAAGAGCTTGCTCTGTCCACTCCACGCATTGACCTGGTATTGCAGTACCTCCAGGACCGGTGCACCCCTTCTTAACCCAGTTTCCAAAAGCAGAACTCAATTCACCTGATTCATATTAGCCCGATTTAATGAATTGGAAGAAAGCATACGTCTTCATATGCACCTCAATTTGGCCCATTCACTTTTCACACTTCCTCCTTTTGTTTTTTATCTTTCACACTTTTTACTTTCTTTATTCATCCAAATAGCAAACTCATCACCACTCAACCTGACCAACTCGGCTATGTCCCGTGCTGCAGTATCTTGTCCTCTGTCTTATCTAGATCATTTGCAATTGAATGGAATAGATCCCTTTTGGACAAAGTGGATTCACCTGCTGCTGCAGTGACCACAGGTGTGATAAGATCTAGAATTGGCATCTGGTGCGATCTCTCCGCTTCCACTCCAAATAAAGTTACCTGTTTATTCCTATCATGCATTGGTTTTTGGTGTTTTCTTTGAGCAATGATGATGGCTTCAGTGATCTGTTGGCTCCCCCTCCTGGAGGAAGAGTTTGCTTGCTCTTGGACATTCTAAAAGAGAGGTCATGAGAGACATTTAGCTTCTGAGCACAATTGGGGACAGTCATGGGTGATGAATGATTTGCAACCTGCTGTGAAGCCTGATACCGCAATATAAGGAACGTCAAATACTAAGAATGGGCGGCCTATGAAAGAATTAGTACTTTCATTAAGTATACTTAAACGGCTAATTGGGAATAGACAAACTGTAAAAAGCCCTCTGAGAAAGCCCCTCTCTAACCTTTGTTAGTAAGCTTTTCTGTAGTCTGCCTGTTGATGTATTTTCCGTTTGAACAGTGCACAACATGAAGAGACGGAACACTGGCGGCTTGTCACAATGCCCCCCGCTGACATCACAATAGCGCTGCTGCCTAGAAAGCTAGCTGCGCAGCAGAAGTTTCTCTTTGGGTGGGAGGTGGGCTAGTGGAAGGAGGGGGCAAGCTTTTTTTTTTTTCCCGGGTGGTAGGGGGATGATAGGAGAAGGGATGCGGGTGGTGAGAAGGGTACAGAGGGCAGGGTTTGGGGGCTGGGAAGGAAAGGGAAAAGATTAGGGTTTGGGGATGATGAAAGGGCTTTCTACGGGTAAGGATGGCAAAGGGTGGCAGTGACGGGAAGTCAGGCGACCTGTCCTGTCCGTCTTTATGTATCATGAATTGGAAAGACTGCAAGGGGGAGGGGAGTTGCTTGCGCCCAAAAGGAGGAGTTATTCAGATTCATTGCAGTGGGCGGCGGCTGCAAAACGCACCATTCTTCTTGTTTTTGCTCTGCAAAGCAGCCTTTTCAAGGGTTGGCTTGGGTGACAAAATGTCTTCTGTAGGTGTGGGTTTGTCTCCCCTCACTCTCTCTCCCTAAGATGTGTCCGGCATAGGCCAGGGTGCCACTCGAGGCCCAAACCAATTCTGGTTATCGCTTCTCGGCCTTTTGGCTAAGATCAAGTGTAGTATCTGTTCTTATCAGTTTAATATCTGATACGTCCCCTATCTGGGGACCATATATTAAATGGATTTTTAGAACAGGGAGATGGAAAAAGAGCTTGCTCTGTCCACTCCACGCATTGACCTGGTATTGCAGTACCTCCAGGACCGGTGCACCCCTTCTTAACCCAGTTTCCAAAAGCAGAACTCAATTCACCTGATTCATATTAGCCCGATTTAATGAATTGGAAGAAAGCATACGTCTTCATATGCACCTCAATTTGGCCCATTCACTTTTCACACTTCCTCCTTTTGTTTTTTATCTTTCACACTTTTTACTTTCTTTATTCATCCAAATAGCAAACTCATCACCACTCAACCTGACCAACTCGGCTATGTCCCGTGCTGCAGTATCTTGTCCTCTGTCTTATCTAGATCATTTGCAATTGAATGGAATAGATCCCTTTTGGACAAAGTGGATTCACCTGCTGCTGCAGTGACCACAGGTGTGATAAGATCTAGAATTGGCATCTGGTGCGATCTCTCCGCTTCCACTCCAAATAAAGTTACCTGTTTATTCCTATCATGCATTGGTTTTTGGTGTTTTCTTTGAGCAATGATGATGGCTTCAGTGATCTGTTGGCTCCCCCTCCTGGAGGAAGAGTTTGCTTGCTCTTGGACATTCTAAAAGAGAGGTCATGAGAGACATTTAGCTTCTGAGCACAATTGGGGACAGTCATGGGTGATGAATGATTTGCAACCTGCTGTGAAGCCTGATACCGCAATATAAGGAACGTCAAATACTAAGAATGGGCGGCCTATGAAAGAATTAGTACTTTCATTAAGTATACTTAAACGGCTAATTGGGAATAGACAAACTGTAAAAAGCCCTCTGAGAAAGCCCCTCTCTAACCTTTGTTAGTAAGCTTTTCTGTAGTCTGCCTGTTGATGTATTTTCCGTTTGAACAGTGCACAACATGAAGAGACGGAACACTGGCGGCTTGTCACAATGCCCCCCGCTGACATCACAATAGCGCTGCTGCCTAGAAAGCTAGCTGCGCAGCAGAAGTTTCTCTTTGGGTGGGAGGTGGGCTAGTGGAAGGAGGGGGCAAGCTTTTTTTTTTTTCCCGGGTGGTAGGGGGATGATAGGAGAAGGGATGCGGGTGGTGAGAAGGGTACAGAGGGCAGGGTTTGGGGGCTGGGAAGGAAAGGGAAAAGATTAGGGTTTGGGGATGATGAAAGGGCTTTCTACGGGTAAGGATGGCAAAGGGTGGCAGTGACGGGAAGTCAGGCGACCTGTCCTGTACGTCTTTATGTATCATGAATTGGAAAGACTGCAAGGGGGAGGGGAGTTGCTTGCGCCCAAAAGGAGGAGTTATTCAGATTCATTGCAGTGGGCGGCGGCTGCAAAACGCACCATTCTTCTTGTTTTTGCTCTGCAAAGCAGCCTTTTCAAGGGTTGGCTTGGGTGACAAAATGTCTTCTGTAGGTGTGGGTTTGTCTCCCCTCACTCTCTCTCCCTAAGATGTGTCCGGCATAGGCCAGGGTGCCACTCGAGGCCCAAACCAATTCTGGTTATCGCTTCTCGGCCTTTTGGCTAAGATCAAGTGTAGTATCTGTTCTTATCAGTTTAATATCTGATACGTCCCCTATCTGGGGACCATATATTAAATGGATTTTTAGAACAGGGAGATGGAAAAAGAGCTTGCTCTGTCCACTCCACGCATTGACCTGGTATTGCAGTACCTCCAGGACCGGTGCACCCCTTCTTAACCCAGTTTCCAAAAGCAGAACTCAATTCACCTGATTCATATTAGCCCGATTTAATGAATTAGAAGAAAGCATACGTCTTCATATGCACCTCAATTTGGCCCATTCACTTTTCACACTTCCTCCTTTTGTTTTTTATCTTTCACACTTTTTACTTTCTTTATTCATCCAAATAGCAAACTCATCACCACTCAACCTGACCAACTCGGCTATGTCCCGTGCTGCAGTATCTTGTCCTCTGTCTTATCTAGATCATTTGCAATTGAATGGAATAGATCCCTTTTGGACAAAGTGGATTCACCTGCTGCTGCAGTGACCACAGGTGTGATAAGATCTAGAATTGGCATCTGGTGCGATCTCTCCGCTTCCACTCCAAATAAAGTTACCTGTTTATTCCTATCATGCATTGGTTTTTGGTGTTTTCTTTGAGCAATGATGATGGCTTCAGTGATCTGTTGGCTCCCCCTCCTGGAGGAAAAGTTTGCTTGCTCTTGGACATTCTAAAAGAGAGGTCATGAGAGACATTTAGCTTCTGAGCACAATTGGGGACAGTCATGGGTGATGAATGATTTGCAACCTGCTGTGAAGCCTGATACCGCAATATAAGGAACGTCAAATACTAAGAATGGGCGGCCTATGAAAGAATTAGTACTTTCATAAAGTATACTTAAACGGCTAATTGGGAATAGACAAACTGTAAAAAGCCCTCTGAGAAAGCCCCTCTCTAACCTTTGTTAGTAAGCTTTTCTGTAGTCTGCCTGTTGATGTATTTTCCGTTTGAACAGTGCACAACATGAAGAGACGGAACACTGGCGGCTTGTCACAATGCCCCCCGCTGACATCACAATAGCGCTGCTGCCTAGAAAGCTAGCTGCGCAGCAGAAGTTTCTCTTTGGGTGGGAGGTGGGCTAGTGGAAGGAGGGGGCAAGCTTTTTTTTTTTTTTTTTTTTTCCCGGGTGGTAGGGGGATGATAGGAGAAGGGATGCGGGTGGTGAGAAGGGTACAGAGGGCAGGGTTTGGGGGCTGGGAAGGAAAGGGAAAAGATTAGGGTTTGGGGATGATGAAAGGGCTTTCTACGGGTAAGGATGGCAAAGGGTGGCAGTGACGGGAAGTCAGGCGACCTGTCCTGTCTGTCTTTATGTATCATGAATTGGAAAGACTGCAAGGGGGAGGGGAGTTGCTTGCGCCCAAAAGGAGGAGTTATTCAGATTCATTGCAGTGGGCGGCGGCTGCAAAACGCACCATTCTTCTTGTTTTTGCTCTGCAAAGCAGCCTTTTCAAGGGTTGGCTTGGGTGACAAAATGTCTTCTGTAGGTGTGGGTTTGTCTCCCCTCACTCTCTCTCCCTAAGATGTGTCCGGCATAGGCCAGGGTGCCACTCGAGGCCCAAACCAATTCTGGTTATCGCTTCTCGGCCTTTTGGCTAAGATCAAGTGTAGTATCTGTTCTTATCAGTTTAATATCTGATACGTCCCCTATCTGGGGACCATATATTAAATGGATTTTTAGAACAGGGAGATGGAAAAAGAGCTTGCTCTGTCCACTCCACGCATTGACCTGGTATTGCAGTACCTCCAGGACCGGTGCACCCCTTCTTAACCCAGTTTCCAAAAGCAGAACTCAATTCACCTGATTCATATTAGCCCGATTTAATGAATTGGAAGAAAGCATACGTCTTCATATGCACCTCAATTTGGCCCATTCACTTTTCACACTTCCTCCTTTTGTTTTTTATCTTTCACACTTTTTACTTTCTTTATTCATCCAAATAGCAAACTCATCACCACTCAACCTGACCAACTCGGCTATGTCCCGTGCTGCAGTATCTTGTCCTCTGTCTTATCTAGATCATTTGCAATTGAATGGAATAGATCCCTTTTGGACAAAGTGGATTCACCTGCTGCTGCAGTGACCACAGGTGTGATAAGATCTAGAATTGGCATCTGGTGCGATCTCTCCGCTTCCACTCCAAATAAAGTTACCTGTTTATTCCTATCATGCATTGGTTTTTGGTGTTTTCTTTGAGCAATGATGATGGCTTCAGTGATCTGTTGGCTCCCCCTCCTGGAGGAAGAGTTTGCTTGCTCTTGGACATTCTAAAAGAGAGGTCATGAGAGACATTTAGCTTCTGAGCACAATTGGGGACAGTCATGGGTGATGAATGATTTGCAACCTGCTGTGAAGCCTGATACCGCAATATAAGGAACGTCAAATACTAAGAATGGGCGGCCTATGAAAGAATTAGTACTTTCATTAAGTATACTTAAACGGCTAATTGGGAATAGACAAACTGTAAAAAGCCCTCTGAGAAAGCCCCTCTCTAACCTTTGTTAGTAAGCTTTTCTGTAGTCTGCCTGTTGATGTATTTTCCGTTTGAACAGTGCACAACATGAAGAGACGGAACACTGGCGGCTTGTCACAATGCCCCCCGCTGACATCACAATAGCGCTGCTGCCTAGAAAGCTAGCTGCGCAGCAGAAGTTTCTCTTTGGGTGGGAGGTGGGCTAGTGGAAGGAGGGGGCAAGCTTTTTTTTTTTTTTTTTTTTTTCCCGGGTGGTAGGGGGATGATAGGAGAAGGGATGCGGGTGGTGAGAAGGGTACAGAGGGCAGGGTTTGGGGGCTGGGAAGGAAAGGGAAAAGATTAGGGTTTGGGGATGATGAAAGGGCTTTCTACGGGTAAGGATGGCAAAGGGTGGCAGTGACGGGAAGTCAGGCGACCTGTCCTGTCCGTCTTTATGTATCATGAATTGGAAAGACTGCAAGGGGGAGGGGAGTTGCTTGCGCCCAAAAGGAGGAGTTATTCAGATTCATTGCAGTGGGCGGCGGCTGCAAAACGCACCATTCTTCTTGTTTTTGCTCTGCAAAGCAGCCTTTTCAAGGGTTGGCTTGGGTGACAAAATGTCTTCTGTAGGTGTGGGTTTGTCTCCCCTCACTCTCTCTCCCTAAGATGTGTCCGGCATAGGCCAGGGTGCCACTCGAGGCCCAAACCAATTCTGGTTATCGCTTCTCGGCCTTTTGGCTAAGATCAAGTGTAGTATCTGTTCTTATCAGTTTAATATCTGATACGTCCCCTATCTGGGGACCATATATTAAATGGATTTTTAGAACAGGGAGATGGAAAAAGAGCTTGCTCTGTCCACTCCACGCATTGACCTGGTATTGCAGTACCTCCAGGACCGGTGCACCCCTTCTTAACCCAGTTTCCAAAAGCAGAACTCAATTCACCTGATTCATATTAGCCCGATTTAATGAATTAGAAGAAAGCATACGTCTTAATATGCACCTCAATTTGGCCCATTCACTTTTCACACTTCCTCCTTTTGTTTTTTATCTTTCACACTTTTTACTTTCTTTATTCATCCAAATAGCAAACTCATCACCACTCAACCTGACCAACTCGGCTATGTCCCGTGCTGCAGTATCTTGTCCTCTGTCTTATCTAGATCATTTGCAATTGAATGGAATAGATCCCTTTTGGACAAAGTGGATTCACCTGCTGCTGCAGTGACCACAGGTGTGATAAGATCTAGAATTGGCATCTGGTGCGATCTCTCCGCTTCCACTCCAAATAAAGTTACCTGTTTATTCCTATCATGCATTGGTTTTTGGTGTTTTCTTTGAGCAATGATGATGGCTTCAGTGATCTGTTGGCTCCCCCTCCTGGAGGAAGAGTTTGCTTGCTCTTGGACATTCTAAAAGAGAGGTCATGAGAGACATTTAGCTTCTGAGCACAATTGGGGACAGTCATGGGTGATGAATGATTTGCAACCTGCTGTGAAGCCTGATACCGCAATATAAGGAACGTCAAATACTAAGAATGGGCGGCCTATGAAAGAATTAGTACTTTCATTAAGTATACTTAAACGGCTAATTGGGAATAGACAAACTGTAAAAAGCCCTCTGAGAAAGCCCCTCTCTAACCTTTGTTAGTAAGCTTTTCTGTAGTCTGCCTGTTGATGTATTTTCCGTTTGAACAGTGCACAACATGAAGAGACGGAACACTGGCGGCTTGTCACAATGCCCCCCGCTGACATCACAATAGCGCTGCTGCCTAGAAAGCTAGCTGCGCAGCAGAAGTTTCTCTTTGGGTGGGAGGTGGGCTAGTGGAAGGAGGGGGCAAGCTTTTTTTTTTTTTTTTTTTTCCCGGGTGGTAGGGGGATGATAGGAGAAGGGATGCGGGTGGTGAGAAGGGTACAGAGGGCAGGGTTTGGGGGCTGGGAAGGAAAGGGAAAAGATTAGGGTTTGGGGATGATGAAAGGGCTTTCTACGGGTAAGGATGGCAAAGGGTGGCAGTGACGGGAAGTCAGGCGACCTGTCCTGTCCGTCTTTATGTATCATGAATTGGAAAGACTGCAAGGGGGAGGGGAGTTGCTTGCGCCCAAAAGGAGGAGTTATTCAGATTCATTGCAGTGGGCAGCGGCTGCAAAACGCACCATTCTTCTTGTTTTTGCTCTGCAAAGCAGCCTTTTCAAGGGTTGGCTTGGGTGACAAAATGTCTTCTGTAGGTGTGGGTTTGTCTCCCCTCACTCTCTCTCCCTAAGATGTGTCCGGCATAGGCCAGGGTGCCACTCGAGGCCCAAACCAATTCTGGTTATCGCTTCTCGGCCTTTTGGCTAAGATCAAGTGTAGTATCTGTTCTTATCAGTTTAATATCTGATACGTCCCCTATCTGGGGACCATATATTAAATGGATTTTTAGAACAGGGAGATGGAAAAAGAGCTTGCTCTGTCCACTCCACGCATTGACCTGGTATTGCAGTACCTCCAGGACCGGTGCACCCCTTCTTAACCCAGTTTCCAAAAGCAGAACTCAATTCACCTGATTCATATTAGCCCGATTTAATGAATTGGAAGAAAGCATACGTCTTCATATGCACCTCAATTTGGCCCATTCACTTTTCACACTTCCTCCTTTTGTTTTTTATCTTTCACACTTTTTACTTTCTTTATTCATCCAAATAGCAAACTCATCACCACTCAACCTGACCAACTCGGCTATGTCCCGTGCTGCAGTATCTTGTCCTCTGTCTTATCTAGATCATTTGCAATTGAATGGAATAGATCCCTTTTGGACAAAGTGGATTCACCTGCTGCTGCAGTGACCACAGGTGTGATAAGATCTAGAATTGGCATCTGGTGCGATCTCTCCGCTTCCACTCCAAATAAAGTTACCTGTTTATTCCTATCATGCATTGGTTTTTGGTGTTTTCTTTGAGCAATGATGATGGCTTCAGTGATCTGTTGGCTCCCCCTCCTGGAGGAAGAGTTTGCTTGCTCTTGGACATTCTAAAAGAGAGGTCATGAGAGACATTTAGCTTCTGAGCACAATTGGGGACAGTCATGGGTGATGAATGATTTGCAACCTGCTGTGAAGCCTGATACCGCAATATAAGGAACGTCAAATACTAAGAATGGGCGGCCTATGAAAGAATTACTACTTTCATTAAGTATACTTAAACGGCTAATTGGGAATAGACAAACTGTAAAAAGCCCTCTGAGAAAGCCCCTCTCTAACCTTTGTTAGTAAGCTTTTCTGTAGTCTGCCTGTTGATGTATTTTCCGTTTGAACAGTGCACAACATGAAGAGACGGAACACTGGCGGCTTGTCACAATGCCCCCCGCTGACATCACAATAGCGCTGCTGCCTAGAAAGCTAGCTGCGCAGCAGAAGTTTCTCTTTGGGTGGGAGGTGGGCTAGTGGAAGGAGGGGGCAAGCTTTTTTTTTTTTTTTTTTTTTTCCCGGGTGGTAGGGGGATGATAGGAGAAGGGATGCGGGTGGTGAGAAGGGTACAGAGGGCAGGGTTTGGGGGCTGGGAAGGAAAGGGAAAAGATTAGGGTTTGGGGATGATGAAAGGGCTTTCTACGGGTAAGGATGGCAAAGGGTGGCAGTGACGGGAAGTCAGGCGACCTGTCCTGTCCGTCTTTATGTATCATGAATTGGAAAGACTGCAAGGGGGAGGGGAGTTGCTTGCGCCCAAAAGGAGGAGTTATTCAGATTCATTGCAGTGGGCGGCGGCTGCAAAACGCACCATTCTTCTTGTTTTTGCTCTGCAAAGCAGCCTTTTCAAGGGTTGGCTTGGGTGACAAAATGTCTTCTGTAGGTGTGGGTTTGTCTCCCCTCACTCTCTCTCCCTAAGATGTGTCCGGCATAGGCCAGGGTGCCACTCGAGGCCCAAACCAATTCTGGTTATCGCTTCTCGGCCTTTTGGCTAAGATCAAGTGTAGTATCTGTTCTTATCAGTTTAATATCTGATACGTCCCCTATCTGGGGACCATATATTAAATGGATTTTTAGAACAGGGAGATGGAAAAAGAGCTTGCTCTGTCCACTCCACGCATTGACCTGGTATTGCAGTACCTCCAGGACCGGTGCACCCCTTCTTAACCCAGTTTCCAAAAGCAGAACTCAATTCACCTGATTCATATTAGCCCGATTTAATGAATTGGAAGAAAGCATACGTCTTCATATGCACCTCAATTTGGCCCATTCACTTTTCACACTTCCTCCTTTTGTTTTTTATCTTTCACACTTTTTACTTTCTTTATTCATCCAAATAGCAAACTCATCACCACTCAACCTGACCAACTCGGCTATGTCCCGTGCTGCAGTATCTTGTCCTCTGTCTTATCTAGATCATTTGCAATTGAATGGAATAGATCCCTTTTGGACAAAGTGGATTCACCTGCTGCTGCAGTGACCACAGGTGTGATAAGATCTAGAATTGGCATCTGGTGCGATCTCTCCGCTTCCACTCCAAATAAAGTTACCTGTTTATTCCTATCATGCATTGGTTTTTGGTGTTTTCTTTGAGCAATGATGATGGCTTCAGTGATCTGTTGGCTCCCCCTCCTGGAGGAAGAGTTTGCTTGCTCTTGGACATTCTAAAAGAGAGGTCATGAGAGACATTTAGCTTCTGAGCACAATTGGGGACAGTCATGGGTGATGAATGATTTGCAACCTGCTGTGAAGCCTGATACCGCAATATAAGGAACATCAAATACTAAGAATGGGCGGCCTATGAAAGAATTAGTACTTTCATTAAGTATACTTAAACGGCTAATTGGGAATAGACAAACTGTAAAAAGCCCTCTGAGAAAGCCCCTCTCTAACCTTTGTTAGTAAGCTTTTCTGTAGTCTGCCTGTTGATGTATTTTCCGTTTGAACAGTGCACAACATGAAGAGACGGAACACTGGCGGCTTGTCACAATGCCCCCCGCTGACATCACAATAGCGCTGCTGCCTAGAAAGCTAGCTGCGCAGCAGAAGTTTCTCTTTGGGTGGGAGGTGGGCTAGTGGAAGGAGGGGGCAAGCTTTTTTTTTTTTTTTTTTTCCCGGGTGGTAGGGGGATGATAGGAGAAGGGATGCGGGTGGTGAGAAGGGTACAGAGGGCAGGGTTTGGGGGCTGGGAAGGAAAGGGAAAAGATTAGGGTTTGGGGATGATGAAAGGGCTTTCTACGGGTAAGGATGGCAAAGGGTGGCAGTGACGGGAAGTCAGGCGACCTGTCCTGTCCGTCTTTATGTATCATGAATTGGAAAGACTGCAAGGGGGAGGGGAGTTGCTTGCGCCCAAAAGGAGGAGTTATTCAGATTCATTGCAGTGGGCGGCGGCTGCAAAACGCACCATTCTTGTTTTTGCTCTGCAAAGCAGCCTTTTCAAGGGTTGGCTTGGGTGACAAAATGTCTTCTGTAGGTGTGGGTTTGTCTCCCCTCACTCTCTCTCCCTAAGATGTGTCCGGCATAGGCCAGGGTGCCACTCGAGGCCCAAACCAATTCTGGTTATCGCTTCTCGGCCTTTTGGCTAAGATCAAGTGTAGTATCTGTTCTTATCAGTTTAATATCTGATACGTCCCCTATCTGGGGACCATATATTAAATGGATTTTTAGAACAGGGAGATGGAAAAAGAGCTTGCTCTGTCCACTCCACGCATTGACCTGGTATTGCAGTACCTCCAGGACCGGTGCACCCCTTCTTAACCCAGTTTCCAAAAGCAGAACTCAATTCACCTGATTCATATTAGCCCGATTTAATGAATTGGAAGAAAGCATACGTCTTCATATGCACCTCAATTTGGCCCATTCACTTTTCACACTTCCTCCTTTTGTTTTTTATCTTTCACACTTTTTACTTTCTTTATTCATCCAAATAGCAAACTCATCACCACTCAACCTGACCAACTCGGCTATGTCCCGTGCTGCAGTATCTTGTCCTCTGTCTTATCTAGATCATTTGCAATTGAATGGAATAGATCCCTTTTGGACAAAGTGGATTCACCTGCTGCTGCAGTGACCACAGGTGTGATAAGATCTAGAATTGGCATCTGGTGCGATCTCTCCGCTTCCACTCCAAATAAAGTTACCTGTTTATTCCTATCATGCATTGGTTTTTGGTGTTTTCTTTGAGCAATGATGATGGCTTCAGTGATCTGTTGGCTCCCCCTCCTGGAGGAAGAGTTTGCTTGCTCTTGGACATTCTAAAAGAGAGGTCATGAGAGACATTTAGCTTCTGAGCACAATTGGGGACAGTCATGGGTGATGAATGATTTGCAACCTGCTGTGAAGCCTGATACCGCAATATAAGGAACGTCAAATACTAAGAATGGGCGGCCTATGAAAGAATTACTACTTTCATTAAGTATACTTAAACGGCTAATTGGGAATAGACAAACTGTAAAAAGCCCTCTGAGAAAGCCCCTCTCTAACCTTTGTTAGTAAGCTTTTCTGTAGTCTGCCTGTTGATGTATTTTCCGTTTGAACAGTGCACAACATGAAGAGACGGAACACTGGCGGCTTGTCACAATGCCCCCCGCTGACATCACAATAGCGCTGCTGCCTAGAAAGCTAGCTGCGCAGCAGAAGTTTCTCTTTGGGTGGGAGGTGGGCTAGTGGAAGGAGGGGGCAAGCTTTTTTTTTTTTTTTTTTTCCCCGGGTGGTAGGGGGATGATAGGAGAAGGGATGCGGGTGGTGAGAAGGGTACAGAGGGCAGGGTTTGGGGGCTGGGAAGGAAAGGGAAAAGATTAGGGTTTGGGGATGATGAAAGGGCTTTCTACGGGTAAGGATGGCAAAGGGTGGCAGTGACGGGAAGTCAGGCGACCTGTCCTGTCCGTCTTTATGTATCATGAATTGGAAAGACTGCAAGGGGGAGGGGAGTTGCTTGCGCCCAAAAGGAGGAGTTATTCAGATTCATTGCAGTGGGCGGCGGCTGCAAAACGCACCATTCTTCTTGTTTTTGCTCTGCAAAGCAGCCTTTTCAAGGGTTGGCTTGGGTGACAAAATGTCTTCTGTAGGTGTGGGTTTGTCTCCCCTCACTCTCTCTCCCTAAGATGTGTCCGGCATAGGCCAGGGTGCCACTCGAGGCCCAAACCAATTCTGGTTATCGCTTCTCGGCCTTTTGGCTAAGATCAAGTGTAGTATCTGTTCTTATCAGTTTAATATCTGATACGTCCCCTATCTGGGGACCATATATTAAATGGATTTTTAGAACAGGGAGATGGAAAAAGAGCTTGCTCTGTCCACTCCACGCATTGACCTGGTATTGCAGTACCTCCAGGACCGGTGCACCCCTTCTTAACCCAGTTTCCAAAAGCAGAACTCAATTCACCTGATTCATATTAGCCCGATTTAATGAATTGGAAGAAAGCATACGTCTTCATATGCACCTCAATTTGGCCCATTCACTTTTCACACTTCCTCCTTTTGTTTTTTATCTTTCACACTTTTTACTTTCTTTATTCATCCAAATAGCAAACTCATCACCACTCAACCTGACCAACTCGGCTATGTCCCGTGCTGCAGTATCTTGTCCTCTGTCTTATCTAGATCATTTGCAATTGAATGGAATAGATCCCTTTTGGACAAAGTGGATTCACCTGCTGCTGCAGTGACCACAGGTGTGATAAGATCTAGAATTGGCATCTGGTGCGATCTCTCCGCTTCCACTCCAAATAAAGTTACCTGTTTATTCCTATCATGCATTGGTTTTTGGTGTTTTCTTTGAGCAATGATGATGGCTTCAGTGATCTGTTGGCTCCCCCTCCTGGAGGAAGAGTTTGCTTGCTCTTGGACATTCTAAAAGAGAGGTCATGAAAGACATTTAGCTTCTGAGCACAATTGGGGACAGTCATGGGTGATGAATGATTTGCAACCTGCTGTGAAGCCTGATACCGCAATATAAGGAACGTCAAATACTAAGAATGGGCGGCCTATGAAAGAATTAGTACTTTCATTAAGTATACTTAAACGGCTAATTGGGAATAGACAAACTGTAAAAAGCCCTCTGAGAAAGCCCCTCTCTAACCTTTGTTAGTAAGCTTTTCTGTAGTCTGCCTGTTGATGTATTTTCCGTTTGAACAGTGCACAACATGAAGAGACGGAACACTGGCGGCTTGTCACAATGCCCCCCGCTGACCTCACAATAGCGCTGCTGCCTAGAAAGCTAGCTGCGCAGCAGAAGTTTCTCTTTGGGTGGGAGGTGGGCTAGTGGAAGGAGGGGGCAAGCTTTTTTTTTTTTTTTTTTTCCCCGGTGGTAGGGGGATGATAGGAGAAGGGATGCGGGTGGTGAGAAGGGTACAGAGGGCAGGGTTTGGGGGCTGGGAAGGAAAGGGAAAAGATTAGGGTTTGGGGATGATGAAAGGGCTTTCTACGGGTAAGGATGGCAAAGGGTGGCAGTGACGGGAAGTCAGGCGACCTGTCCTGTCCGTCTTTAT
Source organism: Anomaloglossus baeobatrachus (assembly GCF_048569485.1). NCBI lineage: Eukaryota > Metazoa > Chordata > Amphibia > Anura > Aromobatidae > Anomaloglossus > Anomaloglossus baeobatrachus. Next base: position 420,380,644 of record NC_134354.1, on the reverse strand, counting down.
GTATCATGAATTGGAAAGACTGCAAGGGGGAGGGGAGTTGCTTGCGCCCAAAAGGAGGAGTTATTCAGATTCATTGCAGTGGGCGGCGGCTGCAAAACGCACCATTCTTCTTGTTTTTGCTCTGCAAAGCAGCCTTTTCAAGGGTTGGCTTGGGTGACAAAATGTCTTCTGTAGGTGTGGGTTTGTCTCCCCTCACTCTCTCTCCCTAAGATGTGTCCGGCATAGGCCAGGGTGCCACTCGAGGCCCAAACCAATTCTGGTTATCGCTTCTCGGCCTTTTGGCTAAGATCAAGTGTAGTATCTGTTCTTATCAGTTTAATATCTGATACGTCCCCTATCTGGGGACCATATATTAAATGGATTTTTAGAACAGGGAGATGGAAAAAGAGCTTGCTCTGTCCACTCCACGCATTGACCTGGTATTGCAGTACCTCCAGGACCGGTGCACCCCTTCTTAACCCAGTTTCCAAAAGCAGAACTCAATTCACCTGATTCATATTAGCCCGATTTAATGAATTGGAAGAAAGCATACGTCTTCATATGCACCTCAATTTGGCCCATTCACTTTTCACACTTCCTCCTTTTGTTTTTTATCTTTCACACTTTTTACTTTCTTTATTCATCCAAATAGCAAACTCATCACCACTCAACCTGACCAACTCGGCTATGTCCCGTGCTGCAGTATCTTGTCCTCTGTCTTATCTAGATCATTTGCAATTGAATGGAATAGATCCCTTTTGGACAAAGTGGATTCACCTGCTGCTGCAGTGACCACAGGTGTGATAAGATCTAGAATTGGCATCTGGTGCGATCTCTCCGCTTCCACTCCAAATAAAGTTACCTGTTTATTCCTATCATGCATTGGTTTTTGGTGTTTTCTTTGAGCAATGATGATGGCTTCAGTGATCTGTTGGCTCCCCCTCCTGGAGGAAGAGTTTGCTTGCTCTTGGACATTCTAAAAGAGAGGTCATGAGAGACATTTAGCTTCTGAGCACAATTGGGGACAGTCATGGGTGATGAATGATTTGCAACCTGCTGTGAAGCCTGATACCGCAATATAAGGAACGTCAAATACTAAGAATGGGCGGCCTATGAAAGAATTAGTACTTTCATTAGGTATACTTAAACGGCTAATTGGGAATAGACAAACTGTAAAAAGCCCTCTGAGAAAGCCCCTCTCTAACCTTTGTTAGTAAGCTTTTCTGTAGTCGGCCTGTTGATGTATTTTCCGTTTGAACAGTGCACAACATGAAGAGACGGAACACTGGCGGCTTGTCACAATGCCCCCCGCTGACATCACAATAGCGCTGCTGCCTAGAAAGCTAGCTGCGCAGCAGAAGTTTCTCTTTGGGTGGGAGGTGGGCTAGTGGAAGGAGGGGGCAAGCTTTTTTTTTTTTTTTTTTTTCCCGGGTGGTAGGGGGATGATAGGAGAAGGGATGCGGGTGGTGAGAAGGGTACAGAGGGCAGGGTTTGGGGGCTGGGAAGGAAAGGGAAAAGATTAGGGTTTGGGGATGATGAAAGGGCTTTCTACGGGTAAGGATGGCAAAGGGTGGCAGTGACGGGAAGTCAGGCGACCTGTCCTGTCCGTCTTTATGTATCATGAATTGGAAAGACTGCAAGGGGGAGGGGAGTTGCTTGCGCCCAAAAGGAGGAGTTATTCAGATTCATTGCAGTGGGCGGCGGCTGCAAAACGCACCATTCTTCTTGTTTTTGCTCTGCAAAGCAGCCTTTTCAAGGGTTGGCTTGGGTGACAAAATGTCTTCTGTAGGTGTGGGTTTGTCTCCCCTCACTCTCTCTCCCTAAGATGTGTCCGGCATAGGCCAGGGTGCCACTCGAGGCCCAAACCAATTCTGGTTATCGCTTCTCGGCCTTTTGGCTAAGATCAAGTGTAGTATCTGTTCTTATCAGTTTAATATCTGATACGTCCCCTATCTGGGGACCATATATTAAATGGATTTTTAGAACAGGGAGATGGAAAAAGAGCTTGCTCTGTCCACTCCACGCATTGACCTGGTATTGCAGTACCTCCAGGACCGGTGCACCCCTTCTTAACCCAGTTTCCAAAAGCAGAACTCAATTCACCTGATTCATATTAGCCCGATTTAATGAATTGGAAGAAAGCATACGTCTTCATATGCACCTCAATTTGGCCCATTCACTTTTCACACTTCCTCCTTTTGTTTTTTATCTTTCACACTTTTTACTTTCTTTATTCATCCAAATAGCAAACTCATCACCACTCAACCTGACCAACTCGGCTATGTCCCGTGCTGCAGTATCTTGTCCTCTGTCTTATCTAGATCATTTGCAATTGAATGGAATAGATCCCTTTTGGACAAAGTGGATTCACCTGCTGCTGCAGTGACCACAGGTGTGATAAGATCTAGAATTGGCATCTGGTGCGATCTCTCCGCTTCCACTCCAAATAAAGTTACCTGTTTATTCCTATCATGCATTGGTTTTTGGTGTTTTCTTTGAGCAATGATGATGGCTTCAGTGATCTGTTGGCTCCCCCTCCTGGAGGAAGAGTTTGCTTGCTCTTGGACATTCTAAAAGAGAGGTCATGAGAGACATTTAGCTTCTGAGCACAATTGGGGACAGTCATGGGTGATGAATGATTTGCAACCTGCTGTGAAGCCTGATACCGCAATATAAGGAACGTCAAATACTAAGAATGGGCGGCCTATGAAAGAATTAGTACTTTCATTAAGTATACTTAAACGGCTAATTGGGAATAGACAAACTGTAAAAAGCCCTCTGAGAAAGCCCCTCTCTAACCTTTGTTAGTAAGCTTTTCTGTAGTCTGCCTGTTGATGTATTTTCCGTTTGAACAGTGCACAACATGAAGAGACGGAACACTGGCGGCTTGTCACAATGCCCCCCGCTGACCTCACAATAGCGCTGCTGCCTAGAAAGCTAGCTGCGCAGCAGAAGTTTCTCTTTGGGTGGGAGGTGGGCTAGTGGAAGGAGGGGGCAAGCTTTTTTTTTTTTTTTTTTTTCCCGGGTGGTAGGGGGATGATAGGAGAAGGGATGCGGGTGGTGAGAAGGGTACAGAGGGCAGGGTTTGGGGGCTGGGAAGGAAAGGGAAAAGATTAGGGTTTGGGGATGATGAAAGGGCTTTCTACGGGTAAGGATGGCAAAGGGTGGCAGTGACGGGAAGTCAGGCGACCTGTCCTGTCCGTCTTTATGTATCATGAATTGGAAAGACTGCAAGGGGGAGGGGAGTTGCTTGCGCCCAAAAGGAGGAGTTATTCAGATTCATTGCAGTGGGCGGCGGCTGCAAAACGCACCATTCTTCTTGTTTTTGCTCTGCAAAGCAGCCTTTTCAAGGGTTGGCTTGGGTGACAAAATGTCTTCTGTAGGTGTGGGTTTGTCTCCCCTCACTCTCTCTCCCTAAGATGTGTCCGGCATAGGCCAGGGTGCCACTCGAGGCCCAAACCAATTCTGGTTATCGCTTCTCGGCCTTTTGGCTAAGATCAAGTGTAGTATCTGTTCTTATCAGTTTAATATCTGATACGTCCCCTATCTGGGGACCATATATTAAATGGATTTTTAGAACAGGGAGATGGAAAAAGAGCTTGCTCTGTCCACTCCACGCATTGACCTGGTATTGCAGTACCTCCAGGACCGGTGCACCCCTTCTTAACCCAGTTTCCAAAAGCAGAACTCAATTCACCTGATTCATATTAGCCCGATTTAATGAATTGGAAGAAAGCATACGTCTTCATATGCACCTCAATTTGGCCCATTCACTTTTCACACTTCCTCCTTTTGTTTTTTATCTTTCACACTTTTTACTTTCTTTATTCATCCAAATAGCAAACTCATCACCACTCAACCTGACCAACTCGGCTATGTCCCGTGCTGCAGTATCTTGTCCTCTGTCTTATCTAGATCATTTGCAATTGAATGGAATAGATCCCTTTTGGACAAAGTGGATTCACCTGCTGCTGCAGTGACCACAGGTGTGATAAGATCTAGAATTGGCATCTGGTGCGATCTCTCCGCTTCCACTCCAAATAAAGTTACCTGTTTATTCCTATCATGCATTGGTTTTTGGTGTTTTCTTTGAGCAATGATGATGGCTTCAGTGATCTGTTGGCTCCCCCTCCTGGAGGAAGAGTTTGCTTGCTCTTGGACATTCTAAAAGAGAGGTCATGAGAGACATTTAGCTTCTGAGCACAATTGGGGACAGTCATGGGTGATGAATGATTTGCAACCTGCTGTGAAGCCTGATACCGCAATATAAGGAACGTCAAATACTAAGAATGGGCGGCCTATGAAAGAATTAGTACTTTCATTAGGTATACTTAAACGGCTAATTGGGAATAGACAAACTGTAAAAAGCCCTCTGAGAAAGCCCCTCTCTAACCTTTGTTAGTAAGCTTTTCTGTAGTCTGCCTGTTGATGTATTTTCCGTTTGAACAGTGCACAACATGAAGAGACGGAACACTGGCGGCTTGTCACAATGCCCCCCGCTGACATCACAATAGCGCTGCTGCCTAGAAAGCTAACTGCGCAGCAGAAGTTTCTCTTTGGGTGGGAGGTGGGCTAGTGGAAGGAGGGGGCAAGCTTTTTTTTTTTTTTTTTTTTCCCGGGTGGTAGGGGGATGATAGGAGAAGGGATGCGGGTGGTGAGAAGGGTACAGAGGGCAGGGTTTGGGGGCTGGGAAGGAAAGGGAAAAGATTAGGGTTTGGGGATGATGAAAGGGCTTTCTACGGGTAAGGATGGCAAAGGGTGGCAGTGACGGGAAGTCAGGCAACCTGTCCTGTCCGTCTTTATGTATCATGAATTGGAAAGACTGCAAGGGGGAGGGGAGTTGCTTGCGCCCAAAAGGAGGAGTTATTCAGATTCATTGCAGTGGGCGGCGGCTGCAAAATGCACCATTCTTCTTGTTTTTGCTCTGCAAAGCAGCCTTTTCAAGGGTTGGCTTGGGTGACAAAATGTCTTCTGTAGGTGTGGGTTTGTCTCCCCTCACTCTCTCTCCCTAAGATGTGTCCGGCATAGGCCAGGGTGCCACTCGAGGCCCAAACCAATTCTGGTTATCGCTTCTCGGCCTTTTGGCTAAGATCAAGTGTAGTATCTGTTCTTATCAGTTTAATATCTGATACGTCCCCTATCTGGGGACCATATATTAAATGGATTTTTAGAACAGGGAGATGGAAAAAGAGCTTGCTCTGTCCACTCCACGCATTGACCTGGTATTGCAGTACCTCCAGGACCGGTGCACCCCTTCTTAACCCAGTTTCCAAAAGCAGAACTCAATTCACCTGATTCATATTAGCCCGATTTAATGAATTGGAAGAAAGCATACGTCTTCATATGCACCTCAATTTGGCCCATTCACTTTTCACACTTCCTCCTTTTGTTTTTTATCTTTCACACTTTTTACTTTCTTTATTCATCCAAATAGCAAACTCATCACCACTCAACCTGACCAACTCGGCTATGTCCCGTGCTGCAGTATCTTGTCCTCTGTCTTATCTAGATCATTTGCAATTGAATGGAATAGATCCCTTTTGGACAAAGTGGATTCACCTGCTGCTGCAGTGACCACAGGTGTGATAAGATCTAGAATTGGCATCTGGTGCGATCTCTCCGCTTCCACTCCAAATAAAGTTACCTGTTTATTCCTATCATGCATTGGTTTTTGGTGTTTTCTTTGAGCAATGATGATGGCTTCAGTGATCTGTTGGCTCCCCCTCCTGGAGGAAGAGTTTGCTTGCTCTTGGACATTCTAAAAGAGAGGTCATGAGAGACATTTAGCTTCTGAGCACAATTGGGGACAGTCATGGGTGATGAATGATTTGCAACCTGCTGTGAAGCCTGATACCGCAATATAAGGAACGTCAAATACTAAGAATGGGCGGCCTATGAAAGAATTAGTACTTTCATTAAGTATACTTAAACGGCTAATTGGGAATAGACAAACTGTAAAAAGCCCTCTGAGAAAGCCCCTCTCTAACCTTTGTTAGTAAGCTTTTCTGTAGTCTGCCTGTTGATGTATTTTCCGTTTGAACAGTGCACAACATGAAGAGACGGAACACTGGCGGCTTGTCACAATGCCCCCCGCTGACATCACAATAGCGCTGCTGCCTAGAAAGCTAGCTGCGCAGCAGAAGTTTCTCTTTGGGTGGGAGGTGGGCTAGTGGAAGGAGGGGGCAAGCTTTTTTTTTTTTTTTTTTTTCCCGGGTGGTAGGGGGATGATAGGAGAAGGGATGCGGGTGGTGAGAAGGGTACAGAGGGCAGGGTTTGGGGGCTGGGAAGGAAAGGGAAAAGATTAGGGTTTGGGGATGATGAAAGGGCTTTCTACGGGTAAGGATGGCAAAGGGTGGCAGTGACGGGAAGTCAGGCGACCTGTCCTGTCCGTCTTTATGTATCATGAATTGGAAAGACTGCAAGGGGGAGGGGAGTTGCTTGCGCCCAAAAGGAGGAGTTATTCAGATTCATTGCAGTGGGCGGCGGCTGCAAAACGCACCATTCTTCTTGTTTTTGCTCTGCAAAGCAGCCTTTTCAAGGGTTGGCTTGGGTGACAAAATGTCTTCTGTAGGTGTGGGTTTGTCTCCCCTCACTCTCTCTCCCTAAGATGTGTCCGGCATAGGCCAGGGTGCCACTCGAGGCCCAAACCAATTCTGGTTATCGCTTCTCGGCCTTTTGGCTAAGATCAAGTGTAGTATCTGTTCTTATCAGTTTAATATCTGATACGTCCCCTATCTGGGGACCATATATTAAATGGATTTTTAGAACAGGGAGATGGAAAAAGAGCTTGCTCTGTCCACTCCACGCATTGACCTGGTATTGCAGTACCTCCAGGACCGGTGCACCCCTTCTTAACCCAGTTTCCAAAAGCAGAACTCAATTCACCTGATTCATATTAGCCCGATTTAATGAATTGGAAGAAAGCATACGTCTTCATATGCACCTCAATTTGGCCCATTCACTTTTCACACTTCCTCCTTTTGTTTTTTATCTTTCACACTTTTTACTTTCTTTATTCATCCAAATAGCAAACTCATCACCACTCAACCTGACCAACTCGGCTATGTCCCGTGCTGCAGTATCTTGTCCTCTGTCTTATCTAGATCATTTGCAATTGAATGGAATAGATCCCTTTTGGACAAAGTGGATTCACCTGCTGCTGCAGTGACCACAGGTGTGATAAGATCTAGAATTGGCATCTGGTGCGATCTCTCCGCTTCCACTCCAAATAAAGTTACCTGTTTATTCCTATCATGCATTGGTTTTTGGTGTTTTCTTTGAGCAATGATGATGGCTTCAGTGATCTGTTGGCTCCCCCTCCTGGAGGAAGAGTTTGCTTGCTCTTGGACATTCTAAAAGAGAGGTCATGAGAGACATTTAGCTTCTGAGCACAATTGGGGACAGTCATGGGTGATGAATGATTTGCAACCTGCTGTGAAGCCTGATACCGCAATATAAGGAACGTCAAATACTAAGAATGGGCGGCCTATGAAAGAATTAGTACTTTCATTAAGTATACTTAAACGGCTAATTGGGAATAGACAAACTGTAAAAAGCCCTCTGAGAAAGCCCCTCTCTAACCTTTGTTAGTAAGCTTTTCTGTAGTCTGCCTGTTGATGTATTTTCCGTTTGAACAGTGCACAACATGAAGAGACGGAACACTGGCGGCTTGTCACAATGCCCCCCGCTGACATCACAATAGCGCTGCTGCCTAGAAAGCTAGCTGCGCAGCAGAAGTTTCTCTTTGGGTGGGAGGTGGGCTAGTGGAAGGAGGGGGCAAGCTTTTTTTTTCCCGGGTGGTAGGGGGATGATAGGAGAAGGGATGCGGGTGGTGAGAAGGGTACAGAGGGCAGGGTTTGGGGGCTGGGAAGGAAAGGGAAAAGATTAGGGTTTGGGGATGATGAAAGGGCTTTCTACGGGTAAGGATGGCAAAGGGTGGCAGTGACGGGAAGTCAGGCGACCTGTCCTGTCCGTCTTTATGTATCATGAATTGGAAAGACTGCAAGGGGGAGGGGAGTTGCTTGCGCCCAAAAGGAGGAGTTATTCAGATTCATTGCAGTGGGCGGCGGCTGCAAAACGCACCATTCTTCTTGTTTTTGCTCTGCAAAGCAGCCTTTTCAAGGGTTGGCTTGGGTGACAAAATGTCTTCTGTAGGTGTGGGTTTGTCTCCCCTCACTCTCTCTCCCTAAGATGTGTCCGGCATAGGCCAGGGTGCCACTCGAGGCCCAAACCAATTCTGGTTATCGCTTCTCGGCCTTTTGGCTAAGATCAAGTGTAGTATCTGTTCTTATCAGTTTAATATCTGATACGTCCCCTATCTGGGGACCATATATTAAATGGATTTTTAGAACAGGGAGATGGAAAAAGAGCTTGCTCTGTCCACTCCACGCATTGACCTGGTATTGCAGTACCTCCAGGACCGGTGCACCCCTTCTTAACCCAGTTTCCAAAAGCAGAACTCAATTCACCTGATTCATATTAGCCCGATTTAATGAATTGGAAGAAAGCATACGTCTTCATATGCACCTCAATTTGGCCCATTCACTTTTCACACTTCCTCCTTTTGTTTTTTATCTTTCACACTTTTTACTTTCTTTATTCATCCAAATAGCAAACTCATCACCACTCAACCTGACCAACTCGGCTATGTCCCGTGCTGCAGTATCTTGTCCTCTGTCTTATCTAGATCATTTGCAATTGAATGGAATAGATCCCTTTTGGACAAAGTGGATTCACCTGCTGCTGCAGTGACCACAGGTGTGATAAGATCTAGAATTGGCATCTGGTGCGATCTCTCCGCTTCCACTCCAAATAAAGTTACCTGTTTATTCCTATCATGCATTGGTTTTTGGTGTTTTCTTTGAGCAATGATGATGGCTTCAGTGATCTGTTGGCTCCCCCTCCTGGAGGAAGAGTTTGCTTGCTCTTGGACATTCTAAAAGAGAGGTCATGAGAGACATTTAGCTTCTGAGCACAATTGGGGACAGTCATGGGTGATGAATGATTTGCAACCTGCTGTGAAGCCTGATACCGCAATATAAGGAACGTCAAATACTAAGAATGGGCGGCCTATGAAAGAATTAGTACTTTCATTAAGTATACTTAAACGGCTAATTGGGAATAGACAAACTGTAAAAAGCCCTCTGAGAAAGCCCCTCTCTAACCTTTGTTAGTAAGCTTTTCTGTAGTCTGCCTGTTGATGTATTTTCCGTTTGAACAGTGCACAACATGAAGAGACGGAACACTGGCGGCTTGTCACAATGCCCCCCGCTGACATCACAATAGCGCTGCTGCCTAGAAAGCTAGCTGCGCAGCAGAAGTTTCTCTTTGGGTGGGAGGTGGGCTAGTGGAAGGAGGGGGCAAGCTTTTTTTTTTTTTTTTTTTTCCCGGGTGGTAGGGGGATGATAGGAGAAGGGATGCGGGTGGTGAGAAGGGTACAGAGGGCAGGGTTTGGGGGCTGGGAAGGAAAGGGAAAAGATTAGGGTTTGGGGATGATGAAAGGGCTTTCTACGGGTAAGGATGGCAAAGGGTGGCAGTGACGGGAAGTCAGGCGACCTGTCCTGTCCGTCTTTATGTATCATGAATTGGAAAGACTGCAAGGGGGAGGGGAGTTGCTTGCGCCCAAAAGGAGGAGTTATTCAGATTCATTGCAGTGGGCGGCGGCTGCAAAACGCACCATTCTTCTTGTTTTTGCTCTGCAAAGCAGCCTTTTCAAGGGTTGGCTTGGGTGACAAAATGTCTTCTGTAGGTGTGGGTTTGTCTCCCCTCACTCTCTCTCCCTAAGATGTGTCCGGCATAGGCCAGGGTGCCACTCGAGGCCCAAACCAATTCTGGTTATCGCTTCTCGGCCTTTTGGCTAAGATCAAGTGTAGTATCTGTTCTTATCAGTTTAATATCTGATACGTCCCCTATCTGGGGACCATATATTAAATGGATTTTTAGAACAGGGAGATGGAAAAAGAGCTTGCTCTGTCCACTCCACGCATTGACCTGGTATTGCAGTACCTCCAGGACCGGTGCACCCCTTCTTAACCCAGTTTCCAAAAGCAGAACTCAATTCACCTGATTCATATTAGCCCGATTTAATGAATTGGAAGAAAGCATACGTCTTCATATGCACCTCAATTTGGCCCATTCACTTTTCACACTTCCTCCTTTTGTTTTTTATCTTTCACACTTTTTACTTTCTTTATTCATCCAAATAGCAAACTCATCACCACTCAACCTGACCAACTCGGCTATGTCCCGTGCTGCAGTATCTTGTCCTCTGTCTTATCTAGATCATTTGCAATTGAATGGAATAGATCCCTTTTGGACAAAGTGGATTCACCTGCTGCTGCAGTGACCACAGGTGTGATAAGATCTAGAATTGGCATCTGGTGCGATCTCTCCGCTTCCACTCCAAATAAAGTTACCTGTTTATTCCTATCATGCATTGGTTTTTGGTGTTTTCTTTGAGCAATGATGATGGCTTCAGTGATCTGTTGGCTCCCCCTCCTGGAGGAAGAGTTTGCTTGCTCTTGGACATTCTAAAAGAGAGGTCATGAGAGACATTTAGCTTCTGAGCACAATTGGGGACAGTCATGGGTGATGAATGATTTGCAACCTGCTGTGAAGCCTGATACCGCAATATAAGGAACGTCAAATACTAAGAATGGGCGGCCTATGAAAGAATTAGTACTTTCATTAAGTATACTTAAACGGCTAATTGGGAATAGACAAACTGTAAAAAGCCCTCTGAGAAAGCCCCTCTCTAACCTTTGTTAGTAAGCTTTTCTGTAGTCTGCCTGTTGATGTATTTTCCGTTTGAACAGTGCACAACATGAAGAGACGGAACACTGGCGGCTTGTCACAATGCCCCCCGCTGACATCACAATAGCGCTGCTGCCTAGAAAGCTAGCTGCGCAGCAGAAGTTTCTCTTTGGGTGGGAGGTGGGCTAGTGGAAGGAGGGGGCAAGCTTTTTTTTTTTTTTTTTTTTCCCGGGTGGTAGGGGGATGATAGGAGAAGGGATGCGGGTGGTGAGAAGGGTACAGAGGGCAGGGTTTGGGGGCTGGGAAGGAAAGGGAAAAGATTAGGGTTTGGGGATGATAAAAGGGCTTTCTACGGGTAAGGATGGCAAAGGGTGGCAGTGACGGGAAGTCAGGCGACCTGTCCTGTCCGTCTTTATGTATCATGAATTGGAAAGACTGCAAGGGGGAGGGGAGTTGCTTGCGCCCAAAAGGAGGAGTTATTCAGATTCATTGCAGTGGGCGGCGGCTGCAAAACGCACCATTCTTCTTGTTTTTGCTCTGCAAAGCAGCCTTTTCAAGGGTTGGCTTGGGTGACAAAATGTCTTCTGTAGGTGTGGGTTTGTCTCCCCTCACTCTCTCTCCCTAAGATGTGTCCGGCATAGGCCAGGGTGCCACTCGAGGCCCAAACCAATTCTGGTTATCGCTTCTCGGCCTTTTGGCTAAGATCAAGTGTAGTATCTGTTCTTATCAGTTTAATATCTGATACGTCCCCTATCTGGGGACCATATATTAAATGGATTTTTAGAACAGGGAGATGGAAAAAGAGCTTGCTCTGTCCACTCCACGCATTGACCTGGTATTGCAGTACCTCCAGGACCGGTGCACCCCTTCTTAACCCAGTTTCCAAAAGCAGAACTCAATTCACCTGATTCATATTAGCCCGATTTAATGAATTGGAAGAAAGCATACGTCTTCATATGCACCTCAATTTGGCCCATTCACTTTTCACACTTCCTCCTTTTGTTTTTTATCTTTCACACTTTTTACTTTCTTTATTCATCCAAATAGCAAACTCATCACCACTCAACCTGACCAACTCGGCTATGTCCCGTGCTGCAGTATCTTGTCCTCTGTCTTATCTAGATCATTTGCAATTGAATGGAATAGATCCCTTTTGGACAAAGTGGATTCACCTGCTGCTGCAGTGACCACAGGTGTGATAAGATCTAGAATTGGCATCTGGTGCGATCTCTCCGCTTCCACTCCAAATAAAGTTACCTGTTTATTCCTATCATGCATTGGTTTTTGGTGTTTTCTTTGAGCAATGATGATGGCTTCAGTGATCTGTTGGCTCCCCCTCCTGGAGGAAGAGTTTGCTTGCTCTTGGACATTCTAAAAGAGAGGTCATGAGAGACATTTAGCTTCTGAGCACAATTGGGGACAGTCATGGGTGATGAATGATTTGCAACCTGCTGTGAAGCCTGATACCGCAATATAAGGAACGTCAAATACTAAGAATGGGCGGCCTATGAAAGAATTAGTACTTTCATTAAGTATACTTAAACGGCTAATTGGGAATAGACAAACTGTAAAAAGCCCTCTGAGAAAGCCCCTCTCTAACCTTTGTTAGTAAGCTTTTCTGTAGTCTGCCTGTTGATGTATTTTCCGTTTGAACAGTGCACAACATGAAGAGACGGAACACTGGCGGCTTGTCACAATGCCCCCCGCTGACATCACAATAGCGCTGCTGCCTAGAAAGCTAGCTGCGCAGCAGAAGTTTCTCTTTGGGTGGGAGGTGGGCTAGTGGAAGGAGGGGGCAAGCTTTTTTTTTTTTTTTTTTTTCCCGGGTGGTAGGGGGATGATAGGAGAAGGGATGCGGGTGGTGAGAAGGGTACAGAGGGCAGGGTTTGGGGGCTGGGAAGGAAAGGGAAAAGATTAGGGTTTGGGGATGATGAAAGGGCTTTCTACGGGTAAGGATGGCAAAGGGTGGCAGTGACGGGAAGTCAGGCGACCTGTCCTGTCCGTCTTTATGTATCATGAATTGGAAAGACTGCAAGGGGGAGGGGAGTTGCTTGCGCCCAAAAGGAGGAGTTATTCAGATTCATTGCAGTGGGCGGCGGCTGCAAAACGCACCATTCTTCTTGTTTTTGCTCTGCAAAGCAGCCTTTTCAAGGGTTGGCTTGGGTGACAAAATGTCTTCTGTAGGTGTGGGTTTGTCTCCCCTCACTCTCTCTCCCTAAGATGTGTCCGGCATAGGCCAGGGTGCCACTCGAGGCCCAAACCAATTCTGGTTATCGCTTCTCGGCCTTTTGGCTAAGATCAAGTGTAGTATCTGTTCTTATCAGTTTAATATCTGATACGTCCCCTATCTGGGGACCATATATTAAATGGATTTTTAGAACAGGGAGATGGAAAAAGAGCTTGCTCTGTCCACTCCACGCATTGACCTGGTATTGCAGTACTTCCAGGACCGGTGCACCCCTTCTTAACCCAGTTTCCAAAAGCAGAACTCAATTCACCTGATTCATATTAGCCCGATTTAATGAATTGGAAGAAAGCATACGTCTTCATATGCACCTCAATTTGGCCCATTCACTTTTCACACTTCCTCCTTTTGTTTTTTATCTTTCACACTTTTTACTTTCTTTATTCATCCAAATAGCAAACTCATCACCACTCAACCTGACCAACTCGGCTATGTCCCGTGCTGCAGTATCTTGTCCTCTGTCTTATCTAGATCATTTGCAATTGAATGGAATAGATCCCTTTTGGACAAAGTGGATTCACCTGCTGCTGCAGTGACCACAGGTGTGATAAGATCTAGAATTGGCATCTGGTGCGATCTCTCCGCTTCCACTCCAAATAAAGTTACCTGTTTATTCCTATCATGCATTGGTTTTTGGTGTTTTCTTTGAGCAATGATGATGGCTTCAGTGATCTGTTGGCTCCCCCTCCTGGAGGAAGAGTTTGCTTGCTCTTGGACATTCTAAAAGAGAGGTCATGAGAGACATTTAGCTTCTGAGCACAATTGGGGACAGTCATGGGTGATGAATGATTTGCAACCTGCTGTGAAGCCTGATACCGCAATATAAGGAACGTCAAATACTAAGAATGGGCGGCCTATGAAAGAATTAGTACTTTCATTAAGTATACTTAAACGGCTAATTGGGAATAGACAAACTGTAAAAAGCCCTCTGAGAAAGCCCCTCTCTAACCTTTGTTAGTAAGCTTTTCTGTAGTCTGCCTGTTGATGTATTTTCCGTTTGAACAGTGCACAACATGAAGAGACGGAACACTGGCGGCTTGTCACAATGCCCCCCGCTGACATCACAATAGCGCTGCTGCCTAGAAAGCTAGCTGCGCAGCAGAAGTTTCTCTTTGGGTGGGAGGTGGGCTAGTGGAAGGAGGGGGCAAGCTTTTTTTTTTTTTTTTTTTTCCCGGGTGGTAGGGGGATGATAGGAGAAGGGATGCGGGTGGTGAGAAGGGTACAGAGGGCAGGGTTTGGGGGCTGGGAAGGAAAGGGAAAAGATTAGGGTTTGGGGATGATGAAAGGGCTTTCTACGGGTAAGGATGGCAAAGGGTGGCAGTGACGGGAAGTCAGGCGACCTGTCCTGTCCGTCTTTATGTATCATGAATTGGAAAGACTGCAAGGGGGAGGGGAGTTGCTTGCGCCCAAAAGGAGGAGTTATTCAGATTCATTGCAGTGGGCGGCGGCTGCAAAACGCACCATTCTTCTTGTTTTTGCTCTGCAAAGCAGCCTTTTCAAGGGTTGGCTTGGGTGACAAAATGTCTTCTGTAGGTGTGGGTTTGTCTCCCCTCACTCTCTCTCCCAAAGATGTGTCCGGCATAGGCCAGGGTGCCACTCGAGGCCCAAACCAATTCTGGTTATCGCTTCTCGGCCTTTTGGCTAAGATCAAGTGTAGTATCTGTTCTTATCAGTTTAATATCTGATACGTCCCCTATCTGGGGACCATATATTAAATGGATTTTTAGAACAGGGAGATGGAAAAAGAGCTTGCTCTGTCCACTCCACGCATTGACCTGGTATTGCAGTACCTCCAGGACCGGTGCACCCCTTCTTAACCCAGTTTCCAAAAGCAGAACTCAATTCACCTGATTCATATTAGCCCGATTTAATGAATTGGAAGAAAGCATACGTCTTCATATGCACCTCAATTTGGCCCATTCACTTTTCACACTTCCTCCTTTTGTTTTTTATCTTTCACACTTTTTACTTTCTTTATTCATCCAAATAGCAAACTCATCACCACTCAACCTGACCAACTCGGCTATGTCCCGTGCTGCAGTATCTTGTCCTCTGTCTTATCTAGATCATTTGCAATTGAATGGAATAGATCCCTTTTGGACAAAGTGGATTCACCTGCTGCTGCAGTGACCACAGGTGTGATAAGATCTAGAATTGGCATCTGGTGCGATCTCTCCGCTTCCACTCCAAATAAAGTTACCTGTTTATTCCTATCATGCATTGGTTTTTGGTGTTTTCTTTGAGCAATGATGATGGCTTCAGTGATCTGTTGGCTCCCCCTCCTGGAGGAAGAGTTTGCTTGCTCTTGGACATTCTAAAAGAGAGGTCATGAGAGACATTTAGCTTCTGAGCACAATTGGGGACAGTCATGGGTGATGAATGATTTGCAACCTGCTGTGAAGCCTGATACCGCAATATAAGGAACGTCAAATACTAAGAATGGGCGGCCTATGAAAGAATTAGTACTTTCATTAAGTATACTTAAACGGCTAATTGGGAATAGACAAACTGTAAAAAGCCCTCTGAGAAAGCCCCTCTCTAACCTTTGTTAGTAAGCTTTTCTGTAGTCTGCCTGTTGATGTATTTTCCGTTTGAACAGTGCACAACATGAAGAGACGGAACACTGGCGGCTTGTCACAATGCCCCCCGCTGACATCACAATAGCGCTGCTGCCTAGAAAGCTAGCTGCGCAGCAGAAGTTTCTCTTTGGGTGGGAGGTGGGCTAGTGGAAGGAGGGGGCAAGCTTTTTTTTTTTTTTTTTTTTCCCGGGTGGTAGGGGGATGATAGGAGAAGGGATGCGGGTGGTGAGAAGGGTACAGAGGGCAGGGTTTGGGGGCTGGGAAGGAAAGGGAAAAGATTAGGGTTTGGGGATGATGAAAGGGCTTTCTACGGGTAAGGATGGCAAAGGGTGGCAGTGACGGGAAGTCAGGCGACCTGTCCTGTCCGTCTTTATGTATCATGAATTGGAAAGACTGCAAGGGGGAGGGGAGTTGCTTGCGCCCAAAAGGAGGAGTTATTCAGATTCATTGCAGTGGGCGGCGGCTGCAAAACGCACCATTCTTCTTGTTTTTGCTCTGCAAAGCAGCCTTTTCAAGGGTTGGCTTGGGTGACAAAATGTCTTCTGTAGGTGTGGGTTTGTCTCCCCTCACTCTCTCTCCCTAAGATGTGTCCGGCATAGGCCAGGGTGCCACTCGAGGCCCAAACCAATTCTGGTTATCGCTTCTCGGCCTTTTGGCTAAGATCAAGTGTAGTTTGGGAGGGTACTACCTTGGTTGGTGCTGAAAGGTGCCAGGGTATTGCACAACTGCTGGCCTTGGGGGAGTGTGCATCGTAGGATGTCATAGCCCTCTTGTGACGGACGGTTACCTGGGCAACGAGAGGCGGTCACTTTATTATTTTCAAACTCATCCTTCAAAAAAAAAAAAAAAAAAAAAAAAAAAAAAAAAAAAAAAAAATCTGTTCTTATCAGTTTAATATCTGATACGTCCCCTATCTGGGGACCATATATTAAATGGATTTTTAGAACAGGGAGATGGAAAAAGAGCTTGCTCTGTCCACTCCACGCATTGACCTGGTATTGCAGTACCTCCAGGACCGGTGCACCCCTTCTTAACCCAGTTTCCAAAAGCAGAACTCAATTCACCTGATTCATATTAGCCCGATTTAATGAATTGGAAGAAAGCATACGTCTTCATATGCACCTCAATTTGGCCCATTCACTTTTCACACTTCCTCCTTTTGTTTTTTATCTTTCACACTTTTTACTTTCTTTATTCATCCAAATAGCAAACTCATCACCACTCAACCTGACCAACTCGGCTATGTCCCGTGCTGCAGTATCTTGTCCTCTGTCTTATCTAGATCATTTGCAATTGAATGGAATAGATCCCTTTTGGACAAAGTGGATTCACCTGCTGCTGCAGTGACCACAGGTGTGATAAGATCTAGAATTGGCATCTGGTGCGATCTCTCCGCTTCCACTCCAAATAAAGTTACCTGTTTATTCCTATCATGCATTGGTTTTTGGTGTTTTCTTTGAGCAATGATGATGGCTTCAGTGATCTGTTGGCTCCCCCTCCTGGAGGAAGAGTTTGCTTGCTCTTGGACATTCTAAAAGAGAGGTCATGAGAGACATTTAGCTTCTGAGCACAATTGGGGACAGTCATGGGTGATGAATGATTTGCAACCTGCTGTGAAGCCTGATACCGCAATATAAGGAACGTCAAATACTAAGAATGGGCGGCCTATGAAAGAATTAGTACTTTCATTAAGTATACTTAAACGGCTAATTGGGAATAGACAAACTGTAAAAAGCCCTCTGAGAAAGCCCCTCTCTAACCTTTGTTAGTAAGCTTTTCTGTAGTCTGCCTGTTGATGTATTTTCCGTTTGAACAGTGCACAACATGAAGAGACGGAACACTGGCGGCTTGTCACAATGCCCCCCGCTGACATCACAATAGCGCTGCTGCCTAGAAAGCTAGCTGCGCAGCAGAAGTTTCTCTTTGGGTGGGAGGTGGGCTAGTGGAAGGAGGGGGCAAGCTTTTTTTTTTTTTTTTTTTTTCCCGGGTGGTAGGGGGATGATAGGAGAAGGGATGCGGGTGGTGAGAAGGGTACAGAGGGCAGGGTTTGGGGGCTGGGAAGGAAAGGGAAAAGATTAGGGTTTGGGGATGATGAAAGGGCTTTCTACGGGTAAGGATGGCAAAGGGTGGCAGTGACGGGAAGTCAGGCGACCTGTCCTGTCCGTCTTTATGTATCATGAATTGGAAAGACTGCAAGGGGGAGGGGAGTTGCTTGCGCCCAAAAGGAGGAGTTATTCAGATTCATTGCAGTGGGCGGCGGCTGCAAAACGCACCATTCTTCTTGTTTTTGCTCTGCAAAGCAGCCTTTTCAAGGGTTGGCTTGGGTGACAAAATGTCTTCTGTAGGTGTGGGTTTGTCTCCCCTCACTCTCTCTCCCTAAGATGTGTCCGGCATAAGCCAGGGTGCCACTCGAGGCCCAAACCAATTCTGGTTATCGCTTCTCGGCCTTTTGGCTAAGATCAAGTGTAGTCCCTTCATTGGGTTTGCCTTGGTCTTGGCTGGGAGGGGCCCGGGCTTGCACAACCGCCGGCCTCGGGGATTGTTGCGCCTTTTGGTGCTTACGTCCCCTTATGGCTGGTGGTTCCTGGGCTCGGGAGGCGATCACCTGCGGCACTGCGCTTTTGTGTGGTGGCCGATGACCGTTTTCTGAAATTTGCGGATGAAATCTAAAAAAAAAAAATCTGTTCTTATCAGTTTAATATCTGATACGTCCCCTATCTGGGGACCATATATTAAATGGATTTTTAGAACAGGGAGATGGAAAAAGAGCTTGCTCTGTCCACTCCACGCATTGACCTGGTATTGCAGTACCTCCAGGACCGGTGCACCCCTTCTTAACCCAGTTTCCAAAAGCAGAACTCAATTCACCTGATTCATATTAGCCCGATTTAATGAATTGGAAGAAAGCATACGTCTTCATATGCACCTCAATTTGGCCCATTCACTTTTCACACTTCCTCCTTTTGTTTTTTATCTTTCACACTTTTTACTTTCTTTATTCATCCAAATAGCAAACTCATCACCACTCAACCTGACCAACTCGGCTATGTCCCGTGCTGCAGTATCTTGTCCTCTGTCTTATCTAGATCATTTGCAATTGAATGGAATAGATCCCTTTTGGACAAAGTGGATTCACCTGCTGCTGCAGTGACCACAGGTGTGATAAGATCTAGAATTGGCATCTGGTGCGATCTCTCCGCTTCCACTCCAAATAAAGTTACCTGTTTATTCCTATCATGCATTGGTTTTTGGTGTTTTCTTTGAGCAATGATGATGGCTTCAGTGATCTGTTGGCTCCCCCTCCTGGAGGAAGAGTTTGCTTGCTCTTGGACATTCTAAAAGAGAGGTCATGAGAGACATTTAGCTTCTGAGCACAATTGGGGACAGTCATGGGTGATGAATGATTTGCAACCTGCTGTGAAGCCTGATACCGCAATATAAGGAACGTCAAATACTAAGAATGGGCGGCCTATGAAAGAATTAGTACTTTCATTAAGTATACTTAAACGGCTAATTGGGAATAGACAAACTGTAAAAAGCCCTCTGAGAAAGCCCCTCTCTAACCTTTGTTAGTAAGCTTTTCTGTAGTCTGCCTGTTGATGTATTTTCCGTTTGAACAGTGCACAACATGAAGAGACGGAACACTGGCGGCTTGTCACAATGCCCCCCGCTGACATCACAATAGCGCTGCTGCCTAGAAAGCTAGCTGCGCAGCAGAAGTTTCTCTTTGGGTGGGAGGTGGGCTAGTGGAAGGAGGGGGCAAGCTTTTTTTTTTTTTTTTTTTTTCCCGGGTGGTAGGGGGATGATAGGAGAAGGGATGCGGGTGGTGAGAAGGGTACAGACGGCAGGGTTTGGGGGCTGGGAAGGAAAGGGAAAAGATTAGGGTTTGGGGATGATGAAAGGGCTTTCTACGGGTAAGGATGGCAAAGGGTGGCAGTGACGGGAAGTCAGGCGACCTGTCCTGTCCGTCTTTATGTATCATGAATTGGAAAGACTGCAAGGGGGAGGGGAGTTGCTTGCGCCCAAAAGGAGGAGTTATTCAGATTCATTGCAGTGGGCGGCGGCTGCAAAACGCACCATTCTTCTTGTTTTTGCTCTGCAAAGCAGCCTTTTCAAGGGTTGGCTTGGGTGACAAAATGTCTTCTGTAGGTGTGGGTTTGTCTCCCCTCACTCTCTCTCCCTAAGATGTGTCCGGCATAGGCCAGGGTGCCACTCGAGGCCCAAACCAATTCTGGTTATCGCTTCTCGGCCTTTTGGCTAAGATCAAGTGTAGTATCTGTTCTTATCAGTTTAATATCTGATACGTCCCCTATCTGGGGACCATATATTAAATGGATTTTTAGAACAGGGAGATGGAAAAAGAGCTTGCTCTGTCCACTCCACGCATTGACCTGGTATTGCAGTACCTCCAGGACCGGTGCACCCCTTCTTAACCCAGTTTCCAAAAGCAGAACTCAATTCACCTGATTCATATTAGCCCGATTTAATGAATTGGAAGAAAGCATACGTCTTCATATGCACCTCAATTTGGCCCATTCACTTTTCACACTTCCTCCTTTTGTTTTTTATCTTTCACACTTTTTACTTTCTTTATTCATCCAAATAGCAAACTCATCACCACTCAACCTGACCAACTCGGCTATGTCCCGTGCTGCAGTATCTTGTCCTCTGTCTTATCTAGATCATTTGCAATTGAATGGAATAGATCCCTTTTGGACAAAGTGGATTCACCTGCTGCTGCAGTGACCACAGGTGTGATAAGATCTAGAATTGGCATCTGGTGCGATCTCTCCGCTTCCACTCCAAATAAAGTTACCTGTTTATTCCTATCATGCATTGGTTTTTGGTGTTTTCTTTGAGCAATGATGATGGCTTCAGTGATCTGTTGGCTCCCCCTCCTGGAGGAAGAGTTTGCTTGCTCTTGGACATTCTAAAAGAGAGGTCATGAGAGACATTTAGCTTCTGAGCACAATTGGGGACAGTCATGGGTGATGAATGATTTGCAACCTGCTGTGAAGCCTGATACCGCAATATAAGGAACGTCAAATACTAAGAATGGGCGGCCTATGAAAGAATTAGTACTTTCATTAAGTATACTTAAACGGCTAATTGGGAATAGACAAACTGTAAAAAGCCCTCTGAGAAAGCCCCTCTCTAACCTTTGTTAGTAAGCTTTTCTGTAGTCTGCCTGTTGATGTATTTTCCATTTGAACAGTGCACAACATGAAGAGACGGAACACTGGCGGCTTGTCACAATGCCCCCCGCTGACATCACAATAGCGCTGCTGCCTAGAAAGCTAGCTGCGCAGCAGAAGTTTCTCTTTGGGTGGGAGGTGGGCTAGTGGAAGGAGGGGGCAAGCTTTTTTTTTTTTTTTTTTTTTCCCGGGTGGTAGGGGGATGATAGGAGAAGGGATGCGGGTGGTGAGAAGGGTACAGAGGGCAGGGTTTGGGGGCTGGGAAGGAAAGGGAAAAGATTAGGGTTTGGGGATGATGAAAGGGCTTTCTACGGGTAAGGATGGCAAAGGGTGGCAGTGACGGGAAGTCAGGCGACCTGTCCTGTCCGTCTTTATGTATCATGAATTGGAAAGACTGCAAGGGGGAGGGGAGTTGCTTGCGCCCAAAAGGAGGAGTTATTCAGATTCATTGCAGTGGGCGGCGGCTGCAAAACGCACCATTCTTCTTGTTTTTGCTCTGCAAAGCAGCCTTTTCAAGGGTTGGCTTGGGTGACAAAATGTCTTCTGTAGGTGTGGGTTTGTCTCCCCTCACTCTCTCTCCCTAAGATGTGTCCGGCATAGGCCAGGGTGCCACTCGAGGCCCAAACCAATTCTGGTTATCGCTTCTCGGCCTTTTGGCTAAGATCAAGTGTAGTCCCTTCATTGGGTTTGCCTTGGTCTTGGCTGGGAGGGGCCCGGGCTTGCACAACCGCCGGCCTCGGGGATTGTTGCGCCTTTTGGTGCTTACGTCCCCTTATGGCTGGTGGTTCCTGGGCTCGAGAGGCGATCACCTGCGGCACTGCGCTTTTGTGTGGTGGCCGATGACCGTTTTCTGAAATTTGCGGATGAAATCTAAAAAAAAAAAATCTGTTCTTATCAGTTTAATATCTGATACGTCCCCTATCTGGGGACCATATATTAAATGGATTTTTAGAACAGGGAGATGGAAAAAGAGCTTGCTCTGTCCACTCCACGCATTGACCTGGTATTGCAGTACCTCCAGGACCGGTGCACCCCTTCTTAACCCAGTTTCCAAAAGCAGAACTCAATTCACCTGATTCATATTAGCCCGATTTAATGAATTGGAAGAAAGCATACGTCTTCATATGCACCTCAATTTGGCCCATTCACTTTTCACACTTCCTCCTTTTGTTTTTTATCTTTCACACTTTTTACTTTCTTTATTCATCCAAATAGCAAACTCATCACCACTCAACCTGACCAACTCGGCTATGTCCCATGCTGCAGTATCTTGTCCTCTGTCTTATCTAGATCATTTGCAATTGAATGGAATAGATCCCTTTTGGACAAAGTGGATTCACCTGCTGCTGCAGTGACCACAGGTGTGATAAGATCTAGAATTGGCATCTGGTGCGATCTCTCCGCTTCCACTCCAAATAAAGTTACCTGTTTATTCCTATCATGCATTGGTTTTTGGTGTTTTCTTTGAGCAATGATGATGGCTTCAGTGATCTGTTGGCTCCCCCTCCTGGAGGAAGAGTTTGCTTGCTCTTGGACATTCTAAAAGAGAGGTCATGAGAGACATTTAGCTTCTGAGCACAATTGGGGACAGTCATGGGTGATGAATGATTTGCAACCTGCTGTGAAGCCTGATACCACAATATAAGGAACGTCAAATACTAAGAATGGGCGGCCTATGAAAGAATTAGTACTTTCATTAAGTATACTTAAACGGCTAATTGGGAATAGACAAACTGTAAAAAGCCCTCTGAGAAAGCCCCTCTCTAACCTTTGTTAGTAAGCTTTTCTGTAGTCTGCCTGTTGATGTATTTTCCGTTTGAACAGTGCACAACATGAAGAGACGGAACACTGGCGGCTTGTCACAATGCCCCCCGCTGACATCACAATAGCGCTGCTGCCTAGAAAGCTAGCTGCGCAGCAGAAGTTTCTCTTTGGGTGGGAGGTGGGCTAGTGGAAGGAGGGGGCAAGCTTTTTTTTTTTTTTTTTTTTCCCGGGTGGTAGGGGGATGATAGGAGAAGGGATGCGGGTGGTGAGAAGGGTACAGAGGGCAGGGTTTGGGGGCTGGGAAGGAAAGGGAAAAGATTAGGGTTTGGGGATGATGAAAGGGCTTTCTACGGGTAAGGATGGCAAAGGGTGGCAGTGACGGGAAGTCAGGCGACCTGTCCTGTCCGTCTTTATGTATCATGAATTGGAAAGACTGCAAGGGGGAGGGGAGTTGCTTGCGCCCAAAAGGAGGAGTTATTCAGATTCATTGCAGTGGGCGGCGGCTGCAAAACGCACCATTCTTCTTGTTTTTGCTCTGCAAAGCAGCCTTTTCAAGGGTTGGCTTGGGTGACAAAATGTCTTCTGTAGGTGTGGGTTTGTCTCCCCTCACTCTCTCTCCCTAAGATGTGTCCGGCATAGGCCAGGGTGCCACTCGAGGCCCAAACCAATTCTGGTTATCGCTTCTCGGCCTTTTGGCTAAGATCAAGTGTAGTATCTGTTCTTATCAGAACAAACTGAGCTAGCTACACTTGACGAGATACGATCAGGGAGACAAGCTCCGAAGCCCAGCCGAGACCGAAAGAGGGAGATCGGACGGAAGAAGAGCTTGGCAGAAAGAAGCAAGAAGACGAAGGCTCGGAGAAGACTTGGGGAGACCAGAGGAACTTCGAGGAGGAACACAGCGGGAGAAGACACCCGGAGAAGAATCCAAGATCCAGCTCCGGGAACTCAAGCAGGAACCAGCCATGGCAAGCAAGCCAGAGAAGGCAGCCAAGAAGGCTCAGGACCCAGGGACCTCCAGGAAGGCTCATCCAGAGGCTTCTTCGGCCCAAGAGGCCCCTACCTCCGACGCCAGCCAGCCGGAGGGAGCCCGGACGCCGCCTGAAAAGGCTCCAACCCTGGAGCCTTGGATGCGGCAGACGGTCGCCCTGAAGCTAAAGGCGGTGGATGGTAGGTTGCCGGACATGTCCAGCGACGTGTTCTGCAAGAAGATGATTCTGGATCAGGGCTTCTCCAGGGCGGAAACCCTGAGTGTCCAGACCTTCATGACTGGCATTTTTCTGGTAACCTTTGCCACGGTGAATGCCTGCAGGAGATACTGGGAGGCGATGAACGCAGCGATGCCGGACTCCCCTTTTCATTCTTTTTTAGGATCCTGTCCTATACAGAGGGATGAGAAGAGGATCACGGTCTCCATGCGGAACCCGCACACCCCAGGAAGAGACATCTCCACGTTCCTGGGACGTCTCTGCACAGTGGTGAGGGAGCCATCCCACATCCTTAACGGCAACGGATTCTGGACGGGTAAGTGGTCAGCAACCGTTCGACTCTACAGGGAACCAGCATCCGAGGATGGTCTCCAGCACCTGCCCCCGACATTCTCTCTGGGAAACTCCTTTGGTCTCATCTACTACCCGGACATGCCACACAACTGCAGGAAATGTGGCGGGAAAGGGCATTCGATGAAGACCTGCAAGGAGGACGCCTGCAGGGTTTGCCGGGTGACGGGACACAGCTCCAAGGACTGCCCAAAGAAGAAGACTTGCAACCTATGTGGACAGGCGGACCACCTTTACAAGGACTGCCCACAGCGGGAGAAATCCTGGGCAAGGGTTGCCGCGGTGACCCAGTATCGGGTAGTCACAGCTTCGTCGACCAAGGCAGCTACGACCAAGGCCACAGAGGCCAAGGACAAGGCGGCCAAGAACCCGGCGACCGTGGCTCCAGCCGATGCCCCAGCAGCCACGGAGTCCAGGAAAAAGGGTAAGAAAACTGTTGCCCCCTCCCTGGTCCCCCCCCCTGTCACCCCTGTCCAAACCCCTCCCCCCCCGGCCAACCCTACTGAGGATTCCACTACCTCCACCTCATTTCCCTACTCCTCAGTTGGTCTCCTCACCCCCCCCCCAAAGCCCACTCTCCCTCCCCAGACCATGAGAGCAGAGGACCTCAGCACTCTTGCACTTTTCACCGAGGAGGATTTTCCAGCTCTTGTCTCCTCAGGTACAGGCCAAAGGAAAAGGAAGGTGGAAGATAGTCCTGTCGCAGAACCTTCCAAGCTGTTCATTGTGGATCCCAATCCACCCCAGGAAGAGGAGGATGGCCTCCTCCCAGAACCGGACGTGTTGGAGCAGATAGTGGAGTCCCTTGTGGCCGAAGAAGAAATGGAGGAGTCGGAAGCCACTGAGGCACCATCCCTGCTCGATCAGCTAGAAGAAGAGGGTCTGCTGGAGATACCCTTACCAGCAGGTGCCAAAGAGGAAGAACCGCCCGACCGGAGTGGTAACTAAGGCACACCGCCTGCGCTAACTTTCTCTTTCCTCCAATGACTGCTAACATTAACATCTTTTCCATTAATGTTAGGAGCATCAGAGACAAGTTCCGACGTCAGACAATTTTTGCGTTCCTTAACACTCAGTCTAGTGATGTATTTTTCCTGCAGGAATGCTCCCTTCCCTCCTCTAGGTCCTTCAACCATCTGGCCAGGGAGTGGACCCATGGCCCATCCTACTGGTCCGGCGGAGGCGACTGTAGGTCCGCGGGGGTCGCCGTGCTGATCAGGGGAAGCGCCTTCACATTGGACTCTGTTCAGGAAATCGTCTGCGGCAGGTTACTGCTCGTGGATGGCACCTGGGCGGGAGAACCTGTCAGGTTCATCAATGTGTATGCTTCTCCTGTGAAGAGCGATCGACTGGAGCTCCTCCAAGCCCTGCGCCCTCAGCTCGCTACCGCCAGGACGGTAGTGATGGCCGGGGATTTCAACTGCCCGATTGAGGAGGATGGACGCAGTTCTGGAACGGCTGCCAAGTTGGACGTCACATCCAAACTGCTCATTGAGATGGTGACCGAAGCCTCTCTTGTGGACGTTGTTGGCTCCATCGGACACGGATCCGTGAACTATTCATGGTGCCGATCCGATGGCTCGCTGCGTTCCAGGATTGACTTTGTGTTTACCTCTCGGGCGGTTGGGCGGAGTGGGCACTCGATGGTCCCCTGCTTCTTCTCTGACCACAGAGCCATTCACTTTCAAGGTGTGCTGGGCCATGGCTTCCCCATTGGCCCGGGCTCCTGGAAGCTGAACTGCTCTCTGCTGGAAAAGGGTGAGATTCTGGAGGAGCTTAGAGCTGCCTACTCCACGTGGCGGGCCTACAAGGCGGGCTTCCAGTCTGTTTCTGACTGGTGGGAATACGTTAAACTCGAGTTCCGTTTCTTCTTTCAGGCAAAGAGTCAACAACAGGCGGGTCTGAAGAGGAGGAACTTCAGGAGACTCCAGCGTGAGCTGCGTTCCCTGCAGGACCTTCTTCGATGTGGCTGGGACGTGAGAGAGGAGCTGGAGGAGACTAAGAGGAGCCTGAAAAGGCACTTCGAGGAGGAGTCCGAGCGAATTGTCTTCCGTTCCAAAGTGGAGAACCTGGAGAAGGGTGAGAAATGTAACTCGTTCTTTTTCAGGAAACTCCACGCCGGTCACACGCCCATGAATGAACTACGAGACGAGAGTGGAAGCATGCGACGCGGGAAAGAGAACGTGATGAAGGTCGTCAGCGACTTCTACAGCGAACTCTACGCCCGCAAGGCTACTGACCCCGAGGCCGCCGATAAGTTCCTGTCAGGTATCACTAACCATCTTGACCCTGCAGACGCGGCGGCCATGGATGTTCCTCTGATGGTGGACGAGCTGCTCTCGGCCGCCAAATCCTTTAGTTCTGGCAGGACACCGGGCAGTGACGGCCTCCCAGCAGAGCTCTATGTAGCGCTGGGAGACCTAATCTGTCCGGACCTGTTAGGGCTGTATGAGGAGATGGTGGTGGAGGGCAGAATGCCTCCATCTCTGAGGGAAGGAATGGTCACGATCCTGTACAAGCGTAAAGGAGAGAGGTGCGACCTGAAGAATTGGCGTCCCATCACCCTTCTGAACGTCGACTACAAGATCCTGGCCAAGACGATGGCAACGAGATTGAAGACTGTTATCGGACGGATCATCCACCCGGATCAGACCTGCGGCATCCCCGGACGTCGCATCGCAGACAGCCTGGCTCTCATGCGGGACACGGTCGAGTACATCAAAGCCCGCCGGGTGCACGCAGCCCTGATCTCGTTGGATCAGGAAAAGGCCTTCGACCGTGTTTCCCATGAGTTCCTGGGCAAAGCTCTGCACAGGTTAGGTTTGGGTAACATGTTTTGCTTGTATGTCCAACTAATGTATTTTGATATTCACAGCTCGGTGTTGGTAAACGGCTGGAAGACTGACCCCTTCCCGGTCCTCTCAGGGGTCAGACAAGGCTGTCCTCTGTCACCTCTTCTTTTTGTTTGTGTTATAGAACTCTTTGCAGAGGCTATCCGGCGGAATGGAGAGATCAGAGGGATCACCGCACCAGGACCAGAACGCTTCGAGGTCAAGTGCTCGCTCTACATGGACGACGTGACCGTCTTCTGCGCGGACCGGCGCTCAGTCGACACCCTCGTCCAGACCTGTGAGACCTTCGGACGGGCTTCGGGAGCCAAAGTCAACTGCGGGAAGTCGGAAGCCATGCTCTTCGGGGACTGGCAGCCGGCCTCTTCCGCCCCCTTCCCTTTCAGCATCCAGCCGGATTTCATCAAGGTTCTTGGAGTCTGGTTCGGGAAGGAAGGAGCAGCCCTCAAGTCCTGGGAGGAACGCTTGACCAAGATCACCCAACGGATCGGTCTGTGGAGCCTCAGACGCCTCACCTGTGAGGGCAAAGCACTGGTCCTGCGTAACGAGGTACTGCCCGTGCTGCAGTACACGGCCCAGGCCTGGCCCCCCCTTGCCACCGTGTGCAGGGCCATTACCAGGACGGTGTTTCGTTTTGTCTGGGGATCCAAGATGGACAGAGTAAAGCGGAGCATCATGTACAAGGATCCTCGCAAGGGTGGGAAGGGCGTACCCGATATCCCCACCCTCCTGCGATCCTCCTTCGTATGTGACTGCGTTCGCCGAACTCTGCGAGTCAAGAGAGGTTCCGCGGGTGGGTCCATGTCTCGCTTCTTCCTGCTCCCCCTTTGGAGACGGTTAGGCTGGGACAAGTGGGACAGCTCCTTCCCCTACAACTGGACGGCGCCATGGTTCTACGGAGACGTGGTTCGGTTTGTGAGGGAACACCAACTGGAGGGACTCAAGCCTGATTTGTGGAAGCCAAAGACTATCCACAAACTCATCAGAGCCAAGGACGAAATGGAGAACATTCCAGGACTTCATCACGACACACTGGAGACTGTTTGGACAAACGTGTCATCGGCTGGATTGACCAACGGGCACAAGGACTTGTCATGGATGGCGATACAGGGCGGACTGCCCGTCCGGTCATTCATGCACGCCCGGAACCTGTGCAAAACCCGGTACTGCCCAAGGTGCCCCTTCGTGGAGGAAACATCGCTGCACGCCTTTTGGGACTGCCGTTTCGCACAGCGCCTGTTGGTTGCCCTGGAGGATGACCTGAGGAACTCCGTCCCCAGAGGGAGCCTATCGTACCATTCCGTACTTTATGGACTCTTCCCTGGGACTCACACCGTTGGAGCCATCCAGGAGGCTTGGCGCCTTATGAACTGCTTTAAGGACGCTATTTGGGTCGCCAGGAACCGGCTCATCTTGAAGAGGGAGAGGATGTCTATCCAGGATTGCCGCAGGCTGATCCACAGCCTGCTCAGAGACTATTCCATCATGGACAGTCCGGACGACAGCGCCGAGGAGGAGGTTTAGACCTCTTCCATGCCCCCTCCCTCCTTTTCCCGTTATGTGCGTCTTTCAATAAAGCTTCGGGCCTGTGATTTCCCCACCCTATCCCCATTTTCCCCTACCCCCATCCCCCAATCGCCGGTTCGTCGTTATTTATTGTCTAACTTTTTCTTTCAGCTTGAGTGTTATGGATAAGCATAGGAGCGTGATGTATAGTTTAGTGCGTCGTACTCTATGGCTATGTAAGAAGGATTGTATATTTCTGTGTGTACGGGGCTGCGGCACTGTACACGGTTTGTTACCTTTTTGTGAGTAGTGCATGATAATAAAGATGCTGTTAAATCAAAAAAATCTGTTCTTATCAGTTTAATATCTGATACGTCCCCTATCTGGGGACCATATATTAAATGGATTTTTAGAACAGGGAGATGGAAAAAGAGCTTGCTCTGTCCACTCCACGCATTGACCTGGTATTGCAGTACCTCCAGGACCGGTGCACCCCTTCTTAACCCAGTTTCCAAAAGCAGAACTCAATTCACCTGATTCATATTAGCCCGATTTAATGAATTGGAAGAAAGCATACGTCTTCATATGCACCTCAATTTGGCCCATTCACTTTTCACACTTCCTCCTTTTGTTTTTTATCTTTCACACTTTTTACTTTCTTTATTCATCCAAATAGCAAACTCATCACCACTCAACCTGACCAACTCGGCTATGTCCCGTGCTGCAGTATCTTGTCCTCTGTCTTATCTAGATCATTTGCAATTGAATGGAATAGATCCCTTTTGGACAAAGTGGATTCACCTGCTGCTGCAGTGACCACAGGTGTGATAAGATCTAGAATTGGCATCTGGTGCGATCTCTCCGCTTCCACTCCAAATAAAGTTACCTGTTTATTCCTATCATGCATTGGTTTTTGGTGTTTTCTTTGAGCAATGATGATGGCTTCAGTGATCTGTTGGCTCCCCCTCCTGGAGGAAGAGTTTGCTTGCTCTTGGACATTCTAAAAGAGAGGTCATGAGAGACATTTAGCTTCTGAGCACAATTGGGGACAGTCATGGGTGATGAATGATTTGCAACCTGCTGTGAAGCCTGATACCGCAATATAAGGAACGTCAAATACTAAGAATGGGCGGCCTATGAAAGAATTAGTACTTTCATTAAGTACACTTAAACGGCTAATTGGGAATAGACAAACTGTAAAAAGCCCTCTGAGAAAGCCCCTCTCTAACCTTTGTTAGTAAGCTTTTCTGTAGTCTGCCTGTTGATGTATTTTCCGTTTGAACAGTGCACAACATGAAGAGACGGAACACTGGCGGCTTGTCACAATGCCCCCCGCTGACATCACAATAGCGCTGCTGCCTAGAAAGCTAGCTGCGCAGCAGAAGTTTCTCTTTGGGTGGGAGGTGGGCTAGTGGAAGGAGGGGGCAAGCTTTTTTTTTTTTCCCGGGTGGTAGGGGGATGATAGGAGAAGGGATGCGGGTGGTGAGAAGGGTACAGAGGGCAGGGTTTGGGGGCTGGGAAGGAAAGGGAAAAGATTAGGGTTTGGGGATGATGAAAGGGCTTTCTACGGGTAAGGATGGCAAAGGGTGGCAGTGACGGGAAGTCAGGCGACCTGTCCTGTCCGTCTTTATGTATCATGAATTGGAAAGACTGCAAGGGGGAGGGGAGTTGCTTGCGCCCAAAAGGAGGAGTTATTCAGATTCATTGCAGTGGGCGGCGGCTGCAAAACGCACCATTCTTCTTGTTTTTGCTCTGCAAAGCAGCCTTTTCAAGGGTTGGCTTGGGTGACAAAATGTCTTCTGTAGGTGTGGGTTTGTCTCCCCTCACTCTCTCTCCCTAAGATGTGTCCGGCATAGGCCAGGGTGCCACTCGAGGCCCAAACCAATTCTGGTTATCGCTTCTCGGCCTTTTGGCTAAGATCAAGTGTAGTATCTGTTCTTATCAGTTTAATATCTGATACGTCCCCTATCTGGGGACCATATATTAAATGGATTTTTAGAACAGGGAGATGGAAAAAGAGCTTGCTCTGTCCACTCCACGCATTGACCTGGTATTGCAGTACCTCCAGGACCGGTGCACCCCTTCTTAACCCAGTTTCCAAAAGCAGAACTCAATTCACCTGATTCATATTAGCCCGATTTAATGAATTGGAAGAAAGCATACGTCTTCATATGCACCTCAATTTGGCCCATTCACTTTTCACACTTCCTCCTTTTGTTTTTTATCTTTCACACTTTTTACTTTCTTTATTCATCCAAATAGCAAACTCATCACCACTCAACCTGACCAACTCGGCTATGTCCCGTGCTGCAGTATCTTGTCCTCTGTCTTATCTAGATCATTTGCAATTGAATGGAATAGATCCCTTTTGGACAAAGTGGATTCACCTGCTGCTGCAGTGACCACAGGTGTGATAAGATCTAGAATTGGCATCTGGTGCGATCTCTCCGCTTCCACTCCAAATAAAGTTACCTGTTTATTCCTATCATGCATTGGTTTTTGGTGTTTTCTTTGAGCAATGATGATGGCTTCAGTGATCTGTTGGCTCCCCCTCCTGGAGGAAGAGTTTGCTTGCTCTTGGACATTCTAAAAGAGAGGTCATGAGAGACATTTAGCTTCTGAGCACAATTGGGGACAGTCATGGGTGATGAATGATTTGCAACCTGCTGTGAAGCCTGATACCGCAATATAAGGAACGTCAAATACTAAGAATGGGCGGCCTATGAAAGAATTAGTACTTTCATTAAGTATACTTAAACGGCTAATTGGGAATAGACAAACTGTAAAAAGCCCTCTGAGAAAGCCCCTCTCTAACCTTTGTTAGTAAGCTTTTCTGTAGTCTGCCTGTTGATGTATTTTCCGTTTGAACAGTGCACAACATGAAGAGACGGAACACTGGCGGCTTGTCACAATGCCCCCCGCTGACATCACAATAGCGCTGCTGCCTAGAAAGCTAGCTGCGCAGCAGAAGTTTCTCTTTGGGTGGGAGGTGGGCTAGTGGAAGGAGGGGGCAAGCTTTTTTTTTTTTTTTTTTTCCCGGGTGGTAGGGGGATGATAGGAGAAGGGATGCGGGTGGTGAGAAGGGTACAGAGGGCAGGGTTTGGGGGCTGGGAAGGAAAGGGAAAAGATTAGGGTTTGGGGATGATGAAAGGGCTTTCTACGGGTAAGGATGGCAAAGGGTGGCAGTGACGGGAAGTCAGGCGACCTGTCCTGTCCGTCTTTATGTATCATGAATTGGAAAGACTGCAAGGGGGAGGGGAGTTGCTTGCGCCCAAAAGGAGGAGTTATTCAGATTCATTGCAGTGGGCGGCGGCTGCAAAACGCACCATTCTTCTTGTTTTTGCTCTGCAAAGCAGCCTTTTCAAGGGTTGGCTTGGGTGACAAAATGTCTTCTGTAGGTGTGGGTTTGTCTCCCCTCACTCTCTCTCCCTAAGATGTGTCCGGCATAGGCCAGGGTGCCACTCGAGGCCCAAACCAATTCTGGTTATCGCTTCTCGGCCTTTTGGCTAAGATCAAGTGTAGTATCTGTTCTTATCAGTTTAATATCTGATACGTCCCCTATCTGGGGACCATATATTAAATGGATTTTTAGAACAGGGAGATGGAAAAAGAGCTTGCTCTGTCCACTCCACGCATTGACCTGGTATTGCAGTACCTCCAGGACCGGTGCACCCCTTCTTAACCCAGTTTCCAAAAGCAGAACTCAATTCACCTGATTCATATTAGCCCGATTTAATGAATTGGAAGAAAGCATACGTCTTCATATGCACCTCAATTTGGCCCATTCACTTTTCACACTTCCTCCTTTTGTTTTTTATCTTTCACACTTTTTACTTTCTTTATTCATCCAAATAGCAAACTCATCACCACTCAACCTGACCAACTCGGCTATGTCCCGTGCTGCAGTATCTTGTCCTCTGTCTTATCTAGATCATTTGCAATTGAATGGAATAGATCCCTTTTGGACAAAGTGGATTCACCTGCTGCTGCAGTGACCACAGGTGTGATAAGATCTAGAATTGGCATCTGGTGCGATCTCTCCGCTTCCACTCCAAATAAAGTTACCTGTTTATTCCTATCATGCATTGGTTTTTGGTGTTTTCTTTGAGCAATGATGATGGCTTCAGTGATCTGTTGGCTCCCCCTCCTGGAGGAAGAGTTTGCTTGCTCTTGGACATTCTAAAAGAGAGGTCATGAGAGACATTTAGCTTCTGAGCACAATTGGGGACAGTCATGGGTGATGAATGATTTGCAACCTGCTGTGAAGCCTGATACCGCAATATAAGGAACGTCAAATACTAAGAATGGGCGGCCTATGAAAGAATTAGTACTTTCATTAAGTATACTTAAACGGCTAATTGGGAATAGACAAACTGTAAAAAGCCCTCTGAGAAAGCCCCTCTCTAACCTTTGTTAGTAAGCTTTTCTGTAGTCTGCCTGTTGATGTATTTTCCGTTTGAACAGTGCACAACATGAAGAGACGGAACACTGGCGGCTTGTCACAATGCCCCCCGCTGACATCACAATAGCGCTGCTGCCTAGAAAGCTAGCTGCGCAGCAGAAGTTTCTCTTTGGGTGGGAGGTGGGCTAGTGGAAGGAGGGGGCAAGCTTTTTTTTTTTTTTTTTTTTCCCGGGTGGTAGGGGGATGATAGGAGAAGGGATGCGGGTGGTGAGAAGGGTACAGAGGGCAGGGTTTGGGGGCTGGGAAGGAAAGGGAAAAGATTAGGGTTTGGGGATGATGAAAGGGCTTTCTACGGGTAAGGATGGCAAAGGGTGGCAGTGACGGGAAGTCAGGCGACCTGTCCTGTCCGTCTTTATGTATCATGAATTGGAAAGACTGCAAGGGGGAGGGGAGTTGCTTGCGCCCAAAAGGAGGAGTTATTCAGATTCATTGCAGTGGGCGGCGGCTGCAAAACGCACCATTCTTCTTGTTTTTGCTCTGCAAAGCAGCCTTTTCAAGGGTTGGCTTGGGTGACAAAATGTCTTCTGTAGGTGTGGGTTTGTCTCCCCTCACTCTCTCTCCCTAAGATGTGTCCGGCATAGGCCAGGGTGCCACTCGAGGCCCAAACCAATTCTGGTTATCGCTTCTCGGCCTTTTGGCTAAGATCAAGTGTAGTATCTGTTCTTATCAGTTTAATATCTGATACGTCCCCTATCTGGGGACCATATATTAAATGGATTTTTAGAACAGGGAGATGGAAAAAGAGCTTGCTCTGTCCACTCCACGCATTGACCTGGTATTGCAGTACCTCCAGGACCGGTGCACCCCTTCTTAACCCAGTTTCCAAAAGCAGAACTCAATTCACCTGATTCATATTAGCCCGATTTAATGAATTGGAAGAAAGCATACGTCTTCATATGCACCTCAATTTGGCCCATTCACTTTTCACACTTCCTCCTTTTGTTTTTTATCTTTCACACTTTTTACTTTCTTTATTCATCCAAATAGCAAACTCATCACCACTCAACCTGACCAACTCGGCTATGTCCCGTGCTGCAGTATCTTGTCCTCTGTCTTATCTAGATCATTTGCAATTGAATGGAATAGATCCCTTTTGGACAAAGTGGATTCACCTGCTGCTGCAGTGACCACAGGTGTGATAAGATCTAGAATTGGCATCTGGTGCGATCTCTCCGCTTCCACTCCAAATAAAGTTACCTGTTTATTCCTATCATGCATTGGTTTTTGGTGTTTTCTTTGAGCAATGATGATGGCTTCAGTGATCTGTTGGCTCCCCCTCCTGGAGGAAGAGTTTGCTTGCTCTTGGACATTCTAAAAGAGAGGTCATGAGAGACATTTAGCTTCTGAGCACAATTGGGGACAGTCATGGGTGATGAATGATTTGCAACCTGCTGTGAAGCCTGATACCGCAATATAAGGAACGTCAAATACTAAGAATGGGCGGCCTATGAAAGAATTAGTACTTTCATTAAGTATACTTAAACGGCTAATTGGGAATAGACAAACTGTAAAAAGCCCTCTGAGAAAGCCCCTCTCTAACCTTTGTTAGTAAGCTTTTCTGTAGTCTGCCTGTTGATGTATTTTCCGTTTGAACAGTGCACAACATGAAGAGACGGAACACTGGCGGCTTGTCACAATGCCCCCTGCTGACATCACAATAGCGCTGCTGCCTAGAAAGCTAGCTGCGCAGCAGAAGTTTCTCTTTGGGTGGGAGGTGGGCTAGTGGAAGGAGGGGGCAAGCTTTTTTTTTTTTTTTTTTTTTCCCGGGTGGTAGGGGGATGATAGGAGAAGGGATGCGGGTGGTGAGAAGGGTACAGAGGGCAGGGTTTGGGGGCTGGGAAGGAAAGGGAAAAGATTAGGGTTTGGGGATGATGAAAGGGCTTTCTACGGGTAAGGATGGCAAAGGGTGGCAGTGACGGGAAGTCAGGCGACCTGTCCTGTCCGTCTTTATGTATCATGAATTGGAAAGACTGCAAGGGGGAGGGGAGTTGCTTGCGCCCAAAAGGAGGAGTTATTCAGATTCATTGCAGTGGGCGGCGGCTGCAAAACGCACCATTCTTCTTGTTTTTGCTCTGCAAAGCAGCCTTTTCAAGGGTTGGCTTGGGTGACAAAATGTCTTCTGTAGGTGTGGGTTTGTCTCCCCTCACTCTCTCTCCCTAAGATGTGTCCGGCATAGGCCAGGGTGCTACTCGAGGCCCAAACCAATTCTGGTTATCGCTTCTCGGCCTTTTGGCTAAGATCAAGTGTAGTATCTGTTCTTATCAGTTTAATATCTGATACGTCCCCTATCTGGGGACCATATATTAAATGGATTTTTAGAACAGGGAGATGGAAAAAGAGCTTGCTCTGTCCACTCCACGCATTGACCTGGTATTGCAGTACCTCCAGGACCGGTGCACCCCTTCTTAACCCAGTTTCCAAAAGCAGAACTCAATTCACCTGATTCATATTAGCCCGATTTAATGAATTGGAAGAAAGCATACGTCTTCATATGCACCTCAATTTGGCCCATTCACTTTTCACACTTCCTCCTTTTGTTTTTTATCTTTCACACTTTTTACTTTCTTTATTCATCCAAATAGCAAACTCATCACCACTCAACCTGACCAACTCGGCTATGTCCCGTGCTGCAGTATCTTGTCCTCTGTCTTATCTAGATCATTTGCAATTGAATGGAATAGATCCCTTTTGGACAAAGTGGATTCACCTGCTGCTGCAGTGACCACAGGTGTGATAAGATCTAGAATTGGCATCTGGTGCGATCTCTCCGCTTCCACTCCAAATAAAGTTACCTGTTTATTCCTATCATGCATTGGTTTTTGGTGTTTTCTTTGAGCAATGATGATGGCTTCAGTGATCTGTTGGCTCCCCCTCCTGGAGGAAGAGTTTGCTTGCTCTTGGACATTCTAAAAGAGAGGTCATGAGAGACATTTAGCTTCTGAGCACAATTGGGGACAGTCATGGGTGATGAATGATTTGCAACCTGCTGTGAAGCCTGATACCGCAATATAAGGAACGTCAAATACTAAGAATGGGCGGCCTATGAAAGAATTAGTACTTTCATTAAGTATACTTAAACGGCTAATTGGGAATAGACAAACTGTAAAAAGCCCTCTGAGAAAGCCCCTCTCTAACCTTTGTTAGTAAGCTTTTCTGTAGTCTGCCTGTTGATGTATTTTCCGTTTGAACAGTGCACAACATGAAGAGACGGAACACTGGCGGCTTGTCACAATGCCCCCCGCTGACATCACAATAGCGCTGCTGCCTAGAAAGCTAGCTGCGCAGCAGAAGTTTCTCTTTGGGTGGGAGGTGGGCTAGTGGAAGGAGGGGGCAAGCTTTTTTTTTTTTTTTTTTCCCGGGTGGTAGGGGGATGATAGGAGAAGGGATGCGGGTGGTGAGAAGGGTACAGAGGGCAGGGTTTGGGGGCTGGGAAGGAAAGGGAAAAGATTAGGGTTTGGGGATGATGAAAGGGCTTTCTACGGGTAAGGATGGCAAAGGGTGGCAGTGACGGGAAGTCAGGCGACCTGTCCTGTCCGTCTTTATGTATCATGAATTGGAAAGACTGCAAGGGGGAGGGGAGTTGCTTGCGCCCAAAAGGAGGAGTTATTCAGATTCATTGCAGTGGGCGGCGGCTGCAAAACGCACCATTCTTCTTGTTTTTG
This sequence comes from Anomaloglossus baeobatrachus, assembly GCF_048569485.1. Taxonomy (NCBI): domain Eukaryota; kingdom Metazoa; phylum Chordata; class Amphibia; order Anura; family Aromobatidae; genus Anomaloglossus; species Anomaloglossus baeobatrachus. The sequence goes on along the minus strand of NC_134354.1, from coordinate 420,344,092 downwards.
CTCTGCAAAGCAGCCTTTTCAAGGGTTGGCTTGGGTGACAAAATGTCTTCTGTAGGTGTGGGTTTGTCTCCCCTCACTCTCTCTCCCTAAGATGTGTCCGGCATAGGCCAGGGTGCCACTCGAGGCCCAAACCAATTCTGGTTATCGCTTCTCGGCCTTTTGGCTAAGATCAAGTGTAGTATCTGTTCTTATCAGTTTAATATCTGATACGTCCCCTATCTGGGGACCATATATTAAATGGATTTTTAGAACAGGGAGATGGAAAAAGAGCTTGCTCTGTCCACTCCACGCATTGACCTGGTATTGCAGTACCTCCAGGACCGGTGCACCCCTTCTTAACCCAGTTTCCAAAAGCAGAACTCAATTCACCTGATTCATATTAGCCCGATTTAATGAATTGGAAGAAAGCATACGTCTTCATATGCACCTCAATTTGGCCCATTCACTTTTCACACTTCCTCCTTTTGTTTTTTATCTTTCACACTTTTTACTTTCTTTATTCATCCAAATAGCAAACTCATCACCACTCAACCTGACCAACTCGGCTATGTCCCGTGCTGCAGTATCTTGTCCTCTGTCTTATCTAGATCATTTGCAATTGAATGGAATAGATCCCTTTTGGACAAAGTGGATTCACCTGCTGCTGCAGTGACCACAGGTGTGATAAGATCTAGAATTGGCATCTGGTGCGATCTCTCCGCTTCCACTCCAAATAAAGTTACCTGTTTATTCCTATCATGCATTGGTTTTTGGTGTTTTCTTTGAGCAATGATGATGGCTTCAGTGATCTGTTGGCTCCCCCTCCTGGAGGAAGAGTTTGCTTGCTCTTGGACATTCTAAAAGAGAGGTCATGAGAGACATTTAGCTTCTGAGCACAATTGGGGACAGTCATGGGTGATGAATGATTTGCAACCTGCTGTGAAGCCTGATACCGCAATATAAGGAACGTCAAATACTAAGAATGGGCGGCCTATGAAAGAATTAGTACTTTCATTAAGTATACTTAAACGGCTAATTGGGAATAGACAAACTGTAAAAAGCCCTCTGAGAAAGCCCCTCTCTAACCTTTGTTAGTAAGCTTTTCTGTAGTCTGCCTGTTGATGTATTTTCCGTTTGAACAGTGCACAACATGAAGAGACGGAACACTGGCGGCTTGTCACAATGCCCCCCGCTGACATCACAATAGCGCTGCTGCCTAGAAAGCTAGCTGCGCAGCAGAAGTTTCTCTTTGGGTGGGAGGTGGGCTAGTGGAAGGAGGGGGCAAGCTTTTTTTTTTTTTTTTTTTTCCCGGGTGGTAGGGGGATGATAGGAGAAGGGATGCGGGTGGTGAGAAGGGTACAGAGGGCAGGGTTTGGGGGCTGGGAAGGAAAGGGAAAAGATTAGGGTTTGGGGATGATGAAAGGGCTTTCTACGGGTAAGGATGGCAAAGGGTGGCAGTGACGGGAAGTCAGGCGACCTGTCCTGTCCGTCTTTATGTATCATGAATTGGAAAGACTGCAAGGGGGAGGGGAGTTGCTTGCGCCCAAAAGGAGGAGTTATTCAGATTCATTGCAGTGGGCGGCGGCTGCAAAACGCACCATTCTTCTTGTTTTTGCTCTGCAAAGCAGCCTTTTCAAGGGTTGGCTTGGGTGACAAAATGTCTTCTGTAGGTGTGGGTTTGTCTCCCCTCACTCTCTCTCCCTAAGATGTGTCCGGCATAGGCCAGGGTGCCACTCGAGGCCCAAACCAATTCTGGTTATCGCTTCTCGGCCTTTTGGCTAAGATCAAGTGTAGTATCTGTTCTTATCAGTTTAATATCTGATACGTCCCCTATCTGGGGACCATATATTAAATGGATTTTTAGAACAGGGAGATGGAAAAAGAGCTTGCTCTGTCCACTCCACGCATTGACCTGGTATTGCAGTACCTCCAGGACCGGTGCACCCCTTCTTAACCCAGTTTCCAAAAGCAGAACTCAATTCACCTGATTCATATTAGCCCGATTTAATGAATTGGAAGAAAGCATACGTCTTCATATGCACCTCAATTTGGCCCATTCACTTTTCACACTTCCTCCTTTTGTTTTTTATCTTTCACACTTTTTACTTTCTTTATTCATCCAAATAGCAAACTCATCACCACTCAACCTGACCAACTCGGCTATGTCCCGTGCTGCAGTATCTTGTCCTCTGTCTTATCTAGATCATTTGCAATTGAATGGAATAGATCCCTTTTGGACAAAGTGGATTCACCTGCTGCTGCAGTGACCACAGGTGTGATAAGATCTAGAATTGGCATCTGGTGCGATCTCTCCGCTTCCACTCCAAATAAAGTTACCTGTTTATTCCTATCATGCATTGGTTTTTGGTGTTTTCTTTGAGCAATGATGATGGCTTCAGTGATCTGTTGGCTCCCCCTCCTGGAGGAAGAGTTTGCTTGCTCTTGGACATTCTAAAAGAGAGGTCATGAGAGACATTTAGCTTCTGAGCACAATTGGGGACAGTCATGGGTGATGAATGATTTGCAACCTGCTGTGAAGCCTGATACCGCAATATAAGGAACGTCAAATACTAAGAATGGGCGGCCTATGAAAGAATTAGTACTTTCATTAAGTATACTTAAACGGCTAATTGGGAATAGACAAACTGTAAAAAGCCCTCTGAGAAAGCCCCTCTCTAACCTTTGTTAGTAAGCTTTTCTGTAGTCTGCCTGTTGATGTATTTTCCGTTTGAACAGTGCACAACATGAAGAGACGGAACACTGGCGGCTTGTCACAATGCCCCCCGCTGACATCACAATAGCGCTGCTGCCTAGAAAGCTAGCTGCGCAGCAGAAGTTTCTCTTTGGGTGGGAGGTGGGCTAGTGGAAGGAGGGGGCAAGCTTTTTTTTTTTTTTTTTTTTCCCGGGTGGTAGGGGGATGATAGGAGAAGGGATGCGGGTGGTGAGAAGGGTACAGAGGGCAGGGTTTGGGGGCTGGGAAGGAAAGGGAAAAGATTAGGGTTTGGGGATGATGAAAGGGCTTTCTACGGGTAAGGATGGCAAAGGGTGGCAGTGACGGGAAGTCAGGCGACCTGTCCTGTCCGTCTTTATGTATCATGAATTGGAAAGACTGCAAGGGGGAGGGGAGTTGCTTGCGCCCAAAAGGAGGAGTTATTCAGATTCATTGCAGTGGGCGGCGGCTGCAAAACGCACCATTCTTCTTGTTTTTGCTCTGCAAAGCAGCCTTTTCAAGGGTTGGCTTGGGTGACAAAATGTCTTCTGTAGGTGTGGGTTTGTCTCCCCTCACTCTCTCTCCCTAAGATGTGTCCGGCATAGGCCAGGGTGCCACTCGAGGCCCAAACCAATTCTGGTTATCGCTTCTCGGCCTTTTGGCTAAGATCAAGTGTAGTCCCTTCATTGGGTTTGCCTTGGTCATGGCTGGGAGGGGCCCGGGCTTGCACAACTGCCGGCCTCGGGGATTGTTGCGCCTTTTGGTGCTTACGTCCCCTTATGGCTGGTGGTTCCTGGGCTCGGGAGGCGATCACCTGCGGCACTGCGCTTTTGTGTGGTGGCCGATGACCGTTTTCTGAAATTGCGGATGAAATCTCATCTGTTCTTATCAGTTTAATATCTGATACGTCCCCTATCTGGGGACCATATATTAAATGGATTTTTAGAACAGGGAGATGGAAAAAGAGCTTGCTCTGTCCACTCCACGCATTGACCTGGTATTGCAGTACCTCCAGGACCGGTGCACCCCTTCTTAACCCAGTTTCCAAAAGCAGAACTCAATTCACCTGATTCATATTAGCCCGATTTAATGAATTGGAAGAAAGCATACGTTTTCATATGCACCTCAATTTGGCCCATTCACTTTTCACACTTCCTCCTTTTGTTTTTTATCTTTCACACTTTTTACTTTCTTTATTCATCCAAATAGCAAACTCATCACCACTCAACCTGACCAACTCGGCTATGTCCCGTGCTGCAGTATCTTGTCCTCTGTCTTATCTAGATCATTTGCAATTGAATGGAATAGATCCCTTTTGGACAAAGTGGATTCACCTGCTGCTGCAGTGACCACAGGTGTGATAAGATCTAGAATTGGCATCTGGTGCGATCTCTCCGCTTCCACTCCAAATAAAGTTACCTGTTTATTCCTATCATGCATTGGTTTTTGGTGTTTTCTTTGAGCAATGATGATGGCTTCAGTGATCTGTTGGCTCCCCCTCCTGGAGGAAGAGTTTGCTTGCTCTTGGACATTCTAAAAGAGAGGTCATGAGAGACATTTAGCTTCTGAGCACAATTGGGGACAGTCATGGGTGATGAATGATTTGCAACCTGCTGTGAAGCCTGATACCGCAATATAAGGAACGTCAAATACTAAGAATGGGCGGCCTATGAAAGAATTAGTACTTTCATTAAGTATACTTAAACGGCTAATTGGGAATAGACAAACTGTAAAAAGCCCTCTGAGAAAGCCCCTCTCTAACCTTTGTTAGTAAGCTTTTCTGTAGTCTGCCTGTTGATGTATTTTCCGTTTGAACAGTGCACAACATGAAGAGACGGAACACTGGCGGCTTGTCACAATGCCCCCCGCTGACATCACAATAGCGCTGCTGCCTAGAAAGCTAGCTGCGCAGCAGAAGTTTCTCTTTGGGTGGGAGGTGGGCTAGTGGAAGGAGGGGGCAAGCTTTTTTTTTTTTTTTTTTTTCCCGGGTGGTAGGGGGATGATAGGAGAAGGGATGCGGGTGGTGAGAAGGGTACAGAGGGCAGGGTTTGGGGGCTGGGAAGGAAAGGGAAAAGATTAGGGTTTGGGGATGATGAAAGGGCTTTCTACGGGTAAGGATGGCAAAGGGTGGCAGTGACGGGAAGTCAGGCGACCTGTCCTGTCCGTCTTTATGTATCATGAATTGGAAAGACTGCAAGGGGGAGGGGAGTTGCTTGCGCCCAAAAGGAGGAGTTATTCAGATTCATTGCAGTGGGCGGCGGCTGCAAAACGCACCATTCTTCTTGTTTTTGCTCTGCAAAGCAGCCTTTTCAAGGGTTGGCTTGGGTGACAAAATGTCTTCTGTAGGTGTGGGTTTGTCTCCCCTCACTCTCTCTCCCTAAGATGTGTCCGGCATAGGCCAGGGTGCCACTCGAGGCCCAAACCAATTCTGGTTATCGCTTCTCGGCCTTTTGGCTAAGATCAAGTGTAGTATCTGTTCTTATCAGTTTAATATCTGATACGTCCCCTATCTGGGGACCATATATTAAATGGATTTTTAGAACAGGGAGATGGAAAAAGAGCTTGCTCTGTCCACTCCACGCATTGACCTGGTATTGCAGTACCTCCAGGACCGGTGCACCCCTTCTTAACCCAGTTTCCAAAAGCAGAACTCAATTCACCTGATTCATATTAGCCCGATTTAATGAATTGGAAGAAAGCATACGTCTTCATATGCACCTCAATTTGGCCCATTCACTTTTCACACTTCCTCCTTTTGTTTTTTATCTTTCACACTTTTTACTTTCTTTATTCATCCAAATAGCAAACTCATCACCACTCAACCTGACCAACTCGGCTATGTCCCGTGCTGCAGTATCTTGTCCTCTGTCTTATCTAGATCATTTGCAATTGAATGGAATAGATCCCTTTTGGACAAAGTGGATTCACCTGCTGCTGCAGTGACCACAGGTGTGATAAGATCTAGAATTGGCATCTGGTGCGATCTCTCCGCTTCCACTCCAAATAAAGTTACCTGTTTATTCCTATCATGCATTGGTTTTTGGTGTTTTCTTTGAGCAATGATGATGGCTTCAGTGATCTGTTGGCTCCCCCTCCTGGAGGAAGAGTTTGCTTGCTCTTGGACATTCTAAAAGAGAGGTCATGAGAGACATTTAGCTTCTGAGCACAATTGGGGACAGTCATGGGTGATGAATGATTTGCAACCTGCTGTGAAGCCTGATACCGCAATATAAGGAACGTCAAATACTAAGAATGGGCGGCCTATGAAAGAATTAGTACTTTCATTAAGTAGACTTAAACGGCTAATTGGGAATAGACAAACTGTAAAAAGCCCTCTGAGAAAGCCCCTCTCTAACCTTTGTTAGTAAGCTTTTCTGTAGTCTGCCTGTTGATGTATTTTCCGTTTGAACAGTGCACAACATGAAGAGACGGAACACTGGCGGCTTGTCACAATGCCCCCCGCTGACATCACAATAGCGCTGCTGCCTAGAAAGCTAGCTGCGCAGCAGAAGTTTCTCTTTGGGTGGGAGGTGGGCTAGTGGAAGGAGGGGGCAAGCTTTTTTTTTTTTTTTTTTTCCCGGGTGGTAGGGGGATGATAGGAGAAGGGATGCGGGTGGTGAGAAGGGTACAGAGGGCAGGGTTTGGGGGCTGGGAAGGAAAGGGAAAAGATTAGGGTTTGGGGATGATGAAAGGGCTTTCTACGGGTAAGGATGGCAAAGGGTGGCAGTGACGGGAAGTCAGGCGACCTGTCCTGTCCGTCTTTATGTATCATGAATTGGAAAGACTGCAAGGGGGAGGGGAGTTGCTTGCGCCCAAAAGGAGGAGTTATTCAGATTCATTGCAGTGGGCGGTGGCTGCAAAACGCACCATTCTTCTTGTTTTTGCTCTGCAAAGCAGCCTTTTCAAGGGTTGGCTTGGGTGACAAAATGTCTTCTGTAGGTGTGGGTTTGTCTCCCCTCACTCTCTCTCCCTAAGATGTGTCCGGCATAGGCCAGGGTGCCACTCGAGGCCCAAACCAATTCTGGTTATCGCTTCTCGGCCTTTTGGCTAAGATCAAGTGTAGTATCTGTTCTTATCAGTTTAATATCTGATACGTCCCCTATCTGGGGACCATATATTAAATGGATTTTTAGAACAGGGAGATGGAAAAAGAGCTTGCTCTGTCCACTCCACGCATTGACCTGGTATTGCAGTACCTCCAGGACCGGTGCACCCCTTCTTAACCCAGTTTCCAAAAGCAGAACTCAATTCACCTGATTCATATTAGCCCGATTTAATGAATTGGAAGAAAGCATACGTCTTCATATGCACCTCAATTTGGCCCATTCACTTTTCACACTTCCTCCTTTTGTTTTTTATCTTTCACACTTTTTACTTTCTTTATTCATCCAAATAGCAAACTCATCACCACTCAACCTGACCAACTCGGCTATGTCCCGTGCTGCAGTATCTTGTCCTCTGTCTTATCTAGATCATTTGCAATTGAATGGAATAGATCCCTTTTGGACAAAGTGGATTCACCTGCTGCTGCAGTGACCACAGGTGTGATAAGATCTAGAATTGGCATCTGGTGCGATCTCTCCGCTTCCACTCCAAATAAAGTTACCTGTTTATTCCTATCATGCATTGGTTTTTGGTGTTTTCTTTGAGCAATGATGATGGCTTCAGTGATCTGTTGGCTCCCCCTCCTGGAGGAAGAGTTTGCTTGCTCTTGGACATTCTAAAAGAGAGGTCATGAGAGACATTTAGCTTCTGAGCACAATTGGGGACAGTCATGGGTGATGAATGATTTGCAACCTGCTGTGAAGCCTGATACCACAATATAAGGAACGTCAAATACTAAGAATGGGCGGCCTATGAAAGAATTAGTACTTTCATTAAGTATACTTAAACGGCTAATTGGGAATAGACAAACTGTAAAAAGCCCTCTGAGAAAGCCCCTCTCTAACCTTTGTTAGTAAGCTTTTCTGTAGTCTGCCTGTTGATGTATTTTCCGTTTGAACAGTGCACAACATGAAGAGACGGAACACTGGCGGCTTGTCACAATGCCCCCCGCTGACATCACAATAGCGCTGCTGCCTAGAAAGCTAGCTGCGCAGCAGAAGTTTCTCTTTGGGTGGGAGGTGGGCTAGTGGAAGGAGGGGGCAAGCTTTTTTTTTTTTTTTTTTTTTCCCGGGTGGTAGGGGGATGATAGGAGAAGGGATGCGGGTGGTGAGAAGGGTACAGAGGGCAGGGTTTGGGGGGTTTGGGGGCTGGGAAGGAAAGGGAAAAGATTAGGGTTTGGGGATGATGAAAGGGCTTTCTACGGGTAAGGATGGCAAAGGGTGGCAGTGACGGGAAGTCAGGCGACCTGTCCTGTCCGTCTTTATGTATCATGAATTGGAAAGACTGCAAGGGGGAGGGGAGTTGCTTGCGCCCAAAAGGAGGAGTTATTCAGATTCATTGCAGTGGGCGGCAGCTGCAAAACGCACCATTCTTCTTGTTTTTGCTCTGCAAAGCAGCCTTTTCAAGGGTTGGCTTGGGTGACAAAATGTCTTCTGTAGGTGTGGGTTTGTCTCCCCTCACTCTCTCTCCCTAAGATGGGTCCGGCATAGGCCAGGGTGCCACTCGAGGCCCAAACCAATTCTGGTTATCGCTTCTCGGCCTTTTGGCTAAGATCAAGTGTAGTATCTGTTCTTATCAGTTTAATATCTGATACGTCCCCTATCTGGGGACCATATATTAAATGGATTTTTAGAACAGGGAGATGGAAAAAGAGCTTGCTCTGTCCACTCCACGCATTGACCTGGTATTGCAGTACCTCCAGGACCGGTGCACCCCTTCTTAACCCAGTTTCCAAAAGCAGAACTCAATTCACCTGATTCATATTAGCCCGATTTAATGAATTGGAAGAAAGCATACGTCTTCATATGCACCTCAATTTGGCCCATTCACTTTTCACACTTCCTCCTTTTGTTTTTTATCTTTCACACTTTTTACTTTCTTTATTCATCCAAATAGCAAACTCATCACCACTCAACCTGACCAACTCGGCTATGTCCCGTGCTGCAGTATCTTGTCCTCTGTCTTATCTAGATCATTTGCAATTGAATGGAATAGATCCCTTTTGGACAAAGTGGATTCACCTGCTGCTGCAGTGACCACAGGTGTGATAAGATCTAGAATTGGCATCTGGTGCGATCTCTC